>NC_041361.1:2263180-2863180 GCF_900634415.1 Cottoperca gobio
TCATCAGTCCTACATTGATTTTTGATTTGGCTGTAGCTTTCTGAAGCTTTCTGTATTCATCAGTTCACTAAAGACTTTTCCACACAGCAGCTGATGCTAATAGCCTCGGTCAGGCTTCTTATCTCCTGTTCGTCGACTGATTCATAATGCCTTCAGGCGCAGGAGCTCAGTGCGCTCATTTAGGATGCCAATTATGTGAGAGTGGCAGTGATCGTCTTCGTAACTCGGTGAGGAGATAGAAAATTGCATTGAGTATCCGGTGTTATCAGTGATAATGCTGCATGTCTGACGGGGAAGAGACGTCTGCTGTGAAACTCTGAAGTTCCAGCAAGCTTTTATTTTTTTGTTTTAGTGGAAGAGATTTGTGTGTGTTTTGACTCCCCAGCAGGGAAAGTTTTCACAGCGTCGGGTGTAAATGGCTGACGAGCTGAAGAGCAAACTGCAATATTCACTTCACCGGGGGGAAATCAGGATTAACACCCAAGTGCCGGGTCCCATCAGCAGAGGAAGGATATAGGGTAAATATATACACCAGAGTTGAATGGACAGGGCTGTTATTTATTTATGAGAGGAGGACCGGAGAGGAACAACAATGCGAACCCCGACGAGGAAATACAGCTCCCTTGTGTTTGAAGTGGGCTTGTTGTCAAGCGAGCAGCTGCTGACATCATGTGAATTGACAGTGGCCCGGACCACATTTGTCAGGAGCTGAGAGGCAGGAGGGCAGAAGAGGCACACTAGCTTCATGTTGCTCTCGCTGTGTAACACTTAGCACTGGAGGGGGAATGGATTTGGATGAATTTGTCTGAAGCAGTTTGGGTCTGCTAGTAGACCAAGAGCAGATGATGCAATCACTGATTACTTGGGTAAGATGAGTTTGTTGGTATCTTTTTAATTTGTCTTTTGATGCATCGTTCCTCTCTCAGCTGTTATAGTGTCTGCAGACTTCTTTCATTAGGAAGCAGGAGGGTTTCATTAGAGCTGAAACGATTAATTTGATTAGTAGAGTGACAGAAAATGAATCGGCAGATCTTTTACTGTCAGTTCACGGCTTAAGTCATGTCAGACATAGTTAAAGCTTCTCACACGTGTGGATTTGATGCTTCTTCTCGGTCTTGTGCTTTTCTAAACTGAATATCTTTTGGGTTTGACTGTTGGTCAGACAAGAGAAGACTCTGGGAAACTGATGGACATTGTTTTTACGGCTAATGGTTAGCGATTAAACTGTCTTGAATTTATTAATAAAATAGTGAAAAGGTTTCAAGTGACACCTTCACATGTCTTCTGATCAACAGCCTACAACCCATACATATACATATACAGTTTATTATTATGCATGATGAACAAAAGCATCAATTTAAAAGTCTGTAACCAGCAAATGTTTGGTATTTTTACCTTAAAAATAACTAAAACTAATATTAAATGATCATTTACATGCACGTTTTACAATTCGCAAAACACTTTTTAGACCAAATGATAAAACATGAGAACAAACGTGCATATTAATTGATAATGAAAGTAATTGTAAGTGGCTAACTCACTAACTTTAAAGGCAGTTTTATTAAATATTCAGGGTTAAAAAAGGCCATTGGGAAAGTGAAGTTGCTACAAGAAGTGCGGAGGCTTTTTGCCTCGTCACTAAATGCAGCAGAATTAGTCGACGCACTTGCAATTCAGTCACGTGGACGGCCTTAATGGACATAGAAATCAGCAGAGAAGCCAATCTTTGTGTGGGTTATTACAGATAATGGGAGTTTATTACACACGTATCGCGCTTAAAAGGCTCCGCTGGGATAGTAGTGAGCCTGCCTCTCTAAAGGGCCCAGTGAAAGTGGCTCTGCTGACTCATATTCCCCCAGTGTTCTCCACATGCTCAAACCTCTCCTGTTACCTCCTCGCCCAGTGCGACACCGTTCATGTTCCAACCCGTCATGAAGGAAACCTCAGTATGTACAGCAGTTGTGCAGCTTCCATTCACAATGAGGCTGTAGTGCTTTCGATAACGCTGCTCCTTTCTTTCCCAAAATAATTTGAATTAGTTCCTGAAATAACTTTATTAGAGAGGTTACCCACATTGGAAACGATCCACACACGCAGAGCAGGGAGGAGAAGAGACGAAGCTGAGTTCAGCTCGTGACCTGAGCTGCAGCGTTTTTCCCTTTGAGGATTGAGTTGTTATTGTCTTGACTGAAAATACACACCTGTGACATTTGTCTTGTGAAAGTGTTTCCAGCTGCAGCTGTGTCGAGTTTCTTTACGTATGCACACTCTGGCCTTTTCACATAAAGGCAGTCTTTTTATTTAACTAGGACACGCACTTAAAGAGAGCTGTGTAAGTCATAATGTCTGCAATGTGGTGTGAAGCTGTGAATGATTAAAGACTTGCATCATAGGTCAAATATAATACAAGCCTTTGAGATGTCATGCGTAAGGAAACACGTTGAATGTGGCAACACATTTAAATAATGTGCAGGCTTCAGCTGCTCAAATGTGACAATTCTTTGCTATTCTCTTGTTTTAAATCATCGTAAAATTAATCCATTCTAGTTAAAAGAAGACATTTGAAAACATTCCCTTTGGAAATTGTTAAATTTCTTCACTATTTCCTGTCATTTTACTGAAGACGAAGCAAATCATTGCGATATATTAATAAAACACAATGTGTTTAATTGCTCGCTGCGACCCTGCATGATTATTCTTTTATTCAGCTCAATAAACAAGAGCTGCGATTAGTTCAGTCACACAGAAGGTCATCAGTGTCTTTTACAGATCGTCTGTCGCCAAGTCACTTTACATGTTCATTTGCATTATACAAAATCACAGCAGGTGAACAACAACAACTGCAACCGACGCCGCTTCAGTCTGCCAGCGCTACGAAAACAAGTTCATCATCACGGTGCGCTTTGTGGATATAGGGGGATAATGTGAAAATGCAGCACCATTGAAGCGCTTCTACCACAGCTGAGACCAGACAGGAGTGCCGAAGAGCAGGAGGCAGAACAACATCATCTTCATCTTCCCTCCATGGAAACCTAGTAATGATCTCATAGAAGGATTTGATGCACTTGTACAGGCAAGCCGACTAATTAAGCAAACAAATGGCAATTAGATGGGGCTCCCATAAGCCACATAACAACTGGAGTAGAAGAAGGCAAACACAGACGCGTTCTCTGCTGCACTAGACACACAGTCAGTGCTGGTTGCTTGTTTAAACAGTTTCAGTTGATGTAGAATATGCATTGATTGGTAATAATGCTGAATGGTTGCTTTTTAAATCAAAATCGTGATTTGAAAGTGCAATTTTATTAAAGCAGGAGCGGCCATCTTTAAAGGGATGTTTTGACAGTTGAGGAAATATGCTTATTCGCTGTTTGGTCGAGAACTAGATGACAAGATTGATACCACTGTCATGTTGGTACGGTAAGTATGAAGCTAACACCAGCAGTCTGCTAACTTCTCACTACAGATCTTAAAGTTTTGCCTTTTGGCTGTTATTTGTTTTCTTGTTGAGCGCCGGATGAGAGGTTTGTTACCAGCCAGTTAGCTTAGCTTAGCACAAAGACTGGAAACGGCTAACCTGGCTCCGCCCTAAGGTAACAAAACTCTGCCTAGCAACACCCCTGAAGCGCACTAATGAACACGTTACAAGCAGTTTGTTTAATGTTTGGACCATTGGCCAGGCTAGCTGTTTCCCTCTGTTGCCAGTCTTTATGCTAAGCTAAGTTAGCCGTCTGCTGGCAGTAGATACATACTTAGCGTACAGACATGTGAGTGGTGTCAATAAATAAACATATTTACCAAAATTACAAACTCCTCCTTTAACAACCAGTTAGTTACTACCACATGTTGGTTACCTTGTTGTCTTGTTCTTGTCATAGCTGCAGATGGATGTAGCACGATGCTACACATCGTGTGTGTGTGTGGGTGTGTGTGTTCGTCATTATTCCCATAAATTGACTGGCCCACTGTGTTCCCAGTAAACAGAATGGCATTGTTGCATGTCATGATTATTTAGTAATGTCAAGTTCACCACTATTTCAATATATCTTAATAAATGAGCTAAACTGAGCTGCAAGGCATCCTTAACGTGGAATCTTTGCTCTCTCTTGACGTCTTTTAGCCTCTGGTCCCTTTTGTGTTTTGTTATCTCTCTGTTTGTGCTTGTGTATAAAACGTTTTACTTGCTCGCTGGCAGAAGAGATATCGTAACCGTTCTGGTTATATGAAGGATAAATAAAATAAAGTTTAGTTGTTCTTGTTTAATAATATGTGGACCACAAATACAAACTTGGACCGAAATTGTATTTATCGCAAATAATTGTTCAGAAACACCGCAATTAGATATTTTCCCTTAAATTGTTCAGCACTAATTGGCTAGTTAGTGAAAGCCACAGGTGTCTGAACTAAAGGTTGCGGAAAAGGTAGTGCTGCAGGTGTAATTGTGAACCTGTGAGACGCTGGCCTCCCACGGTGATTTGGCTGGCTAATGACGGTGCAGCCTGGGTATGTTGATGACGATCTATGAGAGGATCACACCACCGTCTGCACTCGGGAATACAGAGTGGCTCTTGTGTTTGGTAGACGCACTCGGGGAAATGCCAGCAGCTCAGAACTCTGTGACATTTCCTGAGGTGCCGCTCCTACCTACAGGGGCTTTAACTTTACCCTTCACTACATTTCAAACTCCCAAACAGCATCGCCTACATCTGTGTGGCTCGCCAACACTCGGGGAATGACCCCGGGTTGCTTCCTGTTTGGCATGGCGCTTGCTGTATGTACATAAGAGACAGAAAACAATTGTGGGACCTTTTTTTTTTTTAATGATAGAATGTGAGTGAAAGCGTCTGGGAACAGCCTGGCCCTGGGTCAGCGTGTCGCTCTTGTCTGCCAGCTTGTTTTTATTCCTCTCTCACTCTGTCTCTTGTTCCCCTTCGAGACTCCATCCCCCCCCCCCCCCCCCCTCGTGTTTCTTAAAGATTCGTAGCTTAGCCGCTCAGCTGTTCTGTCGTGTTACGTGCTTTATTAGAGGCTAGCTGTAATGTGGTCCGTTATGCTGCCCATGCACAGCACTGGGATCTAATCTGTGTGTGCTGGTCTGTGGGGGATGTTCCCGGGCTAAAGCTGGAGGAGAGGAACAGCTGTGACGCTGGTTTTACAGTTTCTCCTTTTCTTTGCATCAGAAGACAACTTCCTGCTACTTTTCTTAACTTCTTCTTTTCTGGAGCAGTCTTCTTCTTTTTTGTCTCTCTGAGGACTTACCGGCTGTATAGTGTGTTAGTGGTTGGCAGGATCCATGACCCAGTTAAATATGAACTAAGAACAGGAAACAGAAGAGTAATGAATGGCTAATGGGAGCTCTACTTACTCTTTAGCTGGGGCTCTTTCTGCCCATGCTCCTTTCAACGGTTTCAAACTCTTTCTCTCCATATCGATCAGTGCTCTTTCTTTACAGCCCCCCCCCCCCCCGCCACCTTTTTTAAAATCCTTACTGTGTAAGTACCTTTTTAGACGGACAAATGTACTCTAGTAGAGGGGTGTGCCTGTGCAAGTGAGAGTCGTTGGAGATTTGGTGCAGCTGTTTTTGTGTTTCCCTGATGTAATTAGGACATCCTATTAGCAGAGATGTCAGTAGTGCCGTTAATCGCTGTGCAGAAATAGTAGTTTTAACACCTTCATCCTTCTCTCCCAGCTTCTGAAGTGTCCCTTGTTCTCTGCATTGTTCATCCCCTTTTCAAGTGCATAACCCCTTCGTGTCACGTTGATTCTGCTGACGGAGAAATTCACAAGACGCAGTGACGGGTCCTCCCACAGGTCCTGCAGACTATTAAAGGAAGACAACAGGGTGATTTATTTGCTACACCTCCGCAGCTACTTGACATCCCCCCCCCCCTCTCCTCCCTCTTGGCAGGTGTAATGAGAGCGCTGGTCATGGACAGATGATGGACGTGGAGACGTCGTACTCGGACTTCATCAACTGTGATCGCACAGGCCGCAGGAACGCAGTGCCCGACATCGAAGGGAAGGGAGAAGGAGCGGCCAGCACCAGTGAACTCACCAAAGACCTGGCAGGGATGGACCTGAAGGCTGCAGGTCAGTAAACACACATCTGAGGTCGCGTGTAACACAGTGTAGAAGCTGAGGTGTATGTTTGTGCATACTGTACACGAAAGACCCGGCGCCGGTTTCACAAAGATATTTTAAAGTGGTCTGTTGGAGATTTGTCTAATGCAAGTAAGGAATAATTTAAGACCAGTGAGACAGTCAGGCCAGGGTCTGACGATGTGTTGGGAGCGTTGAGGATGAATCAGGTGCACAGGTGAGGGAGTTATTGACCACCACCACTACTCTCATGGATCCTTAAAAACTCTTGAATTTATTTGTCTTTAAATTTAGCACTAAAAAGGCCAAAACTGTCTTGAATTCTCAAATCTTTTGGGATTTTTATTTATTTTTTGCTCTGCAAAAGTAGAAGGATTTCCATCCTTGTCAGAATTCACTCCCTTGGTGTAACCCTAATATATGTTTTGCTATTATATATTGTTATGGTATAATTTAAACCTGTCAATAAATGCATGTATTTAAGCTAAGGACTTATTTTCATTTATACAAAATGTGTTTTACATTTCATTCTGCGTATGTGCTCTTAAAAAAAGTCTTAAATTGAACTTTCACACGATCAAAACTCTTCAGTTGTTCTTCTGTTATCCTGGTTTTGCACAATACATGCCTCTACCTTCAGCATTCCCACTATAATATAATATAATATACGTTTTCTATTTGTAGACTTATATAGTAGATCTTCCTTCTACTGTAAATATAATTTTAGTTTTATTATATTCTAATTTGAACATTTGTTTGTACATTTCTGTGCGTGCAGCGTGGAGAAGGCTACATTATTTCATCGTGCGGCCCTGTATAGTATTATGAGAATAAAGCTGAACCTATAAACTTATTTACCCCACAATATAAAAAGAAAAGGATTGGAAACGTACAAATTTAAAGCATAAAAAGTCACCCTTAATTCAGATAACCAACGACACCAATTGACAAAAAGAGGAAAACATGGCTCATAATTTTGCGAACAATGTTTTTTAGATTTATTACTAAGAAATGAAAAGTAGCTCGTTGGAAATATAAAGAGAGGACGTCGCCAGTCGTTTTCCTTTCGTCCAAAGTCCCGTGTAGTTCACTGCTGAATATTCTCATATACGAAGTAAATACAGCCGAGGGGTTTGACCCGGGTGCCATGTTTTCTAGTTTGTAACAAAGAAAAGTTTTAACTTACCCAGAATTCATGGCAAGAACTAGACGGCATTGTTTGTGTCTCAATGCACCAACAGATCTAAGTACAAACAGGTGGCACTGCTCAGCTTGTGGCCTCTGAGAGATTTGGCTGTTGTGCTTTGTGGCCTCAGAGTTAAACAAGTCGTAGCAGCAGCAGCACAATGACAGCTAGTCCTTGCTTCCTCAACTCTCAGCACAGTGTCAAGTTGTTAGGAGGAACATGTCTGAATGTGACGCAGGTGTTCCCAGTCTGACCATTGTGTGTTGCCTCGTTGTTCTCGCTGACTTCCTATTCGGCCAAAGACAAGTTTCCCATGACATGTTACCCAATCTGACGGCTATAAATCAAAGCACTGTAACGCTTGTCTGCTGGGAACCCTCACATTTGGAAATAATCTGGTATCATGCTTGACACTGTGCTGCCACAGGAAGTTATAGTTCCTTCCTCAGGATTCTCATTACTTTTTCTTTTTGGAGCCTGAAAGCAGATTTATTGCCCGCTGTTAGAGCGATGCCAAACCACTTTTCAGACTGATAATATACACGATCTTTGACTTTTTTTTTTTTTTGTTGCATATTGTTTCCTCCAGAAGGAGACCCAGGGGCCTCCCCAGCCCCTGAGGCAGAGGGCTCCACCAGCCAAGACGCCCAGGGAGGTGGAGGCCCGTCCTAAACTCAGCCAGAGACCGAAGGGGGGCAGAGCCAAGGATTGAAAAGTAGAGAGGAAGCGAGTGAAAGTGGAGAGACGTGGAGGAAAGGAAAGAGAGATATTGGTTGTCCTAACTGGACACGGGGACACCTTCGCTCACTGCCAGCCCGTTTGGAGCTTCAGCGGCCCAAATGTTCGCCTTTTCATTGGATCAGATTGTAATGTGCGGAGCAGAACAGAGTAGTGCTGACACTTGAGATGCCGCTCTTTTGCTTCATTCATGTTAGTCATTTATATTCCTGACGAGACAAGAAAGCACAGAAACTTTGGATTCATGTCTGTGGACCGAGTGATACAGAATTCATTTATAAAACTCTAAACTTTGTTCCAGCCTGGTATGGAGCTGAGTCATGGATGGCATATTCATAATCATCTGTTTGTCATTTTCTTTATGTGTGTGTGTTTGTGACCTTCTTGCTCAACTTCCTCACTAAGTCCTTTTTCTTTTCTTTTTTTTCAGTAACGAAACATAGTCGCCATTATACTGTCATGTACAGACTTCATATTTATTGCTTAAATGTTCAGTGATAACTTTGTGATAGCAATTTTCTTTCTGTAATAAAAATACTTATGAATTACTGTAACATTTTGTATTTTATATTTTCAAGCAGAAGTCGTTTTTCACTCGAGGCAATTTGCAGGTTTGTGTGGAGCACGGCCGGTGTAAGAGTCAGACGGGATTAATGAGTTCAGTTTGCCGAGTTGTTCCAGAGGCATAAATATTATTGAATGCCACTTTTGTGTACATTAGCGTGGCAGCCAGTGTTTACATCTCCACCTATCATGGTGCTGCGTTCCTATTTATGTCTCTATAGATAAAGAAACAGGATGACGCAGCACTTTTTCTGCAAATCTTTTTTTTTTTTTTTTTTTTAATCTCTTAGTGTCAGGCTTGAGCTAATTCTCTTTTATAGCAATTACTTGGAAAATCTTTGTACAAAAGCGACTTTAAATGATAATGAAGATGCATATAAGAATAGAAAAATACTTAAAATTACTGTAGATAAAAAGAAAACAAGCTGACATGCAGGAATATTTCATAATAGTTTTTATTATGGTCCAAGATGCTTTTCACAAGTGTCATAAAGTGTCTGTTACAAATGGAAGTGTTTTTTCTTTTTAAGTGAAATGAAAATAATATATTTTAAATAAATATATACATTAAAAGATTTGAGTAATTATGATATGCAGAACTTTTTGTCCACGTCGGTGACCGTAGTGTGCCACCTAGTGTTCAAATGTAAGACTACACTTTTGGTGTTGAGCTGTTTTACATGTGGAGGACATAAAGCACATGTTTCTCCCTTAAACCTGAAAATAGATATTCACTGTAAACCATATTTTCCCCATAAACGGTAAATTCTACAATTATGCTTCCAAATGCTTTCCCTTCAAAGACGAATGTCAAATTACGCCCCTTATCCTTCCCTTACATGCCGACAAAGTGTTCAAATGGTTAATTGTGCATCAAAAGCTTCCCTGGTTCTGTTCATGACCGCAGGGTGTAAACACAAGAGGAATCTTGCAGAGCACCATGACATCCTCTGTAAACCAAAGTACTACTATATATTAATGGTTCAGAGCGTTTTGTCCGAGGGCTAGGTCAAACTTCCTCCTCACACTTCCTCCTTCTTCTCCAGGTTTAAAAGGCAGTCGTCTTTATCATCCCGTAGGCCTCGTACAGTTTGTGGACGAGCTCTTTCTTCTCCTGCTCGGGCAGGAAGCACGACTCTGCAGAGCAGATGTTCTACAAGATAGAAGAAGTCAATCAGGTTCACATTAAGTGGGCTTGTGTTCACATTTAAGGAATAGTTCAGCAATTTGGGGAAAGTGCTGCTATGATTGATACCACACGGATCATGTTTGTACGAGCCTGCAGCCGCTTAGCTTAGCTTATTTTAGCTTAGCTTAGCTTAGCTTAAAACAAAACAAAGAAACTGCCCCACTGGAGCTGTTCAGTACATGTATGAACAACAAATGTGAATCTTTAAACTGAACTGACTTCACTTCAAGTTAACTGCTGAACTATTAACCTTGTAAACCTTGTAAACCTTGTAAACCTCGTAGCGGCTAGTTGTGTGATGAACTGAACATTACAGCCAAAGTCAGAACTTCCAGCTTGCTGTTGGACGCACTGAAGTGCCTTTGAACTTGGGAGGCGATCAGTTATCTTAGAGAAAACGTGAAGGAACTACACAGAGACTACGAGTCTTTGAACTCAACTGAACGAAACGATTCAAATCCAACTCGTCACATACGGACGCTTGGTCAGGACCCCTTGGCGTCACTTTTTAACATTTTTCAATGTGCAGGGTCGTCCGATAGACTGTCAACGTTGTGAATTCAACAAAAACTACCTGGTTAGGTTCAGGAAACAAAACCTATTGGTTTGGGTTGAAATAAGAACGTGTGTTAGCCTACATAACTGCATTTACATCCGTAACTTGAGTGTGTTACGTACGTGATTTAAAGTTAAAATAAGTCAACATCGACTTTTGGTTCAACAAGAGACGTCTCCCTGGGTGAACGTCCTGCGTTTGTTCCACCCTGATCCCCCCCCTCCCTGCGTGGACTTTGTTGCTCTTTATGCTACTTCACTTGACCTCCTCCTTTATTCCCGTCATAACTACTACGGCCACTAGAGGCAGCCCTGCACGTGCAAAACTGACGCTACAGGGGAACTCTGTGTCATAGTTTGATGCATCTGACACCATAAACCCACGTTTGTTTTAAGACTTACGAACAATACGTAACGTGATCTTTAGAGATCTTTAGAGGGGCTGGTGGTGCTGTTTCTCCTCGTGCAGATGGGAACTCTTGTCAAGGAAGCAAATCAGATTATTTTCCAAAATATCAACTTTTATATTTAATGATTAATCCATTATGCAGACCTGATGGAGCCTGGATGTGAAGCACACTTCTTCACACGTTGTTTAAAAATACATTACTATTAAATTATTAATCTGAGGCTTTGGGAAAAAAAGATTTTGTGTGGGCTTTTGTTCCTGCTTTAATTAGAAACTGAGAAATCCATTAATATGCACAGGGCTTCCACGCCCCGTGCTATCGTTTCAAACGATGTTCAAATACCTTCATTCTCTGAACCCCCCCCCCCCCCCCCCCGCTGAAATTATTCGTGCTTTTGATCTCACCAGTCGTTTGAATTCCTCCTCGGTGAATCCCATGTATGTGTGTGCTGTGCTGTAGTCGAGGTGCAGTGTTGAGTTGAATATCAGAGGGTCATCTGTATTCAGGGAGTAGTTCGCCTTGTCCTTCCTGAACCTGCACAGGAGATGAAATCCAAACTAAATGAATTAAGCCGCCAATTCTACTTTAATGCAGGTTAATAACCAGACTGTTATGTAGCAGAGCTCACGTGATGACAGGATGTTTGGTGAAGTCTGGGTCGCAGGC
Organism: Cottoperca gobio; assembly: GCF_900634415.1. Classification (NCBI taxonomy): domain Eukaryota; kingdom Metazoa; phylum Chordata; class Actinopteri; order Perciformes; family Bovichtidae; genus Cottoperca; species Cottoperca gobio. The sequence continues at coordinate 2,274,588 of NC_041361.1, forward strand.
ACCTGTCAGCTTACTGGAAACAGGACAAACCTGCAATCAGAGCAGCACAGGAAGCACTGAGAAACCTAATTACTGCAGTCTTTCTTCTTCCAGCTGTGATACTGGAGACTCCACTAGAGGTCAGCATACCACTGTGTTCCTAGGTACTCTTAATAAAACAGTCAATTTTAGTACACGTTAAAACAATCCCACTTTCTATCTCATCTGAATGATCAGTAGGTAATGATGAGCACTAACAGGCACATTCTTGCAGACATTAATAACCTTGTTGGTGATACTTCTGGTTATTTGCTCACCTCAAAGTGCATATTCTGAGCCAGCAGCTTTTTGTACAGAACTTGGTCTTCCAGGGTTCTGTAACCGTGTCCGACCCGTTCAGCTTTCAGCACTTCTACGGCCTAAAATATGAAGACAGGGGGCCACGAGGCAAAAGGTTATGATTCATAAATCCCTTCCATGTTGTACATGTCAGCAGAATCTGCAGGCTATTTCTAGAGGCAACTGTTGTGGCATATCCGAAGTCACTTTGAGGGATTGCTTCTTCCTTGAGAGTGGCCACTTATTATGCAAGTGAGAAACACTTTACAGAAAAGCAGAGATGGATACAAACATTCAGTGTATTTGAATGTGTCGGTGTGCTCCTTTGTGTTTTTGCTGCCCAGCCCACTGGAATTTCCAGACACTCCCAATCTGCTCCTTTATTAATTTCTATTGTGTGTACTTGTCTTGTTTAGTTGCTGAGACAATAGAGTTGAGAAATGTGTCACGTAATCGCTGAACGGCTTACCTCCTTCACGACAGACGCCGGGCCCACCTCTCCTGCGTGCACTGTCCTGTGAATCCCACAGCGCTCTGCTTCCTGTAAACAAAATCAGCCATCGAATACGTCAGCATCCAAACAGCACATCCAAACATCTGGCTTTCACATCTGCGATACTGCAGCATCCAGGCGCCATTTATCGCTTAAACTATCCTGCTTCGGTACTGGGAGCTACAGTTTAATTGTACGGAAGACCCCCCCTCTATGTTTTCATCTTGGCATTATTAACCTTGGACACACTGTGTGTGTGTGTGTGTGTGTGTGTGTTGCTTGTTTAATCTGCAGGTATCTCAAAGTCATGTAGTCATGAAGATAACCTTCAATATTAGTGTGTGGACTCTGCTCTGTGAGTTCTGCTTCTTGTTAATTATTGAAGCACATTTGTATTTTCTTTCTTTAATATCGATTCGGCTTGAGAAGATTTCAGAACCTCTCCACACTGCGGATAGTGAAACAACACATTCCAGGACAGATATACATACAAAATCATAAAATGCATGCACACAATTAAGCATACAAACATAAATGCAGACAAAATAACACAAATTTAATAAAGTTGTAAAAAAGTCTTTGAATAAAAACAAGATATATCGTTAATATAGTGCGGAAAGTCCTTTGAATGGTATTACGGCGTTATTGATGTTTGATCGCTTTTGTTTGATAAAGAGATCATTAACAAAATACAAAACATTAACTACAAATACTTAGATTTTATGTTCAGTTTATGAATTATTGACCAATTATTTGCCTTTAAATGACTTTTGACCGGCAGTGACTGTTAGTGCACACCTTCACACCCACACACTCTATTGAAAGACACCTATGTGTAATTCCTGCTATATTTGTCATCTCAAGTATGTGTGACTTAAGAGGCAACCGATCAAGATTTTTCATTTGCTGTCAACCTCTGAACCATTACTACATCGACACACTTCAAAAATATAGAAATGTGTAATAACAGACTACAAAAGCAAATAACCAGTAACAGTAAGAAGTCTGTAGGACAATTACTTCCTCCACTGTTCATCCTCATATAAGACTGAACAATGTAGAAAAGATATGTGTTGTGATAATATGCACTTCACCTATCCTGTATCCACGCGTTTAATTTCAGGTGAGGCGTGATCCTCGTCCAACGCCGAGGCGTATTAACTGATTAATCTACCGCAATCATTATGGTCTGACAGGCCAAATTGATTACTTACTGTGGTATTCTCTGATTTAATCAATAAATGCTGCCTGAAAACCAAATTGGATTTTCCTGAGAAGCGTCAGTACTTAAGAGGAAATTGGTTTTGAGAGTATTAGGTTTTACTCCAGTGCCGTGTTGGTTACAGATAAAGACTTTACGTCCTCATCAGTTTCAGACGGTGAAAAGTTGAAAACTAAAACTGTCTGTCAGCTCAAACCAGTTCCACAAAAGCAGATCAGCAGGTTTGCAAGATGCCCAAACCGATGACAATATGCACTTTATGGTAGCAGAGGGCGAGCCCATATTCTGCAGGTTTTCATTTTCCTCCAATTCCAACGTCTGAATATTCTTTGAAAGGGTTCATTATTATGTTATCATTATATCAGTGGCCATCCAAAAATATTTAGGTCTTGACCATTTTCATCCCTAGAGCTAAATCTGTCCTACAAAACAAAGCTTCAAATTATTTCTAAGGATTCCTGAAAGTTGTTGGAGCAATAAACTACGGCCATATCTCCGTCGGCCTGCAGCCTGTGTGAACATGAGGTGGACAACCGCAAAATAATGCAATATGCTATCAGTAGAAATGATGGCCTTTAATGCCAAGGTAAGCAGTCTACTCATGTATTTACAATTTCCCTCCAGCAATCACGCTTCTTGTTAAACTGTGTAATAAATAAAAAGCACATTCAAGAGCACAAAACACTGAAGCAGCAGAACAAGCTGTTATTTAGCTCCATTATTGCTGCTGTTGTTGTGTCTGGAATGTGAAACTATGACGTAAGTATACAAGACACAACAACGCCTTAAACACATCGGTTTAGTGTGTAATTATTATGTTGATGTTTTTCCCACGCTCACCTCATAGGCCTTCCTGTGCTCTGGATTGGCTTCACAGTTGAGTGACTCATCACCTGCCAGATCAATGGCGACCACGCCTTTGTGATGATATTTCTTACACAGCTCCACGACATCCATGGACCAGCCTGGAGAATTTAAAAAGGCACATTTATTACTACACAGTTTGGTCCTGCCAACTCAAACAAATGCAGACGATGAGATGACACAGTCGAAGCGTCGTGCTACATCCATCTGCAGCTATGACGAGCACAAGACAACAAGTTAACCAGCATGCGGTAGTAACCGTGTTCGTCTTAAAGGAATAGTTCGACATTTTGGGAAATGTGCTCACTTGCTTTATTTCTGAGAGTTGGAGGAGAAAATTGATACCACTCTCACGACTGTACGATAAATATGAAGCGCCCGCCTGCTAGCTTAGTTTAGCTTAGCTTAGCTTAGCGTAAGCTGATTTCTTTCATTTGTAACAGAGCCAGGCTTGCTTTTCCCCGTTTCCAGTCTTTATGCTAAGCTAAGCTAACTGTTTCATGGCGGTAGCTTCATATTTATCGTACAGACATGGTAACTGGTGGTAACTCTCAGCAAGAAAGCGAATTAGCGTAACTATGCCTTTAATTTGCTTCACAACTTGACTTTTATTACTATATGAAAACATAACCTTCTCTTACAAAACCAAAACAGCTACATACATATGACGGAATATCCCAGACTATCACACATATATTAGATAGCCTGCTGCATTAAAATATTAGGCTGCATACTATTTAAACCTACACAAATCTAACTGCATGCTACAGCTTGTACAAGCTTCCTAAAATAACTCGTCTATAATGACAAAATCAGACGTTCAGGAAGTCTCTTACATGAAGATGTAATCACTCTGGGATGTTATTACAGCATGTTTTTGCAGAATATGTAAGGTCAAATAAAGAATGACAGATATGAATTGCACTTGGCTGTTGGGCTGCACAGGAAGCAGCTGCATAACTGGAGCAGAGCAGATTTGTACATACAGAACATATTTCGACAGTATCTTTGAAATATCTTTCTGTAATTCCCTTCTATTGTTTTTATGTGAGTTTTGCAAGATTTTTGATTTCATTTTCTCCCACTATGATTATGTTATGCACCATTACACCAAATCAAATTCCTTGTATGTGAAAACCTACTTGGCAATACATTTTTGCTGATTTAACACAGACTTTTCACTACAGTCGCTGCCGCTGATACAGAAACTGCTTCTGTTACAACAGTTACTTCTCCTGGTGCAGCTTATAGACTGTACACACTGATTTGGCACAGCTGTTGTTATTGTGTATAACAACTACTAATCCAACTACCACTTATACTGTAGTACTAATGCATAAGTACTGTCCTGCGAAAACCATGTATCTCCAAAACATCGACTCTTTATGAGTTAGTTATCTAAACAACTACTGGATGGGTTGCAATACATGTGTACAAACATTCATGTTCCCCAGATGATAAATACTAATGACTTTGGTTTTGGTCTTATTCTTTGATTTCTAACCAAATATCCGCAAAAGTAATGACAATCCCATTTGCTAAAGCTTCACTGTGTGTTAAGTGCTAATTAGCAAGTGTTAGCATGCTAACACGCTAAACGAAAGATGGTGAAAATGGTAAACACTAAACCTGCTTGCTTGTCATTTTGTGTCTTTCTGTGTTGCTCCTGCTCATCTGATAAGACTAAAGCAGAGTTGTGAGAGAGGGCAGAAGAAAGTACATTAGGAGCCTTATCTCACAAGGTTGTTTGTGCAGACAGGAGCATGAGCAGTTCATTACTTGGCATGTGGCGCATGCAGCATAGAATGGACCTGGCTTTGATATTGAAGGCCCTCTCCCCCTCGCTGAGGCCCTCGTTAACCAGGTGCACCACCTCGTCCGGGCTCAGGTCCCCTCTGAGTGAAGAAAACACAGTGAACACATGCAATGAACTTAACACATCCCTCCTTAAAAAGCACAGCCAGGTTTCACCAAAGACTTACTCTTTCTGGTTCCATGGGATGGGATCCACTTTTGTGTTAGCCAGAAAGTGCGGGCTGTATCTGACCTCAACATAAATCACTCCCTCCTTGGCTTTGTCCTCAACAAACTCATAGGCTATCCTCTTTATGGCCTCTCTGTCTCCACTGAAAAACAACAAAGAAAAACACACATTTAATGATAATGGCCTTCGGCTCTGATAAGCTCTTATCTCAGTGGTACAAATAAAACCATTTGCCACTACTAATCCATCATCTAAACTATGATGGCTTTCAAAATGAGCAATATAAGTATATTACATTACATTAAGTGCAAACAACCATCAGAATACAACTCCGAACAAGAATCTTGTAAGTGCATTAGCTTCAAATAGGGGAAATTTAGAGAAGATGGAGATGAAAAGACTCTTTAAAATGTTTCTTATCCTGGATTTATTCTTTTTTTCAGCTTCCCTTCTGAGAAATATTGCAAATTACATCAAAAAGTCAGCATTTGTGTGTGTCGCGGGTCATAAAGGTGTGGCCATAACAACTCTGTAAAGTGAAATGTAATCATAAAGTTAGCCTTGCCCAGCTTGTACTAATTGATGAATTTAGAAGAAGCATATCGACTAGTACACATGTGAATATTTGTCAGTAAATCTGATTATATTTCGGTTTTAGACAGTTGGTAGGACAAAACAAACAATTTGAAGATTTCACTTAAATATTGTACAGGCAGAAAACAAAGAAATATAATGAAAATAATCAGTTGCAGCGTCGAGAAGAGGATCTAATGAAAATATAGATGAAGCTGCGGAGGGGCGTCACTATTTTAAAGAGAAATATAAGATGCAGGCGCACTCCTCACCCCCAACATTACAGCCCCCTAACCTGGTGATTATCACATGATGGTGCTAGAACACAATGCACAGGAGTGTTGTGACAATATTAGAAGAACCAGAGCTCCATTTCCCGTTTGCCTTTACACTCAGCAGCTCACTTTCCGTCCCGCATCACATTACGGACAAACGCAGCTTCCAGCATTTACACAGGTCTGAATGCCTGTTGTTCTCCAGCTTCCTCTCATTCCCCCGCTGCCCAAACACACATCGCCACTAAGCTCATACAACAACTCCGCATGAGCTAAACTCAGCTAGCAAGTTCCCTATGTTGTTGAAGCCTCAATGCACACAAGGCTTTCAAGAGGCTTGATACAAGAGAGGTCCATTCAGCACAACTGCAGTCCGGCCACTACACACCGTCATGGTTGAAAGCTTTCACGGCTGTTTAGTGTCTTTATCTATATTCTTTTCTTGACAGCACAGCAGCCCTGTCACTGGAGGACTAAATATACGACTCTGGAAAGGATCCGCGGTCGGACAACTTTACTCTCTTCTTAGTTTGTTTGCCAAGGTGACACTTGATCTCGATAATGACGAACTACACACTCTGGTTCTAAGACTTTGAATGCCTCATAACTTGTATAACGTAACTGCACAGACTTTGATCATCATCGTAGAAGTGGAGAGAAACATTCCTGCTACAGTAGCGAGGTGACTGTTGATCACTCAAAGTGTTGCTCCTTGCACTCGCTGTCCTCTGCTTCAGCAAGAAAACACCTTTTGTAATTACAAAACTGAATCATTAAAGGAGACATGTCAGCACTTACGCAACCACGTGCATGTATTCGGCGAACTTGCCCAGGAACTTTGTGAGGGTGGAAGGCTGTTGGATGATAATAATCTGCGTCATCTCCTCCTTGGTGTTTGCTGGTAGAGTTATGGCGCGTCTCCTGGAAGGAAGAGCGGAGAAAAAAAGAATCAGGGACAGTGTTGAAATTGAACGTTGAACAGAGGGCTGTTGTTTGAAGTGATGTATTGAAGCTATGGACTTGACAGCTAAGTTGTTAATGGAAAAACTCATAAAAGGAAACTCTGCCAGGATTTATTTACCTGATATGATATTCGGAAAATGCACACACAGATTTGAAAGCTGCTCTAATCTATATTTTTACAATGGGTCTGATGGTGGAGACCAAAAGAGAGCAAAAATGAGAGTGAATATTGGACTTACATTAATAAGGTGGACGAACACACTTGTAATCTTTAGTGGATAAAACCATGTAATGTAAATGACTTCAAACATATATTTTGCATTACTGTATATATATATATATATATATATATATATCGGATAACGGATATATCTGTGATAATATCAACCGGTACAGTCACTTGTGCTCTTTTTTACTTCCTCGACTTTTAATAATTACAAATACAATTTATCAAGAACAGTGGCAAAGTAGTGTTTCAAACTACACGAAGGAACAATGACGTTTTCTTATCTCTTAACTTACTTGGCAACGTCGAGAATAGTCTGCACCCTGATGGCTCCATCGAGGTGCACATGCAGCTCAACCTGTTAAAGAGAAAGAAATAATTAACCAGTCAATCCAAAGTCGTGCTACAGTTTGGAGGGGATGCCGAGCAAAGTGTGTAGTACCGAAATGTAGTACAGCACAGCGAGAAGAAGCTGCGGTGGCTGATCATGAATGCAGCACGCATGACCAGGCATCGAGTGGGGAAAGGGCCAGAGAAGGGTCAAAGTAGATTAAATGTTCTGGCTGGCCTTCCAGCGGCGAGAGCCGAGATTTATTCAGGCAGATGACGAATAAATCCACGTTCCTCCTTCAACAACTGAGGCCTAAACTTCGCTCATCGGTCAGGGTGAGGTTTGACTAAAAGGAATTCCGATCGCAGACATTTAATTCACATTTCTGGTTCTGCCCGCAACAGCTAAAGTTTACTCTGGATAATATTGTTGTACTGCTACCTTCATGAAACTTTTAAATAAGAGTCATCGGTTGCAACATGAACACACTATTTCCTACCAATGTCAGAACAGTTGAGCTGATCAGTCAATTAATAAATACTCTAAATACTTAAGATCTAAAGGTTTCAGGAGGAACTACTGAACGTAGAAACATCTGTTAAAATGTCATAAAACTCTGTTGGATCTATATGTTTTAAGAAAGCAGTCAATAAACCTAATTTTAGGGTTTAGGGAAAGCAAAACATTAAAAAGAAATATGAAAACCAGACAAAGATATTGTATATATAAGATATTAAGGTGCAGAACTAAAATAAATGAAGTATTCTCGCCCTTTTGGCGTTGAAGCTGCGCTAAACTTTCATTGATATTTTTATCCTGCAGCCTGAGAAGTGTGTGCAGCTCAGAGGTTATACTAACATCTTGCTGCAGGCTTCAGGACCTGGAGGGGAATCCCACATAAGACTTTCAGTTGAAACATAACTTAAGGAATGTTCCTGAAACAAGTTTCACTTCCTGTGTGCTTTTTGGAGTTATTTTTGGATTTCAAAAGTGAAATAAATATCATTATCAAATAAAAAATGTGCAATAAAAACAAAATGTGGATCTCGTTTGCAAAGAAGAACTACATCAGCCACCAGCTGCTCAACATTTCCGATGCAGTAGAAATCGATTTGTCAAGCAAAAACTCAACTTTCACAACTAAAAATATGAATATTTGCTGCTTTTTTCAGTTTGATATCATTGCAAATTGAATATCTCTGGGCTTTGGTTGAACGCACAACATTTGACGACACCACCTTGGATCTGGAGAGATCACTTGGAATTTGAGGGTAATTTTCACACTATAATTCTGACGCTGTGTCGGCCAAATGAGTCATTAATGTACCAAGAAGATAACCTGAAAACAAGCCCGAATCATAACCACCTGCTTCTTATCACCTTACTGTGTGCACTCGTTGTACAGCTGTGTCCATCTGTGTGGTGAAAGATCAAGTGTTTACAACAAGAAGTGAAGTTTGTTACTGAAACTGCTTGAGTGTCTCTTTCGTTTACATCTATTTTCTTCCCTTTAAAAGCCTGACGCGGAGAAGCGTCAGACAGCTCCCAGCTGGTTAACCCATCTGCAACTTCAGGATATTCTTTCAGTACACAAAGCACTTCCTGTATTACATTGTGGTAAGTTATATAAGTCAGCGGAGCTTATACTGATGTGATTGTGAAGCAGTCCTGCACTGCCTTCCAGCTGTGACTCAACCAATGCAACGTTTTAGCTTCTGTCAGATTTACTTCTTTATATTTGTCATTAATAATCAGAACATAAACTCACTGCGAGCAGCCAGCCTTGTCAATCTTATTAAAAAATTATCGGTAATTATTTTAATAATCGATCGAGTCATTTTTCAAGCAAAAATACTGAAGTTGAAGTTTCTCAGTTGTGAGGATTTTCTGCTTTCTGTCTTAGATCCCGTGAAGTGAATATTTTTAGGCGTTGGAGCGGACAAGCAACAACAAGAAACATCTGAAGACATTATGGAAACTGTGAAGACATTCTATACACCAAGTGAAAAAGTCTGCAGATTTACAAGACATTTAAAGATATAATCCCTGCTTGTATCAGATTAAACTTGTATAGCTATGTATATGAACAGAAACTCACAGAAAGCAAAGAGTTGATTGATCTATTGACAGAAAATAAACGAGCAGGTCATTTTTTAAAGCAAACATACGATGCACTTTTTCAGAATTAGCTGCTTTTCTCTGTTTTAGACACTGAATATTCTTTGGATTTTGGACAGTTTGTTGGACAAAAACTGAAATTTTGATGGGAATTTTTCACTGTTTGTTGACAATTAATTGAGAAAATGAAAATCCTCACCAACACTTATTACATGATCCGACACTGTAATAACCCTGTAGCTATACTGAGACTTCAGTCTGTATATTAAGCATGGCTGGTGGTATCATTTCCACAAAGCAAATTAATATTTAATGAGATTATCTCAGGAAGTAGTCTTCACTCTCCCATGAGGCCTCTCCTTTTACAATTTCTGATCTCTCTCTCTCTCTCTCTCTCTCTCTCTCTCTCTCTCTCTCTCTCTCTCTCTCTCTCTCTCTCTCTCTCTCTCTCTCTCTCTCTCTCACACACACACACACACACACACACACACACACACTGTGTGGTAACAGAGCCCACGTTTCTCTATGTACTGTATTTGTCATTTCCTGTCTTCTTATCAGCTGTCAGCTCCTGGCTGGACCGGGTACATGCTCAGTCAGCCCCAAAACTCCAAAGGGCACCAGTGAGTATACATTTCACGCACGTGTGGCTGATGTGCCTGCGCAACTAGCTGAAAATGAAAGGTGTATTTTACTTCAAGGCTTTGTTATACAAGGCTGTTATCTTTATACCAGCCAATAAAAGAACTACCGAGAGAGAGATGTGTGTGTGTATTGCAGTGAGGAGAAGCTCACATTAATTATAGGGTATTCCCACAAGTATGCATTGAGCAAATGAAGAAGACAAAGTGTTAAGAAGCAGGATCCAAGTTCAGAAATCAGCGTGTGTGATCTTGTTCAGTATAAAAAACAACAAAGAAAACGTGTTTCATTCATCACAGTGGTGCTTGTTGGGTTTAAAGCCATTAGTCACATGTCAAACTGCAAGAAATGAAATGTTCTTCCGTATTTTACTACCGACACCAAACACACGCACACATGTCAATTTTTTAATTTATGTTTTTAACCATTTTTCTCCTTTTTTGTCACGAGGACTTAAACTGATTACGGAGTCAGAATGTGCGTAAAAACCAGGAAAAAGTGCGCATCTCCATAATTCATCCCCTTTTCCATTTAAATGATTAATACTAGTGGACCACTGGCTGATAACGTACCTTTGGCTTGTTGAATACCACTTGTTCGGAGGAGAGCTCGGCCATCGTACAGAGCTTGCGGCTGCCGGTGAGTCTGCTGGTGCACAGGGAGCTGAGGACTGGGGAGCCGAAGCCTATCGCAGCTCGTCTGGCTATTATATGCATGACTCCTGGACACGCCTTCCTTTATCAAACGGCAAAAAGCAGCCACCGAGCAGCCTGAGGCCTCTGTACATCCAACAGAGAGGCTGCAAGGACGCACAGAGCTGCAGGTGCACTGTGCTTTTGATTAACACATGTATGTAGTCTGCAGTAGGTAGAAGGATTAACGGCCCTGCATGGCAGCAGATTTGCACCCATGTGATGAGAGCTTTACCGCTGGGCTAATTAATTATGTCAAACCATATAAGTCATTATATAATGATTATGGTGAATGTGTTTGAAACAGGCCTCCAGTTATAGCAATGACATTATACATTATATAATATAATTAAAGCACTAAGTACAATTTTGAGGTACTTGTACTTTACTAGAGTATTTTCCATTTTATCCTACTTTATATTTAAAAAACAAAGTAAGCTCCAGACCATGTATATTCATTAAGTATTTATTTGTTTGCACTATTTGTACATGGTTTACATCTTACAGAATGACTTTACTATGAATATATAATTGTATTTCTGTTGGTCATTAGTGCTATTAATATATATTTATATATACACCTATTTTTTCCACATATATACATACAAGTCTTTTCTTCATCTTAACTTCAGCTTTGTTGTCCTTGTTTTTTGTTGTGTCCATTACAGTGTAAGTACATTAAGTCACATTCCTTGTATGTGTTCACACGTTTGGCCAATAATTCTGAAATAGGTAATTCTATGTATATTTATTTAAATTATTTAACTTTTGTACTTGTAACAGACATGTAAAACATAAAACATGGTGTAATAATAATGTTTTAAGCTTTATCCTTTTATCACCACCATCAAAATTCAAGCTCAGTTTGTGTCAATACTTTTCTATATATTTGGTTTCAATAAGGAATTATTATTGTTTTTTTTACTTTTACATATACAGCGGTGGGATCTGCAGGACCTCATGCGAGGGAGTAAAGCCAATATTAAAAACTAAACAAAAAAACACCATTTTTAAATGGCTAACAACTCCACAATCCACAAAGTCTGAATCGCTGATAGCAGTTCAAATGTCAAGCTTTTAGTCTGCTTTGGCTGCAGATTCAAGATTGTCAGTGTCATCTCCTTTATTGACACCATCAGCATCGCTGCCTTGTTTGCTCTTCTACTTCCCCTTTCATTGCCCAAATGTCTGCTGCCGACAGAGGAAACCTTTGGCATATTTCTTTTTTCCTGCTTTGAAACACAAAGAAACTTCTGCCGTGTTTACTTTGTGTAATGTTCTTACTTCAGGAACTTATCATGCCACATAAAACAAATCAGCTTCCTTTTCGTCTACTGAGGTTTTGAGTTTTGAGCTGCCAACCAAATATAATTAATGTTGGTCTTTGGTCCTGCAACATTAATTTAATGTCCCGGTTACTCAGATCTACTACTTTCCACAGTGGGAACAGTTCTGGTGGAAATCTCTTCAAGCTGTGAAGAGGTTTCTTTGCCATTGAAACATCCTTTGGTGTATTTGCCAGTTAGCATCACCTTGTGGTTGTAACTCACATGGAGCATGCAGTGCACAGAACTAAACTGTGGTATGGGAAAGAAAAAGAAAATATATACTGTATATTCTTTATATTTATCTCTCTGCTGCTTCTTCTTTGTTTTGGCCCGTGCACAAACACGAGTCCATTACCTGCACAGTTGTGTTTAAACAGTTAGTAGTTTTTTGTATTTATACCATTAATAAAGATAAGAGAGATTGTGCAGCAAACGACCCTTGACATAGACCTGCTTACTTATCTGAGAGCATGGTTTCACTTGTGCTTGCAGTTTTTATTCCAGGATAAAACACAGACTTTGGCATCATATTTGAAAAGTTGCATCACAAGTTGTGAAACTATGAATGTGTAGTAGTAAAAGTAGTAATCCCTTTCACAAATGTGTGGTATTCTATCCAGATATTGTGAACCAGTAAATGAGTAAATAAGAAAAACATAAAGGTAAATTATATGCAAATAACTGAAACATATTTGCAAAAATAATAAACCAATTGCATAGCCTACAAATGCCTTGCACTTGTGTACAAAGTGTCATCTGCTGGCAGTAGAAACAATTGTTAGTGTTAGGGTAATGAGTATTTTCATTTGGAAAGTATAATTATTCTGGATTAATACCTGACATAAACATCCTGCTGTTTTTTTGTATTATTCTACCATTTAAGGTCAGGGACTTATATAATAGATTTAATATGGTGTTTTAATTAACAGATTGCGCACGGTCACGTCAAGTGCTCAGTGTGGGAAAACAGCAACACGCATGCGCAAATCGGAGTGACTGTTGCCCATCTGCAATCTGAAAATGCTAACTGTGGTCAACATGAACGATGTGGATTATTTTCTACAGCACATATACTAAACGTTTACTGTTTTAAAGGAAACAAATGAGATTAAACATCGCGTTTCTCACCGTTTATAAACCAAACCTCTGTTAAAATTCATCACATTTAACGTGGTTAGCGTAACTGCTAGCTTGTCGTTAGCGATGCTTTTTTTGTTTTTGTCTTTTGTCTCTTATTATTCGGAGGGGGTGTTAGGCTACCTGGTCAAGAATAGGAAACATACACCAACAAATGGAAAGTGGAAAGCCACATAATTGTTCGTGTTGTTGTTGTTGTTGTTGTTGTTTATTTTACCTTTGTACAACCAGGCTAGCTTTCTTCCTGTTTCCGGTCTTGAACCTAAATTAAGCTAGCATCTCTTACAACATGAGAGGTATGCAACTTTCCACCGAGCTCTCGGTTATAAAGTGAATGAGCACATAAAGAAATGTTAAACTATTCCTGTTAGACTACAATAAGTACATTGACGAGACACTGACTATACACTATTTGACCAAAAGTATCACTTTCACCCATTTGTGATTCTTCTGGGAAGACTTTCCACAAGAGTTTGGTATGTGGTTGCAGGTTTTCTCTTCCAGCCACACTGATGTTGGGCAATAAGACCTGGCTCACAGTCTTGAGTTTTTAGTTCATCCCAAAGATGCTAAATGGGGTTGAGGTCAAGGTTGTGCAGGCCAGACACAACATGTCTTCCTTTATGGGCCAATTCTTGTTGGAAAAGGACAGGACTTTCCCCAAACTGTTGCCACAAAGTTGGAAGCACACTGTTGTAAAACATGCAATTTATATGCTATAGTATTAGTTAGACATTTTGGGAATGCACGTATTTGCTGATACATGGATGAGAAGATTGATACCAGTCTTTGACAGCCAGCAGCTGGTTATCTTAGCTTAGCATAAAGACTGGAAACAGCTAACCTGGCTCTGTCCAAAGGTTTAAAAATAAATAAATAATCAATTTACCAGCTCCTCTAAGTATATGCATATATGTTGTCTGAAAAATTATCATTTGTGGTTTTGTGCAGGACTATATCTTGGTCAGTTGCAGTGACTTCCTGGAGTGTTGTCATACGTTTTCTTTTGTATGGATATTGTGTAAGTTAGAGTACCTTAGAAGTGGATTTTGTTACTTTTAAAACAGCCAGGCAAGTGGTTTCCCCCCCTGTGTATCTCCCGAAATCATTCCTTCAAGATTGTCCTATAAGTATTGTTTAAAAAGCCTTCTAATCTCTGTCCTAATTACGGAAAAATGTGTTTGGACATATTTGGGGACAGCTGCCAGTAATTGTTGTTTTGGGTTGTGGGGTCTTCTGCTACTAAACATGTCCAGCAGGTGTCACTGAAACATAACTTCAACTAAACTAAATAATTGCCATGAAACAGCCTCAAACCAGAAGTCGGCCTACACACAAGTGTATATGGACATACGTTCAGTATAAGAAATACTCCACATGGAGCAAAACTACACCAAATAATGTTTTATTGTGTATTTATCCTCTACAATTTAATTTAATTGTAGGTCAAGACTTGGGGATTACAGTCTTGTATCTACCTTTGTATTATTGTTAAATCTATCCAGCCTGTCATGTACTATATGAGATCTAGGTTCAATCCCAATAAACCCTTTTTCTTCTCATCCTGCTCGTATCAAAGCAGTGTTCCTCGACCCGCCCTTTGATCTACAGCCAAGCATTGATTTCTCCGTGGTTTTTCAAACACTGCACCAAGCTTTTCAAGCAGATCAGCGAAAAATAGGTTCGTGTGATGGAGGAGGAGGGTGAGTGTAATACATTCACATTGTTCTGTTAATATGCACATTTTGTGTGCAAGTTTAATATGACATTAATTCAAATGTCCTTATTTTATCTCCATATTCTGTCCAGTGCAATAGACATTTTTTCACAGAAGATATTTTGAATTGGCACAGAGTGTTACTAATAACATTAATTATGGTTCGGGATGCTTCTTCTGTGCTTTTAGGTCATGACATCAAAGTGTCCAGGTAATATACCTGTGTAAAATAAAACCAGTTGCATAGACTTGTGTAACAAACGGTCTAGATATATTCTAGCATTAGTTGTGTGTGAGATAAAAAAACAACATTACTGCGTCAGGAAACACTCGGTCCTCCGTGTCACTTAGTAACAGTTGTCACAGTTGAGTTTCGGGCAGCGATGATGAAAAGTGAACTTGTGTTTCCTCACTTAAAACTCTCCCTACTTGGCCATGAGAGGTCTCTAGGCCTGTTTGGTGCTGTATAAACTTCAATATAAAGGCGTTACGTCCAGCAAAAACAAATGGAAACCTGGCCTGGTTTCCAAAAGGTGAATCAAAATACAACAAATAATTCAAGCCCCACATCCAAAATATAGGGCAGTAGTCAAACCAACTGGAGCACACCCATCTGCCTTACAGGTGATTTATATGTAGTCTGTCTGTATTTATGACCTATATAAACCTCACACTCAGGTGCTTGTCACGCAGACATCCTATGAAAAAAAGAGGCTTTATAGGTTCTCTGTGCGGAGCCCATACTGCACCAAACTATTGTCAATATAATCTAGGATTCCTGTATTATAATAAGTTTCTCGTTAACATTATACTTTGTGCAGGGCTGCAGCTTGACTGAAATGCTGTGACATGTGATCACCGAATGAAATATGATGCATTATTATAGATTAAGGTTCCCAACAGTATAAGATCTGCACCAAACAGCTACAACATATGCATATAACCAGTGGTAAAGGAAGTACTTGGATCTTCTACTTAAGTAAAAGTTACAGTCCTGCATTCAAAATGGTTCTCAAATAAAAGTGCAACAATTAAACGTACTTAAAAAAGTACCAAAAGAAAAACACTCATTATGCTGAATGTGCATTTTAGAATGATATATATTATATGACTGGATTACACACATCACTTTAATGTTTTAGTTCATTTCTTTATATTCTGCTGGTTACTTGTGAATGTTCCCCTGGGGATCAAAGTCTCATCTTAACCTGTAAATATACATTTATGTTTTAAACACTATTACTCTGAATCTGCAAAGAACTTACGTTTTCAAATGAATGTAGTGGAGTAGAAGTATAAAGTTGCAGGAAATGGGAATACTCAATAAAGTGCCAGTACCTCATACATTACTTGAGTAATTGTACTTAGTTACTCTGAAAGGGGCCATTCAGCATAAGAAGTACAAGATACTTTCAGTACAGCTTGTGTCAATACGATGTTGAATGCAGGACTTTAACTTGTAATGGATTATTTTGTACAGTATTACGTGTTGCTACTTTTCCTTAAATAGAAGATATGATTACTTCTTCCAACACTGACATCATTTAGACCGCGGGAGGGGCGAGGAAGTGTCAGACGTAAAAATAAATGTCTGCTCAGCCTCATCTTTCTGCATTTCGGATAATAGCATATCGACGTCAGCACGCCACACGTGTAGGTCAGCCTTTAACATCACAAACCCTGTTACACCTGTCAATTCAAGAGTCAAGATATTTATTGTCATATGCACAGATAACAGACAGTTATACTAATCCTCCAACAGCAAAACATTTAAATTAGAACTAAAAGCAAGAGATATACACAATATACAAATAAATAAAGAGGTATAAGGTATTGCACATAAGTTCACAGTACAGTGTTGAAATATTAGTGCACGTGATTCAAATTGATTAAGATCTATAAACATTGTTATGACTTGGTTTGCATGCTTACAGGATGTTACTACATGACCACAGAGAAAGCAGCAGCACATCCTGACACTCCCACAAACTGCCAACCGATACTTTATGCCACCGCTGAACCTATTCACCTACAATTCAGTTATAGAGCCCCGTGGTTTCTGTTTATCTCCTTTTATACTCATGGACTCTGAGCTGTACTCAAAATGTTATTGGTGTTGGCTCTGGATTGGAATAATTCACAATACTTTAGTAAGATAAGAACAATTAGGTCTGTGGTGCTTCCCCCTGGTTCCCAGGAAGCAGATTAAACAAATCAATCATGCAAACGTAAACTGAATTCTTTCTAAATTAGTTTAAACGTTCCTCTAACATTTTCTCGGTGGTGTGTCATTTACTTTTACTCTGCCATCATATGTGTCCACATCTTGAAATGATAGTTTCCAGTGCAGATTAAATGTGTCTGTAATAACTGAGAAATCCTGAGTGAGCTTCCTGTGTTTCAGACGTCTCCAGCTGTGTGCAGAATATATCCTTCCTCTACCTGAAGTTAGTGCGCAATCTCAGCTAAAAATATTGACACCGTGTACCATGCTAGGAAGTGGTTGCTTTCATGAATTGAATCTGTGTTCCTTATTTATTTGTTCTAATTTATTTTTAGTAACTGAAGCCAGAAATGGATGTGTTGGTTTTTGGTGTGTCAACGAATGCAGGAGGCTATTTCCACGCTGCGTTGCTGCAATCGTCTCTCCACAAACACATCCTGAACCCGGGCACAGACAAACAAAACGTTTTTATAATCAAAAGACGGCGAGACAGCAATATGCTTTTGTAAAGTCCAATATTACAACCAACATGTCCGGGGGATTTATAGCAACATCAATGGCGGGGGAAACAAGACTAAGGATCTACTGTTATTCTCGCGTCTCTGATGTGGAGGAGTTATCTCAGTACAGCAACATTCATTGGGTTTTGATACGGCATGTGATGTTGTATAGACAGTTGTTTCTACCTTTGCTGATACATCTCTCAGTGCAGCTGTCACGATGAGTAGGTGCGAAAGAGCGTCTGGATGATCTGTGCTTTTCTTTTGTCGCTGTAGACACGGCAGTGACCTCCGGCCCGTGTACGTCAGGAGGTGACCTTTGGTCAAGGCGATGTCCTGATCGTCAGCTCTGGGTGTTCCTGTGGCAACACTGTGGGATTTTCACACATCGAGCTGGAATGTCTGGAATTCTAGGTGTCATTTTAGGAAAAATATTTTGGTTGCGGCCAAGTCATCCATGTTGAGAGAGCCTGTGTGTGTGTGTGTGTGTGTGTGTGTGTGTGTGTGTGTGTGTGTGTGTGTGTGTGTGCGTGTGTGTGTGTGTGCGCGTGTGTGTGTGTTTGTGTGTGTGTGTGTCCACACATTAATCATATGAATGGCAGTAATATGCCCTGCACAAAAGACAAAAATCAGTCCCTGAGAAATACTCTTTTTTTTAGTAACTTTATGTTCTCTGGTAAGTTTATGTTCTCTGGTAAGTTTATGTTCTCTGGTAAGTTTATGTTCTCTGGTAACTTTATGTTCTCTGGTAACTTTATGTTCTCTGGTAACTTTATGTTCTCTGGTAAGTTTATATTTTATGGTTTTCAATTCTGTTCTGGGACGTTTTTAGACTTTTAGTAATTACTGTATTTAGTCTCTGGCTGAGTGTCTAGCCCCAACTAAATCATGTCTCAGTTTATTCTTTGGGATATATTTAGACCACATAGACAATTTAAATTGTATATTACATCACATAACAGCTGTGTACCTGTAGTATTTCCTCTGCAGTTTCACCAGCGATTTCAGAGGTAATGGCAATCTTAGTGGTGAAAGTGCTTTTCCTGCTGTTGTAAAGTCATTTAGCTCTGCAATTTGATTTCAAAGCCAGACTGTGTTAATAAAGGCGTCATTACAGTGCAATGCCATTTTAAGAGGAAGCTTTTTCAGCTGAGGTGTGTTGAAGGAGGGACATGAAGAATGGAAGAGAAACGAGACAGAACAAACACAGTGCAGTTTGGGTGTTTATTGTGTTTTAAATGGATTAAGACAGCTCTGTCTGTGACCTCTGCCGGGTGTGGTGGTGATCCAGTGATGCCCGTCATCACTATCCCTCTCCAAAGTCCTTACTGGAACAATGAGTCAGTATAACTCAGTGCATCAACATCATGAACAGACTACAACTCCCACGTGCTTTCTGACTCTATGCGTATTTTTTGCTACGTCTGACCGTCTGTTCCAACAGCTACAGCTAATCTGTCCTCTTCCCTGAAAGGATACCTGCAGATCTGGCACAGCCAACCTGCCAATGACTGGAAAACCTTCAGCGACGCATGGTGCCAAAACCTCAGACGCCAATTAATGAATGCACTTGGAGTTGCTCTGCATGTTATGAATGTGTGAAATATTGTCCTGGGAAAAGATTGGAGTATTATTTGTGGCTGTTACAGCCCACAGCCTGTTTATTCTGAGTCACACTCAAATCAGACTTGGCACCACCCAAACCCACAGACTCATATTGTCTGGGTCTGCTGAGGTCACAAATGTTGGAGGTATAAAAATATACTTTTCAGAAAAATCCTAAACCTAAAAATGTGTCTTTTGTTCAATAAAAAAAGAAAGCACATCAAATTGGAAATGTATGGACTATTTAATCTGCTTTGTTTTTTTAGATATAAATTCCCAAATAGGCTATGTGGTTCCAATACCGGCAGTGATGTTTATGATTCTAGTTTTACAGTCATTTCAATAAGTGAGAAACGAGACTAAAGATGTGTTCAAACGAAAAGCATAGCACATTATTTCTCTTTTTAGCCGTTTACACAAATCTGACACGGACCTTTTGTATATGTGTCCAAAACGGCAGTTGTACAGTAGCTGTAAGCTAGCTAGCAAGCCACTGTGTGTTTATGTTCAGTTCACCCTCTGACTGAACTCATTCGAATTCACATCTACTTCTGTGTTTCCATTTACTTTGTATGCAATTGCCTCACCTCTAAAATGTGCTTTGTGTCTGAATAACGTTACACAGTAAGAGCCAAAAGCCACGCTAACAGCTCTGTGAGGCTGTGCTTTGAGCTAAATGCTAACGGCAGCATGCTAACATGCTCACGATACAAATGCTAACATGCCGATAGCATGTTTTAACCACCGTCATCTTAGTTTAGTGTGTTAGCATGCTAACATTTGCTTATTAGAACTAAACACAAAGTAGGCTACAGATGAGGCTGATGGAAATGTCATTAGTTTTGCAGGTATTTTGTCATAAACCAACGTATGGACAAATAAATAAAATTAATCTGCTGATGGCGCTAAAAGGAAACCTAAGGGGTAAACAAAGTTATTATAATTCATCTTGTGAAAGACATGAATGTGTGCAATCCATCCAATATATATATATATATATATATATATATATATATATATAGGCCTATATACCAAAGTGGTGAACAGACAGACTGACACTGGATATTCAATCAACGCTTGTCACTTTCTGATTTCACTGTGAAATGAATCTTTGTACAGCGTATCAACAAAACAGAACTGAAAGATTCCACATCTGTAAATGTGATTTTAGCCCCGCATACCTGCAGCACAGTGTCACCTCTGAGTGTCATTACAACAGTCTGAGTCTACGCTGTCTTTCGTTCTGCTTCCACTCTGAGGTATTCTTGGGTTGTCGGACCACTTTTCAGAACATGTGTTAGACATTTTTGCTCCGCAGTGAGAGATTTGGTAGAGTGATTTTCCTTTTAGATCAATGCATTCTTTTCTAACATTTACAGGACGGATAATATTTTCATTACTTTGCCCCGCAGCTTTTGCGTTTGCGAATCAACAAGGAATCCAATGGGCTTTTCCTACATACCATCACATACCAAAACAATATTCGCCCCAAACTGAATGAGAGTCATTGTACAGGATTTTGGGGGTTTCTTCCAAAGTGTCCACTGTCAGTGAGAGCGATACTTGACTGTCTGGGAGCTTTTCAACATCTGTGTGCTCTGGAAAAATGTGTTCCCTTCTCTGCCTGTCTTGGTCTAAACGGGCAGATACTGCATGATTTCACTATGACTGATAGTCACTGCAGTTGTGTATTCATACAATGTGTCCTACTTAGGATATACTTACGATCATTCGAGTTCTTGCATTCAGAATCTTAAGCACAGGAGAGACTCTCATTCAAAATAAGAAAGCAAGTTGTATTTGTTATATACAACAGTAAGATCTTATTTCAGACTAGTTATATGTTCTTGTGGAGCCATTACAGTGCAATCCTTCCAGACTCTGTCATTCTTGGAGAGCATGGAAAACACATGGCGCGGTGGCCAGGACAGCATAGTTTTCAGAGAAAGCTGAGAGGCCTTGCAGTCGATCTTACGCTGGCTGGCCACCTGGAGCCCACCTGCCCGGGCCTGGACACGCATACTTTCCTCTTCTCTATCTTTCTGTCTGTCTCCTTCTATTTATAACTCATCGCTGGATGTCTTCACTGCCCACCCAGCTCTGAGAGAAATGGCTGATGTTGAAACTCAGGAATCCAGTTGACTGAATCCCTTTAACCATGAACGGCTTACTTTCTGTTTCAGGGACTGCAGACCTTCTTTTTTTTTGCTGTAGTGTTTAGATTCATGCATATCATAGCTATGATGGCATCCTTGTAACACGATGTGTGTGCGTAGTTGTGCTGTAAAATAAATATTTCTGTAATGTCATTCTTTTTTGGTTGGTAATGCCAGTGTGTCGGTCGCTCCACCAATGAAATACATAAACAACTATTGGATGGATTGCAGACATTCATCAGCATCTCAACATCTACTTGCTTGATTGCAGTAAAAGTTGGTTCAGATATTCATAGTTCACAAACTGTGTATCTCAGTGACTTTGTTGATCCTCTGACTTTTCTTCTAGCGCCACCATAAGGTTGACATTTATGGTTTTGAGTGAAATGTGTCCAAAACAATTGGAAGAATTGCCATAAATGAAATCTGGCACTAACATTTATGTTCCCCCTCTGGATGAATTGTTCCTCTGACTTTTCTTTTAACGTCATCAGGTCAAAAAATGTTCCTATACTTTGGTAGAATGATGCATTGCATCTCTTCAGATTGTGCAATGGCAATTGTACAGTCAAAAGGGAAAATGAGACCTCATAATGTACTGTGGAAACATATTAAACACTAAAATAATTATTTCAATTCCCTTAAAATATTACTGGAAAATATTTAATTGAATGGAAGAACAATTTTCAGTCAACGTTAAGTCGCATCGGTAGCGTCTGATCGATGCAGTCGTGTGATGCAGAGACTTGAGTCTACTGCAGTATAAGTTAAATAAGTGTCAGACACTAACCCACATGCTAACAAAAAATGCTGTTTGCAACTTGCACTGTGTCAGTGAACTGAATCAGTATCACCGTTACCACTGCTGTAACTATTTAGTAAAAAAAAAAAAAGCAGCTTGGCTACGTTCTGTCTAACCGAGGTCCCAAGGTTGAATACAAATAAATAACACAGGGTGCACCATTGTGACCTCTGAGGAGTTCTGTTTGCTTCCAGGCTCCTATTTGAATTCTCTTCAGAGGAACGCTTCTCTCACAATAGAAAAGATCCTGCTGATCCAAGGTCAACCTCACACATGCTGCTCTTACACCTTGGAAACCAGATGGAAGAGAAGGATTTCATCTCTTTAAAGTTACACATCAGGGTTTCAGAAGTATTTTAGGTTGCTGTAGGAAAAACTAAATTGGGGGAATATCTACTCTATATCCGTCTTTTCAAAAGAATATCCACTATATCTGACTGACCATACAGTGAAGCAGCAGTCTGTAAAAATATCAGCAAGATCTCATAGACTTCAATCGGAATCGTCACCACAAAAGCCCCGGAGGTTGTTTGACTTTTAGACAACTGGGCTAATGTATTTTTCTCTCCTCAGCTCGTGTTAAGCTGTGTAAACTTAGAACGCCACAAGACTGGAAAGAGAGGGAGGAGAGGAAAAAAGAGGGGAGAGACTTGGGGGTGGAGGTGTGTGTGTGTGTGTGTGTGTGTGTGTGTGTGTGTGTGTGTGAGTGTCTGGAAGTGGAAATGGGCAGCAAGGAGGAGGAATGTGAAACATTTCTGATGCCGGTCCAGTGGCTGTTTACACGGTAGTCGGACTGTGACATCAGAGTCCAGACTTTATAAATGTCAGCAGGCACAAGAATGAGCAGTTAGCTAACAGCATCACACAGGTTAGTGAGGCAGACTGAGCTGCATCATCAACACGAGCCCCCATGGACCGACTGCTGTGTGACTGTGTGACAGCTCTGGCTGTACTGCTGTGTGTGGCTACACAGGTGAGGCCTGCTCCTGCTTACTTACTGTAGTTTGTTCTGAATTAGATTATAATGAGGAGGGGGGGGGGGGGTGTATTTAATTTATTGTTTTAGGATTGAGTAATATTGTTGAATATCTTTTCTATGCAGCAAATTGTGTGGAGAAACGTCTTCTGATTTTAATTTAAAACAAAAGAGTGATTCTGGACAGAGTTACAAATATAAAACAAGTAGGACTATAACAAACAAATATCTGTTGATTATTTTCCTGATTAGTTGTTTAGCTTATCAAATGTCAGAAAATAGTGGTAATTGTTCATTTTTCAATTTACTGCATCACATCATAATATCATAAAGTGTCTTGTTTCGTCCAAAACTGCTAAGATATTCAGTTCATGATCACATGAGACAAAAAAGCATAGCATTTAAGAAGCTGGAACTAGAGAATATTTTGCATTTTTGATTGAAAAGTGAATCAAAAGAGTGAGAAATATCAAAATTGATTCAGATAAATGTAAGTTATTAACTGATTAATCATTTCAGCCATACAAATACGCAAATTATTTGTTGACGTAACTCTTATGACACCATATTCTCTGCATATTCAAGCACACGTTCTATTATCATCTTCCTGTTTTAAAGTTTGAAGTGTTACCAGTAAAGAAATGTGTAACGTTCTCTCACTGTATGTTTGTGGAATGACATTACGGCTGCATTGTCGTGTTGGGCAGCGAGTGAAAAACAAGCAGTGGTCTGGTTTTCATTTATTCTGCTCTGTTTAAGTGAAACTGGGCTCGTCCAGATCTCGCCTGTGTTTTGGCTCCACCAGATACATGTAATTGGAAACAGTGGTTTGGCCTGTGTTAGCTGCTGGCGTGCAGTTTCTCAGAATACCGATAGTATTTTCTTTACCCCTCACATGAAAATCTCGTCACGAGGATAAAGATTTAGATCAGGGGTGTCCAAACCTTTTTTTTCAAAGAGGGCCAGATTTGATAAAGTGAAGATGCCCGGGGGCCAATAGTCCCTTCTGACATTTGTTAACCATAAAAGTTACATATAACATAAAACACACTGTTATATAACAATTTTCATTGTCACAATTATCCTTATTATTCAAATGGTAATGGAAACACATATGAGCCACTCAGGCAGGCGTGGACAACTCTAAAGGCACAATTATGCCTTTCATTCATATCAGTCAGATAACATTGAACAAAAGGAGGAATTATTTTAAAGATTTATTCTGTTTGATAGTAATAGCGGGCCATAAATAACACATTATTAGAACAGAGCTGCCGGCCGTATGAATCTTTCGGACTTTGGACATGCCTGATTTAGATGATTAGAATTGTGGGTGTGATGATAACAATGATGTTCTATCATCCTCTAACCCAGGGGTGCCAAACATGCGGCTCGCGGGCCAAAACCGGCCCGCCAGAGGGTCCAATCCGGCCCGTGGGATGAAAGTGTAAAAATTAGTTGTTTTGATCATAAAGTAAAAGCCTTTGTAGACACACTGTGATCAGTAAGTTGTAACACACATGTGTAAATGATAAACTAACACTATTGTTGAAATTGCAGGTTGTTCATAATGTTTTGTAAAAACTAAATGAGTTTGACGCCCCTGGTCTGACCGGTTCCCATGTGTGTTGTCCCTGCAGGTGCTGTGCCAGCTGTGTGACAGGCCCTGCCTTTGCCCCAGTTCTGTCCCCCAGTGCCCCACAGGAGTCCCCCTGATGCTGGATGGCTGCCGGTGCTGCCAGGTATGCGCCCGGCTACAAGGCGAGCCCTGCACTGAGATGTTTCCCTGCGACAGCCAGAGAGGACTGCAGTGCGACTACAGCGCCAGCTTCCCCGGAGACCCTGGGGAGTGTGTCAGTGAGTGCCTCCTCTAACAAGCAAACAACCAGGCCCATGTCTGTGTGGGTAGGACAGAGTGCAGGACGTACAGGGAGGAGGTGATAGAGCCTCAGTCAGTTTGCATGCGCGCGACAAACAGACAGTCAATGTTTAAAGTCTGCTCAGCGGAGCGGGACGGCCTGTCAGAACTCCAGAACGTTTCAACTTCTATTTCCAGGACTGCTGTTGACACATTTCATCTAATGACTGCCCTTTGAGCAGCATGATAGATTGCAGAGACAACACTCATGGATTGAAAAACAGACTCCTCAGTTTCTCAGTAGAGACGCCTGGTTTCCCATAAGACTACATAACCATTGGCAGGGACAGCAGCTCCTGTGTCCTCACCTCTCTCTCTCTCATGTTCCTCTGCTGTGTCCCCCTGCATCCATCCATCTCCCCCCTCTCTCTCCACCTAATCTAATCCTTTCACTTCCTGATTAAGTTTCCCACATCAATCCAAGGGGCAGGTATGGTGGAGAAAGTTAAGACGTCTGTGCGTCTTTGTTTCTTACAGGTCAGGAGGATCTGGGCTGTGAAGTCAATGGCATCTCTTACCATGAGGGCCAGTCGTTTCAGCCCTCCTGTGACTCGTACTGCCACTGCAGAGGTGGAGGGGTGAGCTGTGTGCCAACTTGTCCTCTGAATGCTCGCCTTCCCACTCCGGACTGTCCCAACCCACAACATATCCGGCTACCGGGGAAATGCTGCAAGGAATGGGTGTGTGAAAACCTTGAGAACACAGTCATTCAGGATGCCATCACAGGTAAACTCAACAGGTGGACGGATGACTTATGAGGGTAAAATAAACCCTGGCTTATGGAAGTAGATTTCTTACTAGCAGCAGCAGTAGTGAGCTACATTAGAAACTTCATAGTGGACTTTAACTGGAAGATTTTTACATTTTAGGAAACACTTATTTGCTTTCTTACCAGGAGTTGGATGAAATGATGGATACAACTCATGTCTGTACAGTAAATATGAAACCATATCCAGCAGCAGATTAGCTTATTGTAGCATAGAGACAGGAAAGCCTAGCCTGGCTCTGTCTAAAGGTAACAAAGTCTGTCCTACTTGCATCTTTAAAGCTCACAAATTAACATCTTATAACTCGCTATCTTTAAAAACCAAAGTGTAAAAACAAAAATGTGTGTTTTTTTTAATCTTTTTCCCCGTTTCCAGTCTTGATGCTAAGCTAAGCTAATCACCTCCTGGCTGTAGCTTCATATTTAATGAGCAGACAAAAGAGTGGTAACAATCTTTTCATCAAACTCTCTGAAAGAAAGCAATTAAGTGCATTTCTCAAAGTGTCGAACTATTCCTTTAAATGGTGTTCTCATTTACAACATTATTTCCAGATGTCAGATGTTTCTCCATATACTATCACTGGATTTCTCAGCTACAAAAGTTGCTCATTAATGATCATTCCATATGGCAACATAATTCTCCCTTCATTTATATGAGGTTTGTCACTGGTGGTCATGTCTGGAAGTTTTTACTGGAGCATTTTTGAGTTAAACTGGGGTGTGTCTGGCCAAATGAAAACTCCCAAAGTCCAAATATAACCCACATTTCTTTGGAAAAGTCAAAACATATTTCTTTCTCAGTCACCAAGTTTCCTAGTTTCATAACAACAACCACAGCTGTGTAACAATTAAACATGAAGCACTGTAGAGACTATTACTGCATTAAAAGAGCAGCGTGTACGTGAGAGGGGGAGTCCGGAAAATGAAGCCACTCCAATAACAACTGGATCACCGAACACTGTCGGAGTCTAACAACCTTATGAGAGCAGCAATAGAACATTTTGTTCTTGGATACATCCCTGAAGATCAGCTGATTATTATGACTCGTACATGTTAGTTTTGGGAGGAACAAAAACTTGCTTTGGAATTTTAGATTCACAAAAATCCAAAGCATTGGATCAAACTTCAATTGGACATTTTTGTGAATAAAAAACAATCGGATGAGACGTGAAGGTTTACTGGAAGTGAGTCACTGAGGTGAATGAGTTTAGTTCATGTGATGTGATCTGAATGTGCTTCTCTCTCTAGTCATTGTTTCATTTGGTTTCTTTAGCCATGAGACCCGGCAGGTTGTGGCCAGCTCTCCGGATGGATCACCCTCTAAACAAACTCGTCCCACCTGCCTCCACCTGTACAGAGCAGAGCACCCAGTGGAGTGCCTGCTCCCAGAGCTGTGGGGCTGGGCTCTCCATACGAGTCTCTAACCAGAACCCAGCATGCAAGCTGCAAATGGAAACTCGACTTTGTAAAGTGCGGCCTTGCCGTACAGTTCAGCCTGCCCCGAGGAAACCCATGGTGAGCCTCAGTTTATTTCTACTCCCTGCATGTAGTCATGTTCTATCTCCTCATGTATCGCCATCGTCCATTGACGGCTTTAAATGGTCAGTTCACCCAAATCACAAAAAGCGGTTTTGGTTTTATGTGCTGAGTTTGGAGATAGTTTTTTCACATATCTTCAGGACAAACTTGTCCAATGACATGACTTCCATTTTACTTCACGCTCTAATGAAGGCCACCAGGCCACATGACCTTAGCATTGTTTGTCTGACATGGCCAGAATAAATTGGTGAACGTGTACCCGTCTACCTTTTTACTTTTGGGTATTCAACGTTGGAACTTTATGAACTTAGGTTTGGCCCCACAAACAAAGACTGAGCAATGCTCTGCATAGCTAAGAAACAACAAGGGGTAATTGAAAACATATGCTTAATGTGATTCGGGTGAACTTACAAAGATTTCTCTGAAGCTGCAACGCACAAACAATTTTAAAATGAAAGGTTAGGGTTCTGTGGAGTTCTGTTGTAAGTGTGCATCTTGTTTTCCTAGTGGGGACAGCAGGGACGGTGCAAGCCCAGCTACACGTCACCGGGCCCCATTCGGCTCGTTCACCAGGGCTGCTACAGCACCCGTGCCCACCAGCTCCGGTACTGCGGACAGTGCACTGACTCCCGCTGCTGCACGCCTTATCAGACCACCACGGCTGAGTTGACCTTCCGCTGCCCCTCCGGCAGACTGCTACAGCGAGCTGTGATGATGATCCACTCATGTGTTTGTCATAACAACTGCCCCTACTCACCTTACAGTAACCCTGCTCTGTGGGGATTCAGGCCCTGATCGGCCTGTATGAGCTCTGACTCACTCAGAAAGACTTCACTGACTGATTCGTATCACCAGGCGGATCCACATAGACATTCTCTAATCAACAGACCTTGAAAGAGAAAATGATAATTGTAGATATAAACTGTGATTGAGTTGGGTTGAACGATGATCTTCACATGTGTACAAGCTCAAACTGCACTTATTCACAACTCCTTTTCACTCCCACCCCTTGGGAAGCCATTCATTATTTGGCAAATCTAGACGAAATAAGCAAACTTAGTTTACAGTAGCCCAGAAGTGACAACGTGCTGAACAGGAACAGGAACAGGAACAGGGAAAGAGATGGATCAGACAGAGAAGACAATATATAAGATAAAGAGACATAAGTGTATAACCCACAAAGTAAAAGTCATATATTACAAGTGGGTTTTAAGGAAAATGTGCACTGATTTGCCTTCTCTGAGACTTTTCCTCCTGGAGGTCAGAGGGCATGACTCTTTACAGACCCTGATCATGTAATGCCTTGTATGTGGCATTTTAAAATCAATCCTCAAAGTGACAAGGAGCCATAAGAGACAAACTAAAGTTGGTGCCATGTGTGATTTGTATTAAGTTTTTCTGGAACATTTTCAGTCGCAATAGATCAAATTAGCTCCTGAGCAAGATACACAGTAGTGGAGGCCTGAGGCGAGGAGCTGGGATCAGAAGTACACTGGGCTAAACATTTTGGACAAGTGAGCCAATTAAATTGAAAGTAATTCTTCGTTCCACATCTCGGCCAAGAAAAATAATGTTCTTGTAATTCAAGAATTTTTTTCTCTACTTAAATATGAACTGAGGACAGTTGGCCATGAGTTTAATATGGTCATAAAGACAGTTTTAAAGACATACTTTAATACTACTGCTAATCGGCAATATACGGTATGTCTTAGATGCCAAAGAACGACCCCAACCTTTGTGTTGACAGATATTGAGCAAAGCAACTTTTAACTTGTACAGTTCTTGTGTGTTTGTAGTCACGTGACATTGCACTTATTTCTTAATTTTCTTATTTTGTTGTAAATAATTCCAGACAGATGTATAGTGAAAAATGTCTCAATATTTTACATACGACTTGTATTTTTACTCTAAATGTTTTGTATATTTTTCCACAGATTTATATAGTCATGTTGTACATACTGTAGCTTTCACCTAATCATTCATCAATCATTACTGTGCAGTACACAATACATAAATACACAGCATTTTGGTATTTTATATGATTAATGAAGGAAAATTAATGATTAGTGTTGCTGTTGATGTCTTCTTTAAAATGCTGCACATCCGCTTGCACTGCACCTCAGTCAGACATCCTGACATCTAGTGGACAAAATGATCTCCTGCTGAAGTTGAGGCAGCGCAACAACTTCAGATACCATCAGCTCTCTGTTGAGAAGCTGCAACACAAAGTGCGTTACCACAGGATGTGGTTAACCTTACAGTTTCTGTACCCTACCATATAATAGATTAAAAAAAGAAAGAATCTATCCGAATAACAAAAGGTGCTGGCTACTTCCTGGGGCTGTATGACACAGAAACGTGATTATTCATCACGTTTAAAACTCATGTTAGAAATGGTGCTAGAAGCTTACGTGACTGAACTCGAGCTTGACATTCAGTTTCCATTTCTCATAAGGTTTTCTCGGTGGTGTCAGAGAAAGGAAGAAAACCTACGTGCGTGTTCAAACCAGCACATTTTAACCTGTAACTGTAGGCTAAGCTGTTACATGAGTTCAGCATGGATCCTCTTTAGATCACTTTCAGTTAAAAGTTAAATCCTTTCTGATGTGACAAACCAGCCAACCACACACACACAACCCATGCTATTTCCTGGATACCAGCAGGTGCAGCAACTCAAGTCTTCTCTGACGATCCATGCTGTGATTCTGTTTCACACTCACCGAGGGAAGGAACTGTACTAACTGCCGCCCAGAAGACAATGAATTACACATGCCAAACTATCAGCTTTGACTTCTCAGGCAAATTTCTGCCTCCGGTTTACATCTTAGTCTTCATCATTGGTCTGGTAGCTAATGGATGGGGATTGAAGTCTTTGCTGCACAACTGGAAGAAACTGGGTAACATCAATGTTTTTGTTCTCAACCTCGGAATTGCTGATATTTTGTATCTGCTCACGGTACCATTTTTGGTGGTGTACTATGTTTTGAAGAGTAAATGGATCTTTGGAGATGCGTTCTGCAAGATAACAAGATTCTGCTTCAACCTGAATCTATATGGCAGCATTGGGTTCCTTACGTGTATTAGTGTGTACCGGTACCTCGCCATTGTCCATCCGATGAGAGTGATGGGAAGAATAACTGTCAGTCACTCTGTGGGGATCTCAGTCTTGGTTTGGCTGTTTGTGAGCGTTCAAAGCCTTCCAGACATGTTCTACACTAAAACATTTGGAAACAAACCTGGGAAATGTTATGAAACCACCGGTGTGACTTATGTTGAGGATTACCTGAAATACAGCTTTGGATGGTCAATCACTGGCTTTTTCATCCCATTCCTCATCACTCTGGGCTGCTATGGACATGTGATTGTCGTTCTCTGTCGCACAAACAACACTGACAAGGTACTGAAACAGAGATGCTCGAAGTTGTTGTTCATATTGATTCTTCTCTTCTCTGTTTGTTACATCCCCTATCATGTATTGAAGAACCTCAACCTCTGGTCGAGAGTTCTGTCCAAACAGAGAATATGCCGTAAATGGTCTGATGCAGTGTACATCGCTCATCAGATAAGTCGGGGCCTTGTGTGTCTGAACAGTGCTCTCAACCCTCTGGTTTACCTCCATGGAAATGAACATATTCCTGCTCAGCTCAGACGTCTACTCCAGCCAGCTCGTCGGATGTTCAGCCGTTTGTTTCTGTCAAACTCCGAATCTGTGCCTGTACCACAAACTGCAGATGAGGTTTTACCATAGTTATTATTTTTAAACATTTACTGTTAAATAACAAATAGCTCAAACGGCACGCAGCTTTCCATCACAACTGGTGGTTTGAATTGACTACAATGTGAATAAAGTTGTCAGTCATTTTCTTATTGAATTGCTTTATTTGCCTGAAAAATGCTTTTGCTGGACTGTTACATTTCTTATCTTTATGTTTATCATGATGCGGTTACAAAATGCTAACAAATGTTTAAAATGAAGATAAACAGCTTTTGTATGTATCATTGCTTTCTTTCAGTACATGTTTGAGGAGTGATAAGGATCATATAATGTATTAAATGTCTATAATTCATCGGTTCAGATTGCATATCTGATGAAGACTTTCCATCACCAAGTGTGAAATTGCATTGCATCATCTTTCACTATTAAATCAAATCAAATTTATTTGTAAAGCCCAATATCACAAATTATACATTTGTCTCAGTGTGCTTTACAGACTGTACAGGTTACGACATCCTCTGTCCTTAGACCCTCGCATCGCACAAGGAAAAACTTCCTAAAAGAAACCCCAAAATTAAAGGGGGAAAAAACATGTAGTGTACTGGCTCAACGTCTATGTGGTTGTCTCGTTGCTGTTAACGCCCTTAAAAAAGCTCAGATTAAAAAAAGAAATTTAATTTCAGCCATTTGAAAATGTTTGCTGAGAGAACAGATATTGTGGTTGCAGTGGAGTGCTAAGTGTGATGCATGCCCTCTGAAGTAAAACAGGAAGTTTGTAAAAATAAACATGATGCAAATTGTATGAGCTTCACTGACTGCAAAACACCTGCATCAACTGCACAAAGGGGATCAAAGATGTGATGCAGAACATCAAGATGCACCCTTTGATGGCTCCATTAAGAGATTTTACAAAACATGGATCACATTATAATATTAATTTCATAACTAACAGGTCTATTAACGTGAGTTAAGATGGTGCTATATTGATTAAATTCATTAATAAAGTGTGTTGGCTTCGTTTGGAGTTTTCAAAACATTATAAATAATTGTATAATATAGGCTCCAGCATGTTATTTTCAATCTTATCTTGACAAAAATAAAGCATTATTATCAAACATATTTATTTCAACATACATGTTTCTTCTTTAGAAAGGTGGCTACATCAATCCAGAATATTCTTGTATGTATTCAGTGACATAATATACTTTTCTAGTCCACAGAAATCACACTTTTGACATGTATTTGTGTAAACTTCCAGCCCAAACACCTGCCATGGTGAAGGCGGAGGGCCGGGCTGTAGAGGCTCGAGGCGGGCTGTAGAGGCTCGAGCCGGGCTGCAGAGGCTCGAGGCCGCAGGGAGAACCAGCGTCAGGCTAATGAGACGCAGGACGCAGCCGTTTAAACATCGCTGCGGTCGGCAATTCGGAATATGTCGCTAACTTCGACTAACGCAGATTTTTAGCACCTGACTGAGAAGTTATTACAATCTTCAGAAGGTAAATAAACGTGTGATTTTTAATACTGTACCAATTTGATGCGGTTTTTAAAAAAAAATGTTTACGCGATTAGCGCGTTAGCATGCTAGCGACGTTAGCATTGTGTGTTTTAGCTAGTGGTGGAGAAATAACGTTAGCAATGCTACAGTTTAAAAATGACTGCGACCGTTAGAAGTCCTACAATCAAAGTTATACTTAAAGTACCACAATTAAAAGTCCTCATTATGCAGAATTGTCCATTTCAGAATAATATATAACTTTATATTTTATTTACTGGTTATAATTATTGATGATACTTCACTTTAAAGTTGCAGCTAGTAAAGGTTGGGCTAATTCAAATGAATTTACATTATGCTGGATAGCTAAGCTTAGCTTGTTATAATACATCATCATTTAATTAATGTAATAATAATCAAAATATGCAAAGTAGCCAAACTAAAATAAAATAAATGAAGTTCAGTAAAACGTTAAATATTTGCCTACAAAATGTAGTGGAATAGAAATATAAAGTAGCATACAATGAAGATACTAAGAACCTCAATTGTACTTAAGTATAGTACTTGAGTGTATGTACTTAGTTACATTCCAACACTAGTGTTAGCTAGTCTTGTTGGCTAAGATAAACCTAACTTGGTATGAGATACATGAGCTTTTGGTTGATTTAAGTGACTAAGGAGACATTTGTTTTCATTACACAAAGAGGACCGTAAAGCTCCTTGGACCCTGAGAGGCGTCGAGCTCTCACCTGCTGCCTCCGTTCTCTCCATTCTGCACCTGTCCTCGGTGCTGCAGGTGACATGCCATGGATTTGTGAGTACTAACAACACATTTCTACTAAATGTTCACTGTGGATTTAAAACAAGCCCCTGATAAAACCATAGGCGGATAGATAAACGTTTACTATTGTTTTAAAAGGTTAATTGAAATACAAATGGTTTGTTTGCTATACGAATATTAAGCAATGTGGTTTTTCTCAGTGTACGGTATATTATTTTGTCATGTGGTTGTGGTTCAATAGTTTATACTTTTTCTTATCTATAGACTTTAAAAAAAATCTATAATTATTCAACATTATTGCAGATTTCTGTTATTTAATACAGCTTACCTACAAATATGAAGAAAAACTGCCACTCTTATAACAGCCAGTAGATTTTCCCCTTTTTTGCTCACCCAAAAAGATGACCACCCTCACAAACTAACACGCGCAAATAAAAACTATAATGCACTGCCACACAAGACTCGTTTACTTTTGTGCTCATAAGTTAATAAACCCTTTTGATATAGATCAGCTAAAACCTTGACTTTGACACCACCCTCTGGCCATTTTCTTACATTAACTTCACCACACCTGCTAAGCATTAAAAACCAACATGGGACCCATACGTTTATTTATTAGTGTGTGGCTGTTGTCTTTTTGCTTATTTAAATCAAGGTATTAGTTATACTTTTGTGAATCAATGATCCATAATAGACAATTAATAAAATAACTATATTAAATAATTAATTATATATGTAAGTATAATTCTGCATACATTCACATGTATGTAAAATGTAAAAAGAAAACAACTTTTAAATCCTTTAGAGTATATTTCACTGAATCTGCAGGTCTCAATATGTTGTAATTGTTCAAAAAGGCTTGGAGAGTGTCAGTGTCAGACAGAAGTAGGAACTCTTACATTCCTTCACAGTTATGTGAATGATGAAGCACTTATTTGTCATAAATAACATCACACACATGTACTTTGTGTGCTAAAACTGTTACTGTCACATAAGGAGCTACACATGGGATGTTCACTGCCATTTGAAGAAGACTTTAAAACAATATCTTCAACACATTCTGCTTTTAGAGACCACATCCTCCCACATGGCATTTCATTGCACGATGAAGCAAATGGACAAAGCGCACATGCACATCCTGACATATCTTTACTTTGATCTCTGCATTTGCATTTGAGATAGCAGAGCTTGCTGAACAAATAGTAGGTCATCACACGTTTTCTTACACTTCTCATAAGTCAGGTCATCTACGGAGGAAAAGATTTGTTGTAACTTCATTCCAGAAGACAGAATGAATAAATCTTCCTGTACTCGTGTCAGCTTTGACTTCTCAGGCAAATTTCTGCCTCCGGTTTACATCTTAGTCTTCATCATTGGTCTGGTAGCTAATGGATGGGGATTGAAGTCTTTGCTGCACAACTGGAAGAAACTGGGTAACATCAATGTTTTTGTTCTCAACCTCGGAATTGCTGATATTTTGTATCTGCTCACGGTACCATTTTTGGTGGTGTACTATGTTTTGAAGAGTAAATGGATCTTTGGAGATGCGTTCTGCAAGATAACAAGATTCTGCTTCAACCTGAATCTATATGGCAGCATTGGGTTCCTTACGTGTATTAGTGTGTACCGGTACCTCGCCATTGTCCATCCGATGAGAGTGATGGGAAGAATAACTGTCAGTCACTCTGTGGGGATCTCAGTCTTGGTTTGGCTGTTTGTGAGCGTTCAAAGCCTTCCAGACATGTTCTACACTAAAACATTTGGAAACAAACCTGGGAAATGTTATGAAACCACCGGTGTGACTTATGTTGAGGATTACCTGAAATACAGCGTTGGATGGTCACTCACTGGCTTTTTCATCCCATTCCTCATCACTCTGGGCTGCTATGGACATGTGATTGTCGTTCTCTGTCGCACAAACAACACTGACAAGGTACTGAAACAGAGATGCTCGAAGTTGTTGTTCATATTGATTCTTCTCTTCTCTGTTTGTTACATCCCCTATCATGTATTGAAGAACCTCAACCTCTGGTCGAGAGTTCTGTCCAAACAGAGAATATGCCGTAAATGGTCTGATGCAGTGTACATCGCTCATCAGATAAGTCGGGGCCTTGTGTGTCTGAACAGTGCTCTCAACCCTCTGGTTTACCTCCATGGAAATGAAGATATTCCTGCTCAGCTCAGACGTCTACTCCAGCCAGCTCGTCGGATGTTCAGCCGTTTGTTTCTGTCAAACTCCGAATCTGTGCCTGTACCACAAACTGCAGATGAGGTTTTACCGTAGTTATCATTTTTAAACATTTACTGTTAAATAACAAATAGCTCAAACGGCACGCAGCTTTCCATCACAACTGGTGGTTTGAATTGACTACAATGTGAATAAAGTTGTCAGTCATTTTCTTATTGAATTGCTTTATTTGCCTGAAAAATGCTTTTGCTGGACTGTTACATTTCTTATCTTTATGTTTATCATGATGCGGTTACAAAATGCTAACAAATGTTTAAAATGAAGATAAACAGCTTTTGTATGTATCATTGCTTTCTTTCAGTACATGTTTGAGGAGTGATAAGGATCATATAATGTATTAAATGTCTATAATTCATCGGTTCAGATTGCATATCTGATGAAGACTTTCCATCACCAAGTGTGAAATTGCATTGCGTCATCTTTCACTATTAAATCAAATCAAATTTATTTGTAAAGCCCAATATCACAAATTATATATTTGTCTCAGTGTGCTTTACAGACTGTACAGGTTACGACATCCTCTGTCCTTAGACCCTCGCATCGCACAAGGAAAAACTTCCTAAAAGAAACCCCAAAATTAAAGGGGGAAAAAACATGTAGTGTACTGGCTCAACGTCTATGTGGTTGTCTCGTTGCTGTTAACGCCCTTAAAAAAGCTCAGATTAAAAAAAGAAATTTAGTGCTAAGTGTGATGCATGCCCTCTGAAGTAAAACAGGAAGTTTGTAAAAATAAACATGATGCAAATTGTATGAGCTTCACTGACTGCAAAACACCTGCATCAACTGCACAAAGGGGATCAAAGATGTGATGCAGAACATCAAGATGCACCCTTTGATGGCTCCATTAAGAGATTTTACAAAACATGGATCACATTATAATATTAATTTCATAACTAACAGGTCTATTAACGTGAGTTAAGATGGTGCTATATTGATTAAATTCATTAATAAAGTGTGTGTTGGCTTCGTTTGGAGTTTTCAAAACATTATAAATAATTGTATAATATAGGCTCCAGCATGTTATTTTCAATCTTATCTTGACAAAAATAAAGCATTATTATCAAACATATTTATTTCAACATACATGTTTCTTCTTTAGAAAGGTGGCTACATCAATCCAGAATATTCTTGTATGTATTCAGTGAAATAATATATATTATAAGTCAGCTAAATAAATGCAATTTAATGTAAGTGTTCTATTAATACACTGTAAATAATATTGACATTGTATTAGCTAGGATTGGATTCTGATCCAATATTGGTATTGGGTTTCGATACTGACGTAATTCACTCATCGGATATTGAATAAGGACGTTACTGATCCACGTACGATCCATATAAATATGTTATAATGTTGGAGAATTTCCCTCCGGCTGTGTTGGGACTTTGCTATCTTCTTAAGCACCGAGGTCGAGTGGCTACTCCAAGCCCACAACCCTTTGTATTTTCACAGTGATGGTCCTCCGGCTTCAACTGGGCAAATACGGCCAGCCTGCCGGTCAGTTTCTATGACCCGTGGAAGTAGGTGAAGTTGTGCCAGAAACCCCAACTCTGTTTCAAGAGTTTTGTCAAAGCAAGAGCTGTACCGTGAAAGGTTCAATGACGTCTACATTGCTAATTGTGGCCTTCCTGAAATCTTATTGGTTATGTTGCAGATTCAGATCTTACTCAAAATATTACAATTATTATATCATGCATTATTATTCATTGACTATCCAGCATTATATAAGAATTGAAAGGTCCACCTTGAACAGACAAAGTAGGTATTTTCTGTGCAGTATTAATAGTTTTATTATTAATAGGTAATAGTTTTGCTTAAAAAAAAAGTCAATACCAAAATTAACAGTTAGAGAAGAGTGAAAAGTTAAGCAAGACAGCTTTTGCCTGGTACCCCCAAATCACTAAATCGGCCCCTGAAAAACACTCAAATCGCAGCAATTCGTATTCCCATGCAGTGTGTGAAATATGCAAAGAACCCATTTATGTTTTCAAAAAGATAGTTCAGTAGAGAGAATAGTGCTTATCATTTGAACATCTTAAAGCTGTTATGGAATAAGACTTTCCAACACTTTGCAATATATTCATATAAGTGTTGTATAGGGCTTCCTTTTGTTATTCCATAGTTTCCTTTCCACTGTTAATTTTGGATCCGTTTCATCTTACTCTTAACAGTCTCCAGCTTGCATTATCATGAGGTTATCTATTCGTTCTTGGACTTGGATGTGGACTTCTTGGTCATTATCAAACATCTAATGAGACATCTACAGGAAACCCAAACTAAAGCGATGATCAGCAAACCAAATGCTACAAAACCTGCCATCACATCTAGACAGTGATAGGCATACCATGGCAACTTGTACGCCTCAGTGCGCAGATGTGCTGCGCCCTTGTGCCTCATGATGTACTCTATCCAGAAAATTGCACTGTCTATGGGTTTCATTGGTTTGTCACGATGTAGATGTGACAGTTTGAGCATATTCTGTTTGTATGGCTTAGCTGGGTCTAGAATATTCTTCAGAGCACTTGTAAGAGACTCAACATCCAAGGTCGTCACGTCAACAATCTCTGCAACTCCCCGCGACTTGAGACGCACCATGTTGTCGTTCTGGTCAAAGATGAGAGGAATGCCCAGAACTGGGACACCATGGTAGATGGCCTCGTAAATTCCATTAGTACCCCCATGCGTGACAAAAACCTTGGTTTTAGGGTGACCTAGTATATCATTTTGAGGCAGCCATTCAACCAGCATGGTGTTATTTCCCAGAGTGATGGGTCTTTTCCCGATGTGTCTCCACACAACCTTTTGAGGGAGGTTGGCAAATGCCGAGGCGACGATCTCCGTTATATCAGGGCCGAGGTCGCTCAGCAGGGTCCCCAGAGTCATCACTACCACCCCATGTTCACCAGAACTTTGCACAAATTCCTCTAAATCTGATTGAAGAGGCTTGGAGACCTTACCCTGGAAGCCTCCGATGTAGACGACATTGGGCATGGTGGGACGAGGAAATTCGAATGTAAAGTCAACCCGCATTAGCCAGAGATCAGCTCCCTGGATGAGTGACATGACGCTGACATCAGGTTCAAAGTAATGATCACACACAGCCTGGTAAGGCGGATTTATGACAAAGTGGTACATGTAAACCAACATACTATGACGGATTATATTATTGACTCTCTCGAAAAAGTCCATCTTGTCAGAGT
Organism: Cottoperca gobio; assembly: GCF_900634415.1. Taxonomy (NCBI): domain Eukaryota; kingdom Metazoa; phylum Chordata; class Actinopteri; order Perciformes; family Bovichtidae; genus Cottoperca; species Cottoperca gobio. Next base: position 2,313,394 of record NC_041361.1, read on the forward strand.
GGTCAGAGAACAATTGAGGGACGTAGGACAGAGGTGAAGGAGCGATGGCAAAGTGGGCCTCGCCATTAAAAAGCCAGCGCACATTGAAAACCAAGGGAAGCTGGAGATGGTGTGCTAACAGCACTCCACCTGGAAATGCAGGGTCAGTCAGAAAAAGATCATATCCAGTTTCCTTCAGCTCCTTAATTAGTATCTTATTCTCAAAGATGCTGACGATCAGTTTTGCCACACCTTTCTGGTTCTCCTCCATCATGTTGAAAATGTTTTTATAAAACTCAAAAAACGCCCACACTGAGCCTTTATTCCGACGGATCTCTATTGACCTCTTCAAGAAAGAGGTCATGAATTCTTGGCTCTCTAAGTTTTGGGACTGTTCCTGGGTGATAGTGATGGAGGTGTAATGGGGTGAGAATTCGGAAATGTACCAGCTGGTGGAGGAACGTAGTACCGTGATTTGATGGCCCTGAGAATGAAGCGCCTCCAACAGGATTTTCATGTTTAGCCAGTGGCTCCCATCTACAGGGTAAACCAGCACTTTCCCACCATCACAACTGGAGGACAGAGAAGCTGAAAACAGCAGGATGAACGCCAGCGCTGGATATGACCCCATCACTGTAGAAGAGACACAAAACTTTACTGAACAAATATTTGCAGTTCATACAACGCTCAAGCTATAGAAGAACTCCACATATTATCTCCCATATTGTCATCTTAAAACGTTTACATTACATTTATACATCCAGCTGAGCAGACATGGAGCAACGAAGCATTCATTGGAGTAGTGTCTGGACACCTGATAAATGTTAATATAATTTACACCGTTGGAAAGCTACACTAATCTCTTTTCAGGGTAACAAGCTGTGCTCTCACGTCATTTATTTCCCGTAAATCTCCAAAATAAAAGAGAAACACCTGTAGCAGATGCTGATTACTCAACCAGCATCTGCAAGCAATAAATAAAAATCATGCCCATAATTAACTCAAGGTATCATGGGGCCGGGAATAAGGTGGACATAATTGCCCACCCTTCTGAGTCTTTAATCATCTTTTGCAAAAGAGGCACACTGTAGAGACTTTGTACTCCGCCGAGTGCAGATTCTCTCACTGACAGTCTGTGTTTATACAGCTTGAGTACACATGCTCAGTCTTGAGACGACCCATGACTGCCACAGCTCACTAACTGAGTAACTTTTGTCTGGTCGTCCTTCAATCATTGTTCTGGTATGACAACCGGATCCAACAGAAATAGTGGACCACAACTTCTTTGCTGCCGTGTTTACACGTTGCCTCGTCGATGTTTTTATGTGATGCAAAGATGCAGCTGCCTCTCGTATAGATCCAAATTGTTGCCATATTGGCGCAGTTTAAGTTTCACGTCTTGTCTCCTCAGCCCAACAAACACATCAACCTTTTAGTAAACAAACATTCCAGAGCTTCCTCCCTCCCTCCCACCTCCATCTGAAATGTGATCTCCTTAATGCTGCCGGCCTTGGTTTGGCTGTAAATTGTGAACGTCCTGTCAGACCTGTGGCTCCGTTGTGTAATTGTATGTTAATCACATTGTCATATTGTTTTATTACTAATGCAATGGATTTAGAGCCTAATGCTGTCAGCACTGGTTCATTTGCCAGAACGTGTCATAACGCCAAATGGCGCTTCAGTCGGTTTGCATAAACTCTAATTACATATGAATGTCATTAAAGCAGTTTGATAACGAAATGTTCATAATTGCGTTTTTGTCAAAATCTTATATTTTCTCACTTCCCTTGTTTTATACATATAACAAAACTCAAGCTCTTTGCCTCAGAAGAAACACTTATCGCGGTGTGTCTCTTTTAAACCTGACAGGGATGACGTGCATTCGCACATTTTTATTTTCTTTAAATCTGTGTTTGGTATGTCTTTTCTAGATCTAACCATCTGCTACATGTTGTTCTTTGTCCTGTGTCTGAGGACGCAGTTGCATTCCTGGAACTGTTAATGTTCAGCACCATTTCACAAAGTCAAAGTCCTTGTGCGCATGATGCATGAAAGCGTCGTCCATCAGAGCTTTGTACTATCTAAGCATGAGAAGTACAGAAGTAACATGGCAAACATTGCAGTGTCCAAAATGAAATCTGTGATTCATCTGAACGTTTTATCTTATAATCTCCCCATTTTAAACTGTATTGTGTGTGTGTGTGTGCGCAACCACCCATTGCAAAATGCAGTACACAGGATATATGAAACCACGGCCTAGATGCACGACCTGACTGAGCTGTACTTTAGATTCAGCTTGAGATGAAGTGGCAACAGAAATGGGGCACGAGGGCATTGAAAATAAATTCACATTTGTGGTTTCTAATCTTTCTACACAAGTGCGACTTTTCTTATCAGCAGTCGGTTACAGTCGAGATGCAACGTCTTGTACAAAGAAACATGCTGTTCTTTTTATACAATGACATTAACCACGCTGAAGTTACTGTGAACAATCATAAGATAAAAAAACACACACATTAGCAATAAAAAGTTGAAAACTGAGCTCACATGCAGCGACACTCAAAGTGTTGGTTCAAGAGCTCCTCACCTCTGGCCTCTGCAGCCTCAGACTGTGACGTTTCCCTCGGACTCAGAAGAATCCAGTTTCCAATCTTGTCAATGAACCACTGTTCAGTGGGCTGGTTGAAATGCAAGTTAATGTATAACTCTACAAGTCCCTGACTTCATCATTCTGCTGCCTGTTTTTCCAAACAATTGAATCCATGCGGAGGTCCCCTCTAAACCCTCCGCCCATTTTCGCGCCCTGTTACGGATGTTTTGCTTCTCTGCACCAGATACCATCTGGGTATGATTTTACAAACCACCGGAATGCTAAATTTCACAGAAATATTAAAGGAGTACTAACATGTTTGATGCATTCAAACCCAAAATCTATGTAGCCTTTGCTCTCTACCACTGCGCGTGCGTCAAACAGTTGATTTTTTTTTTTTTTTATATAAAGTATGTTTTTAGTAAATGACTAAATTCTGAAGGAAAAAGTAATAGATTACCCACTTCTCCATCCAAACACAAGGACAATTATGGAAAATAAACATGTTTTTATCAATGTTTAACTTGTGGCACTGTTAGGTTCTTCTTCTTCCCCCCATAGAGTGATAATACAATAGTTTCCCTGCAGGTTATGATATCTAACCAGCTGTATCTTCATTTTGATTCCAATCAACACAAGTCCCAAGGAACAAAAACAAACGGGAACAGATGAGACTACGGAGAAAGGCGATCTGTGTTATTATAAACCCAGAAGATTTGCAACTCTTTGCTTTAATCCAAATGTTAGAGGAATGCCCCGAACTGAAACACGATTGTAGATGGCCTCTTAAATTCCATTAGTACCTGTGACAAAAGCTTTTGTTATTGGGTGACCTTGTATCTCCTTTTGAGGCTGCCATGTAACCAGCATGGTGGCGTTTCCCCGAGTGATGAGTCTTTTCCTTATGTGTCTCCACTAGGGATGTCACGAAAACTGATACGTCAAAACTCTGAAACGTAAGGCCCGTGTATCGTTCCAGCTGTCCATATTTACGACATATGCACGTCCGTCCCATTTTGGTGAACACGATATCTGGACTCGAGGATGAACTGATAAGAATGTGGTGGACAAAGGTCACTGTGCTCTTACAAAACACAGATCATACGCTAATTATGACAATTTCACACATGTCGAGTAGGATAAAATTATGATGTGATGACAGTCATGGATATAAACTGCAGCTTGACTGGTCGGTGGAGGAATACTACCGTGAGGTGGTAATTCTAGATTTGAATGAGTCATGATGAGTCCACGAGGGCTGTTTGTACGCTGCACACAGCGTCTCCTCATCCCTCTGTGCGAGTGTAACCGCACACGCAGAGCCTCAACACCATGTCTGCGGGTCCTATTTTTTCTATACGGTTGCGTGTTGAGGCTGATGTCTCTCTGGAAGTGCCCGTGTCATTTTAAGTACAGCAAAGCGGTTGTGGTCTTTTAATCTTTCTACACAAGTGAGATTTTTGCAAGAGTAGATTTACAGCAAACATGCAAAGTCTTGTCTAAAGAAACATGCTGTACTGCAGGCCTTTTTTATGTAATGACCTGAAATTCCTCTGAACAATCTCAAGATGAAAACAATATTGTCCATGCAACAACACAGTTTGTTCCTCACCTCTGACCAGGAAGAATCCGGTGTCCGATGGTTCTCAGCAGTCCTGCTGAGCTGCTGGTTGAAATGCAAGTGAATGTATAACTCTGCATGTCCCTGACGAAACCATTCTGCTGCCTGTTTTTCCAAACAAATGCAACCATGAGGAGGTCCCCTTCCAAACCCTCCGCCCATTTTCTTCCCCCTGTTTTTACTTTTTTGCTTCTCTGCACTGAAAACCTTCTGGATATGGATCCCAGAAATACTAGAGGAGTTCTAACGGGTTTTATTAATATGTTTATCTTCAGTATTGATTTGATTCAAATCGGCAAAAGAGTCTCAAGGAACATTTCTGTACACCTAAACAGTGAGAAAATAAAATACACTCAAACCGGTTAATTAGATGCACACTATTCTCCCACAATGCAATGCTCAAAATAAATAGTTGACGGTGATGAGTCGGCTTCAGAAAGAGGAGAATAATCTTGTAACTCTTGTTACAAACATTATAATCTGTTAAAATGAGTAAGCATGCTGTCTTGTTTGAGTTCACTTTATTTTGTCACAATATTACAAAGTCGTCATTTGATTGACATCCGATTTCATATCGTACAATTTCCTGTTGGTATATATTGTTAAAGTTTTGTACACTTACTGTCTGTACTATATTATCTGTAAATAACCTTTTGGGTTTTGATCTCTACTCACACCCTCCCCATTTGTTGAGTGTATTTCATGCTTCAGTGACAAAGCAACACAGCTGACAAAATGCTGCTGTTCAATAAACTGGACTTGCACGATGAGTGATTTTGGGGCGTTAGCGTTAATGTTGTCTCCCTGTGCAACAACAATCACCTTCTTAGTGACCTTTGTACATGTTACGACACACTGAGTGCAGCTTTTCCCTTTCCATGTGTGTAAGTTGTGAACTCTGGCCTTGGCAAACATTAAAGGACAGGCCCAGTCCGCAGCTATCACATGTCACATGTGGCATGAAAAGAGAGGGCTCGTAGGGGTGGGGGGTGGTCTGAGAATACTTGGGCAGCGGGGTTTAGTTTCTTTAAAAAGGGCATCAGTTCTGTTGCTACCGGCCTCTTATTCCAGTGAGTGGATTGTGTCGACGGTGTTCAGCCACTCTGCTGGCTGCTTCTTTGGAGTGTAACGCAAAATGGAGCTTCCCAAGCTGGAACATTTGAGGCGCTGCAGGTGTGACAGTGCAGGTGAGCTCACAGACGACCTGCCTCTGCATAGAGCATGCCACAACAATACATGGAAGACACCTTGCAGCAAGGTTTCTACTAATATGTGACGTATACAGGCCATAAATATGTTCATACTGAGGGCAACACAGATGTGATATGGGAGTAAAAATAGACGTGTCATATAATGCTATGCAGTAACCTGTTGAGTGAAGCAACTGCTCAATTTGCAGGTAAGAAATAAGAAATAGACATTAAGATGGACTTCATTGTTGCTTTTCTATTCTCCTCTCACTTGCTTTGTTTATATATAATGCATGCTTTGCACACTTACATGCATGAGTGATAACCATGTGGAGTGACTGATCAACAGAGAAAGATGTCTGCTTGTAATATTAGTGTGTGTGTGAGAGAGAGAGAGAGAGAGAGAGAGGGAGAGGTGTGTGTGTGTGAGAGAGAGAGAGAGGGAGAGGGAGAGATGTGTGTGTGTGTGTGTGTGTGTGTGTGTGTGTGTGTGTGTGTGTGTGTGTGTGTGTGTGTGTGTGTGAAAGAGAGGAGAGTTGGAGAAGTATTTAGAGCCCCAGCTCCAAATCCCCAAGGCTTTTGTTTGGGAGGACGTGCTGAACTCCTGTCAGGGCAAATGCCCAACAGAATAACATGTACAGTACCTTCAGTTCATGGTCGAACTCCAAAACAAGAAACACTGGCCATTAGTGGCTATCTCTTCCCGTGCTAATCACTGCCCAAGAGAAACTGCCTGTTAGACTTTGAACACCAGACAAATCTGGATGCATGGTGTTCCCTGTTTGAAGTAAATGGAATGAATAACATTACATTTGGACATAATGTCAACCATGACCTTTTCTTTTGGGATCAGGCAGATTACGATTCATATGTCATACATCGAAGTATCTGCTGACTTGTACATTTGTCTGCCAGGGAGCATCAAATGACATTCAGCGGTGGAAAGTAATCAAATACTTGTTTGTTCCAGTGCTGTACTCCAAGCCAAAGTTTGACATTTCGAGAAAAACGCTTACTCGCTTTCTGACGGGGAGATACTGTAGATAAGAAGATGGATATCTTTAAGGGTGAAGCTGCAGTCAGTGGCTGGTGAGCTTTACTCGGCTGTTCTCAGTCTCTGTGAGAAACAAAGTCCTCTCTAACCGTTTGAGAGGATAGTGTTGAACATTTGTATTTGTATGTGATTAGTTGCACCAGAATTGCCCTCCGGCATCAATAAAGCTGTGTTGACTTGAACTCCATCTGTTGCATTTAAATAATGTTTATATCACTAATAGTAACGGAGAAGTGAGATGCATTAAACACATATGAAGTTAATTCCACAAACAATTCATCCACTGTAGTTTAAAGATGTGTGCAGTGCTATGTTTCCACTTGTATTACTGCAGTGACCATTTAATAAACAATAAGTCCCTTCTAAGAGTAGCCAGATTTAAAGTTCAAACTGCCCTCTAGTGGTAAGAAGGAGAAGCTCCACTCTCCACAGTTTGATAAACAAACAGCTTGTGCAGTACCAACTGTGCTCATCTGAAGTCAGTAGAGGTTCCCGCCTCGCTTATGCTTGTCTCACATGACTTGCTGTTCCTCTGACTGAGAAAGAAGCTGTGTCACCACACACGATGTACAGGACGGTGGATTTGAATGCTTCTCTGCTGTCTGACCTCACCACAGAGATGTGAGCAGCTCAGGCCTTTTTGAATCATGAAACAGACTGAGAGGGCAGACAAGCAGCATGGCCTCAGGTCCTCCCCCCTCCTGCCTACCAAGTGCTTCTCCTTAGCAACAGTCAGCTGACCTGCAGTAGGTAGTGTTCACTGAAGCACACGCATGCACACACAGATCACAAAGCGGTGCGCCTCAGTCGTTAACGCTCACTCCTCCACCTGCCGCTCGGGCCTCATGGCTCTCACCGTTAACACAGAGCAGAACAAACTCACACAGACTCCTCTGCTCAAGATCTGGGTGCCAGGGATTGGCTGCAGCTTGAACCGCAGGAGAGTATGTAAGTGCAGTTTGAATGGAAGAAGAAGCCTCATCTATCCTGTGTTGCTGCTGTTTGCTATGTCTCTACTAACTCATTGTGGTTTCAGATGTTTTTGCTTTAAAACTTCCAGCAGTCATTGGTGTGTTTGATACTGCTGAATCCTTCAGGACCGAGCTCCTGTCGGGGGATGCAGGTAGACAGGCAGCAGCCTGGCAGACAGAGGAGTCAGTCATGGGATGACAGCCAGGCCTGGCTCTCTGTTCTGTGTCTGACGTGGGCCTTTTCAGCATTTTTGCTGACACAGCATACTCCATTCATAATCGAACAGCCTGGAGGCTCTCCCTGTCCCTGTATGAACACACACAGGCCATACGGGTACTTTAATGGGGTACAGCTAACTGGCAAGCAACCCTGCAGCCTGCCTTATAAATTACTGGCATATTTTGAGACAGACAACAACTAGGTCATGGCTGGGTAAGAAACACACAAACTCTTTAAAACACTTTGGGGTTTGTGTGGAACAGTATGAGCAGGGAATGCTGATTAATCTCAGAGGTCATTCTGCAGAGATGCCTCTCTTCACTGTAGCTTCATTAAATACAGGCTCCTGCGGATTCCTTAAAAAGTCTTAAAAGGCATTGAATTCATTAATCTAAATATAAAGACTGAATCAGATCAGGATAGCGGGAAAAATGCGTAACTTGTGACACCGTCTGAACCAAAGCCTTTGATTTGAATAATATTGGTGTTGCATTGGGAACATTGGTAGATTACAGCTGAGCTGATAACCACCTGCAGGGAAGAGACTGACATTTTAACATACTTAGAGATTAGGAGTGTTTTTGTTCCTGTGAATGTCGGCCATATGGTGCAGTACACTGCAAGATGTGACTACCTGAGGAGGGGGAGGGGAAGCATCCGGTTGGGAAACGTTCTTCCTGTATTTAAGGGTGTATTTGGCTGATGTCATTGCTTTAATTTCTTGTTTTAGGGTCTGATTATCTGATTTTGTTGGTGGCTGGTTGGACAGTTTTCTGTGTCAGGTGCAGATAATCCGTGTGACTCACTACGCTAGTTTGCAGACATTTGAGCTGCACCTTGGAGCTCATACTCCCTCTTAATGAAGATTATCTTGGGGCGCGACACACTCAACACATGTCCTGCAGCACAGAGCCTCACACACTCATTTAACCGTTTGAACACGAGGCTGATGCTCTTCTGCTGGATGGTGTGTTACATTTGCAACGCTTCAAATGTTCAACTTCAGCAGCTTGATGTTATTGCATGTTTGTCTCCCACTCAGCCTCGGTGCCTCAGTTCTGTAACTCTCCCACAATGATCGTGATGGTGGGGTTGCCAGCCAGAGGGAAGACGTACATCTCCAAGAAGCTCACTCGCTACCTGAACTGGATCGGAGTGCCGACAAAATGTCAGTCAAAGTGAATCCTGGTCTATGAAGGAGACGATGATCATGTTTACAACAGTATTACATCATCACACATTGAACACATAAGGAATCTGTGTTTTGTTTTTTTTACTCTCCCAACCAGCGTTTAACGTGGGCCAGTACCGCAGGGAGGCTGTCAAGATCTACAAGAACTTTGAGTTCTTCAATCCTAACAATGAGGAAGCCATGAAGATCCGCAAGTAAGAGGGATAAATGTCAGAATTATTAGTTTTATGATGATTTGTCTACCGCTGTAATCTTCGTGTCACATTTATCATCATATTTTGTCAGTTCTTGCTCCTTTGCCTAAACGCGTGTAACTTCTCTCTCAGGGCCTGTGCAGCAGCCGCCCTCAAAGACGTCGCTGCCTACTTCTTAAAGGAACAGGGACAAGTAGCCGTGAGTAAGAGGACAACTGTCCCGATCACAATAAAACACACCGATTAATTACTTGTTTTACGTGTGTTATACTTGTCACTTGCTCAGTCAGTTCTCACAGAGATTAAAGGCGCACTGCACCGATTTTACACATACAGATCAGCTTAGTGGTCATACAGAGCTCATACATACCACTCAGCCTGTGATGTCCTATAATGTCCACGCAAACAATAATATGAAGCTTGACACTAAATCCCTGGAGTATCCCTTTAAGGCAAGGCAAGTGTATTTATTCCAGCAATAACGCAATTCAGAGTGCAACATACAAGAATAAGAGTCACAGTGTGAGTAATGAATAATTATTTGATTTAATAAGGTTGAGAGTAAGGAGGTATGCATGATAACAATCAGTTTGTGCAGAGAAGATCATTAGAAAGTGATAAAATAAATGATACAATGATGGTTTTGAAAGCTTTGTTGTGTTTTGCCAATATTATAAGGATGTATTGATAACAGCTGGTCTTGTCCCATCCAGGTATTTGATGCTACCAACACCACCAGGGAGAGGAGGGCAGTCATCCTCAGTTATGCAAAGGAGAAAGGCTACAAAGTGAGTACTTATGTGGAGGTTGTACATTTAGGAGAATACACTTATCTGCCGAGAGATGGACGAGAAGATTGGTATCACTCTCGTATCTGTTTGTTTCCTTTGAAGCTAGAGCTAGCAGGTGGTTAGCTTAGCTTAGCTTAGCTTAGCTTAGCATAAAGACTGGAAGCAGGGTTGGAACAGCTACCTGGCTCGGTCCAAAGGTTGAACAACTTTAAGGAAGAAGATTAAAAACACAAACATGTATTTCACAGTCATTTGATAACTCTAACTCTTGAGTGACTTCCTGTATGAAGGTGTTCTTTGTGGAATCAATCTGTGAAGTCCCAGAAATCATCGAAGAGAATATTAAGGTCAGTCAAGGATATGTTTTTATTAAACGTAAATATTTGCGGCTGGCAATTTTCTAAATTAAATTCCAAAACTGTCTTTCCTTTCCAGCAAGTAAAATTTGGGAGTCCAGATTACGTAGATCGTGACATAGTTGAGGCCATGGAGGACTTCAGCCAGCGCATCGACTGCTACAGGGCCAGCTACATGCCTATAGACGATGAGAAGGACAGGTACTTACCCAGGATGCTTTTCTTCCTGTGACATTAAAACCATCGTCTTCTCTCTTAATCTCCAACATATTAATTATATAGTTTGTTTTCCCCAATGCTGACTTTGAACAGGAAGCTCTCCTACATCAAGATCTTCGACGTGGGCAGCAGATACCTGGTGAACCGGGTCCAGGATCACATTCAAAGCAGGATAGTTTACTACCTCATGAACATCCACGTCACCCCGAGATCCATCTACCTGAGCCGCCACGGAGAGAGCGAACTCAACCTCTCGGGTCGCATTGGTGGAGATTCAGGCCTCTCCCCTCGAGGACAGAAGGTGAGGACATTATACTTTACCAGTGCAGGAAGTATTCAGATCCCTAACTTAAGTAAAAGTACTGACACGCTGTACAAATACTCTGTGACAAGTAAAACCGTACTTATGTAAAAGTCTAATAATATCCCCAGTCTGGTGATTAATTGATTAATCGACTAATCATTTCAGCTGTACCTGTATCTACTGTTGGGTACTTATTTATTTATAATTTATTATATTTATAACAAAACATCTTATTGTATTAGCTTTTTGTATATTTTGTATTCAAAAAAATCTTAATTTTGTTAAGTTTAATCCTTTTTATGCAAACATTAAACGCACAATTTAAATCAGTAAACAATGAATTCTGCTTTGAAAATGTACAAATTGCTCCCAGTATGCCAATGCCTTGGCGACCTTCATCAGAGGTCAGAATATCAGAGAGCTGAAGGTGTGGACGAGCCACATGAAGAGGACCATCCAGACTGCAGAAGCTCTGGGAGTCCAGTACGAGCAGTGGAAGGCCCTCAATGAGATCGACGCTGTGAGTTCAACAAGTGCATCTCTTTCTGTGTCAGTGCACTCATGGTTGAATGCATTAGTGGTGTGTGTGTGTGTGTGTATGGTGCGGAGTTTACAGCTGTACAGCCAGAAGAGATCTCCTTTTCTAAGAATGGTTATGTTCATGTTCCTTTATTCTCACTCAGGGTGTATGTGAGGAGTTAACCTACGAAGAGATCCAGGAGAATCTACCAGAAGAGTTTGCACTGAGAGACCAGGACAAGTATCGTTATCGTTACCCGAAGGGTGAGGTGAGTGCTCCCCTGAATATACTGTGACCTAATCTAACCTTTTATTTACCGGGAACACTTTCACACCCGGAAGCTGCTTTGCCAAGACTTAGACGAGTAGATTGATCTGTTACATATAAAGCTTCAGCCAGGCTGGCTCCGTCCAACACTCACTTAGCTGTAATGACAATACAAATCTGGGGTATTAGACACAGGACTGTAGAAATGGGGCCGGAATCGAACCCGAGACATTGCGGTTACGTAGCATGTCTCCTGCCAGACATGTTCATTATAAGAGAGTCTGACTAAATTCAGGTTGGGTCAGTTGATAGCGTGCCCATGTCAAATGGTTTGAGTCTGGTTGAATAATTGATGAACTCTTCAATAATTTTGTCTCTTCTTCAGTCCTATGAGGACCTTGTCCATCGTCTAGAGCCGGTGATCATGGAGCTGGAAAGGCAGGAAAACGTTCTGGTTATCTGCCACCAAGCTGTGTTTCGCTGCCTGCTGGCCTACTTTCTAGACAAACCAGCAGGTGCAGAACCCCAGAGTAAAGTGTGCGTGTGTCTGTGATGTTGTTTTCAATACCACAAACACTAATAATCTTATTTGCTACCCCTTCTGAAGATGAGCTGCCTTATCTAAGATGCCCCCTTCACACGGTGCTCAAACTCACACCCATTGCTTATGGTAGGTAAATGCTTGAGTGAGTGACATATCCATATCTCTGTCAATCTCCGTCTGACAGACTTTCTCCTCAATTTCAGGCTGTAAAGTTGAGTCGTTCTTCCTCAATATTGAAGCCGTCAACACACACAGAGAGAGGCCAGTGGTAAGTTTCCACATGTGTTCGATTCATAAGCAATAAGCAGTGTATTTGTGCTACTCCTACACTTACAGATAAACATGCAGATGTATTTAAAGCATATGAAGCGAAATGTTATGTCATATTATCGGGTAATTCCCACTCGCTGCCACAGTCGTCACTGTTTTACAGAATATAACAGATGCAGTGTGTATAGGTTATCCAGCTATAGACCTTGTCCCCGGTTAGGCTTTTGTCAATAATACAACAGTCTACTACAGACGTACAAACTCACTTTGCCACTTTTCCAGCATGAACACACCACATACTAAACACCTGCTTAGAATTCATATGTAGAATAGTTTTGGACTTTGGACTCTGAGTATTTATGTTGCTGTCGTTGCAGAACGTCGACATCAACAGAAACCCAGAGGAGGCTCTGCAGACGGTTCCTGACCACATATAAATACTGCTTTGCGAGAGAAGGACTACAATCACGTGGAACTGGACGTGTTTGCTTCACTAAATATGAGAGATGCACTCCAGTGAAAGGTTAATGCTGAGGTTTGATGCAGGAGGAGATGGTGGAAATATGTCCACGACAGAAGCACACGGACTCCTGCTGCAGATTCTGGTTTACGTGACTGCGAAATCCTCCTGTGTCTTATTTGACTAGAGTTTTCTTCTTTTTATTTTAATTTTTTAAAGTGTCACATTGTTTACAAATGATTTAGAGGCACAACTGAAGCACTGTGTTGTGAGGCTGAGAGGAAAACGCTTACAGCTTGTAATTGTAATTTGTGTAACTGTTGTGTGTTGTTAATAATCTAATTATAAAGGTGGGTCAGCACCATGGACAGCACCCAAACCAACAACACATGTTGTACATTTGGTGTGTAATGTAGATAAAACGCAAGGTTTGAATGACATAATGTAAATAAACAAAGACTCAAAAATAAATCCACAAGTCCTGTTTGTGTTCTCTCTTGTGTTCGCACTCCCACAGAGAAGAACAATGTTGACTTCCACTCAGCCACTAATGAGTCTTTGTGAAAGAGCTCTGGGGGGGAATGAAAACTCGCATTTAGGAGTAATTTAAGGAGTGAAACTCAGACTGGAGCATTTTTAAGAAGCTCTCCTGAGAGGGAGGGGGGGGTGTTTTGGTCGCGGGGTATTTTCCCCAAATAGCAGAGCAGGGGTTAATAATCCCTCATTTCTCGCGCACCTCTGTGGCATCAGTACGCGGAATTTCCAGTATGCATGAACACAAACTGGGAGCTGCTGTCTCCGGACCCAGCGCAACTTTCTGACTCAACTTCACGCTTTTTCTTTTTTCACAACACCTGACGGATGTTTATCAGAAAATATTGCATTTATCACCGCAGTGGAGCCGTTTAAACCGGTGAGGGAGGGGGAAGACTGCCCCTTGCAGAAAATAAAATGTGAGGTATGTGAACCGCGTCCTGCTGCACGAGCCGCTTCAGTCCCGCTGACGACGTGACACCACTTCATCTTGGAGCCGAAAACCTGAATCATCATGGACATGATGAACTTTAGGATTCACTGCATTCTAGTGTTCTTCACTTTGTATGTGCACGAGGGATTATCAAGGGATTATGAAGCAAACCTTGGAGCAAATATTCTTTTACAGGTATATTTTCCCTTTTTTATTTCAATTTGGTGTCAAGTTATTACTTTCTGAAACACCCCCCTCTGTTAGACCAGGCTGGAACATGTAACAATAATAATACAGAACTTTATTTTGTTTGTAAATAATAGCTGCACTTTTGGACAATATTAAAACTGTTGGTAACAAATACAAAATGCTGTTAGTGACCATAACTTGAAGTGAAGTGAGCTTTTGCAGCTCTAATACAACCAACACAGTCAGCACATATGATATAGTCCTATTTTGTAATAGAAATTGTAATGTTTATATGTTTCCCTATAAAGGGTTTCCACTCTTAAATGATTTGTTGATGTTAAATTCCCAGCAATGACCAGGCTATGTGGTAATGTGTTGACACAGCAATGACTTGTGTGCAAAATTAACATTTGAGAGCAAACCGTGCAACCCTCACTGGCCCTGTGTACAGTGAAAGCATTTATGTCCAGTTCCACTTCCCCTCCATTCATGAATGGCTTTGATTCAGACTATTTTGACACAAAATCTTGACCCAACCCTCACAGATTGTGGAGATTACTTCAAAAAGGTGCCTCCTTTTTATGAACAAACGATGGTTTCTAATAATGTGCCATTTGGCTGTTTCTTAAAAGCACATTATACACAACAACACATGCATACGATTGACTTACTGCCTTGTTTCTTTTCCAGAGAGTAAGACGTCAAAGCAAACCAACAAAACCAGTGGTAAGTTTGTGCCGTTACTGTCATAAAATGTGTTACATAAAATACCAAATATTCATCTATGTTAATGTTTTGTTTTGTTTGACAATTAATTAAACAAATACAACACCAATATACATGCACAGTTAAAAGAACATTAAGGATAACGCAATAAAGTTACAGCACTTATTTCCATTGTGGACCTTGTGTCAGTGTGAGCTTGGAGCTCCTCGTGCTACAAGAAATGTTTTAACTCCTGTTAAACATTTATTATATCAAACAATGTCCGAGAGCAAAATGACAAGCAAAAGTTCTGCTTCACACATTTCTATTGAAATGAAATATTGGATCATTTTTATCTCTTTGTGATTCAAACAGTTTGTTTTTAAATGAAACCATCTGAAAAGTTTAAAGAGGAAAAGTCATGACATGTTTTAATCTTTAACACATTGTGTTTTATAAGCTGCTCGTATGTTTTTAATTGGTTGTGTAAATCTTATTTGAAAAGTAACTACTATATCTGTCAGATAAGGAGTAAAACCCCCCTGAAAACATCCAGTGATTGAGTTTGTATAGCACAGACCACAGCCCTCCTAAATCCCAGTGAGCTGGAGGGTTGATGTGGCTCTCTTCCTCCTGCCTGTCGCCTCATCCTGCAGTAATGTGGCCGGTGCTGACCAGATTGGTCTCAGCAGGCGCCGGCGTTACCCGAGTAAACAAGAGGAGGACAGAGACGGCATGCAGGGAAATGCTTTGTGTTGTTTTGTTGACTCCTCAGAGCGACGCAGGGCCAACCGTGATATGGCGGAGAAACATAAAGAGTTATGTGTGAGGTTTATGATGATCTGTTTTCCCGGTTTTATTAAGCATCCATGGTTGTCTTTTACAGTCAGACCTCATCAGTGGTCTGTGTTTAACAAGTCAAACAAAAGCATTTCATCAAGTACTGTACTCATTTTCATTCTATGCAACTTCATACTTCTACTCCACTACATCTCAGATACAAATATTGTCATTTTTACTGCACTATATTTGTTACTTTTCAGATTGCAACAGAATGATTAATCAAAAACATCATATCTAATAGTAAAACAATGACGGGGAACATTCTACCTCACAATGGCAACTTTTTACTTTTCATACTTTAATACTTTTAAAAAATTATTTTATTTATTATTTATTTATTCAGGGAAACAACACAAGACAGAACGTAATACATTAGGTGACATGACATGTTGTGTAGGATTCTTGTGTGTGTGTGTGTGTAAGTGTGGATGCAAGTGTAGAGGGGCAATAGTAATTCTGCTATTTTTATACTATTTTAATTCTGCTATTTTATATTATTTTAATTCTGCTATTTTATATTATTTTAATTCTGCTATTTTATATTTTAATTCTGCTATTTTATATTATTTTAATTCTGCTATTTATATTTTAATTCTGCTATTTTTATACTATTTTAATTCTGCTATTTTATATTATTTTAATTCTGCTATTTTATATTTTAATTCTGCTGTTTTATATTATTTTAATTCTGCTATTTAATACTATTTTTAATGCTACTTCACACTCATTTACATCAACACTGTGATTATTGTACTGTAAGTGCTCTGTCTAATCTTGTACTATGTTTTTGCTGCTTGCACTTTGGGCTGCAATTCTTGTATGGAAGGTGCTATACAAATAAAGCTTATTATTATTATTATTATTATTATAATTATTATTATTATTATTATTATTATTATTAATAATAGGGGGGAAGTATTTGGTAAAGGTTTCGGATACTTCTTCCATCACTACTATCAGTCCTAGTAAAACACTCCAATGGGATAATAACTCCTTAACTTCAGAGCTTTCTCCTTCAACCTCTTCAGAGATTTAAACATGTGTTTGTGATGTTACTAGCTGAAGGTGACGGACTACCATGTGAGGTGTTCAGTGGTGTCCCGGTACGCTGTGACCACAGTGCAGAGTTCAGTGTGGAACCAGCTCCCCGTCACTAAGGAGGCTGCCTTCGAGGTGGACCTGCCCTCCTCTGCCTTCATCTCCAACTTCACCATGTAAGTCATTGTCTTTCACTTCTACGGTATACAGCGTTTCCACATCACTACTTCCTGTACTTTTTTTTATTTTGAAAAGTATTGAAGTTGGCAGGAAAGTTATAATTATGATATTTACCTGCCATACGGCGAGAAATGGAAATAAATAAAAGTGATGTTCTCGTAAATGGGGCAGAATCCAGAAATGAAACTTTAGAAGAATTATGTAAGGAACTAGGAAAGGAGAGATGCATAATTTGATTACGAAGAGCTCTCCTTCAAAAATGCTAAATATAAACAAAACAAATAAGTCAACATTGCAAGCCAAACACCGAACCTGGAGCTGGACTCGGGAGCGGAAGCAGGTCAGAAGGAGGGGGAACCTGAGGGCAGATGAATACCAGGCTTTGTAAACGCAAGTCAGAAAGTTAATAGAGAAAAAGACAGGAGTTTGCCCAGTCCCCCTTTTCTCTCCCGCACAGTTTACTAAGGCAGCCTGCCAGTTGAGATGCGCTACACCCACACACACACGCACACACACACACACGCACGCACACACACTACTACTGTATGTATGCGTGCCTACATGGAGGCGGATGTAGACTTAGATTTTTGAAGTATGTGTGAGTCTGGAGCTTTTACAGTTTTTTTTACAACCATAATCCTTCACTTCTGTCTTTCACAGACGTACACTCACACATTCTCACACTCAGAACCTATACAGTCGCCTGAACATCACCAAGGGGGGGGGGGGGGGGAAAGCTGTGGGGAATGTGTTGCGTTAGTTCTTTGGCATTTCTGTGTCTGACACTAAGAACTCTGTGTTCTGTGTGTAGGTCGCTGATGTACAGCCGGTCCTTTACCCCCTCAGCCAACCACACGTATAAATACAAGTGCCTCCATTTTCCACTCTTGCCATTCTGCTCTGTTTCTCAAACAAGACCCCGCTTCAAGCCCGAGAGTTTATTTGAGTTAGCCCTTGATGTTTTTTCTCTTTGGATATATTTGTTCAAAGGACGTGACCTTAGTTTAGCACCTTGTCACGTGACATCAGCGGTCACCGAAGTCTAGGAAGTGCACTGTGTGAATTAGATCCCACTTGAGCTGTGGTTTTGGTTGGGATTTTTTGCCGGGTGTTGCACACAGCGGCACTCCCTCGGAGCGTCACGGGTCTGCAAGATCTCTCTTCATTAATGCTGTTTTTAGAGGGAAATTACTCTTTTCCACCCGCTCTGTATATGACGCCCACCTCCCCTTCACATGGTATGAACTCCATTTGTCAACAAGCATGATGCGTGTTTGTGAAGCAGCTTTGTGATCGCAATGGAAATACAAGGAGCAAAATGAAGTAAATCACACTGCAGGCCAGGCGTGTTTCTGGCTGAAATATAATCTGGCTACTGTGAGTCACACAGAGAGCTGTTTCTTCCTTCTCTTTCCTCTATCCCATCAGCACCTCCAATGGCAAGGTGTATGTGGCCCAGGTGAAGGAAAGAGCTGCTGCCAGGAAAATTTACGATGTTGCTAAGAAGCAAGGAAAAACAGCCGGACTTGTTGCTACCAAGTCAGTCCCAGATTTGTTCTTTTTTTCCTTAACTTCCACAAAATAAACGTTTTGAATTTCAATCTGTTTAATTTGCAATATCATCTTACACAGTTTTTATTAAGAGGAGACTGACATCCAAACTAATAGTGTGAGTGTTCCTTCCCTTTTACTCGGCTGTGTTCAGAGAGAGAGAGATTGAGAAGTTTCGTGTGGCGGTGAGCGTGCCGTCAGGAGCTCGGGTGTCCTTCTCTCTGTCCTACGAGGAGCTGTTGCCTCGTCGACTGGGCCGCTATGAGCTCAGTTTGGGTCTGAGGCCGGGACAGCTTGTGCAGAACCTCACGCTAGACATCAGTATAACGGAGCGGACGGGCATCAGTTTCATCAAAGCCTTTCCTCTCAAGACGAGCCGGCTGCTCTCCAACACTGCTCAAGGTAAAATATGAACATGAGTTATTAGCTGTTGAGTTTGAGATGGTTATTTAGGATGAGCAACTTTCAAAGAAGAAACCTTCGATGGTCTTAGACCAGGGATGTCAAACTCATTTTAGTTTAGGGGCCACATGCAGCCCAATTTGATCTCAAGTGGGCCGGACCAGTAAGATCACAGCATAATAACATATAAATAACCACAACTCCAAATGTTTCCCTTCGTTTTAGTGCAAAAAAAGTACATTCTGAAATTGTTCACATTAAGTTAATTATCTTTTTACAAAACATTTATGTATGAACAACCTAAAATGTCTTAAGGAAAATAAGTGCAATTTCAACAATAGTATTAGTTTATCATTTACACATGTGCATTACAACGTACAGATCACAGTGTGTCTACAAAGGCACAAAACATTTAGTGGAAACATTTGAAAAAGCAGTTACTTTTATTGAAAAATTGTAGTTAATGTCTGTAATTTTTACACTTTGCAAAGTCATCCCGCGGGCCGGATTGGACCCTCTGGCGGGCCGGTTTTGGCCCGCGGGCCGTATGTTTAACACCCCTGTCTTAGACTGTTGTAAAGAAGCCTACAGGTACACCACCTCGTACCTACCGTCAGGTGTTTAGAGCAGGAAGTGCAGCAGGAGGAACCTCATGAGACTTCCTGGTTGAATCAATGACTATAGAATTAATCACAATTGGTCAATAGACTAATAGAATATTATATATATATATTATATATAGAATAGAAGAATTTAAAGGAATAATTTGACATTTTGGGAAATAAGCTTGAAGATTGATACGACTCTCATGTTCGTACAGTAAAAACGAGGCTACAGCCAGCAGCTGGTTAGCTTAGCTTAGCATAATGACTGGAAACGAGGGGAAACAGCTAGCCTGGCCAGGAAACTCCAGGAAGTCACTGCTCCCAGCCAGGCCCATAATCCCCCGAGAAACCTGAACCTTTAGACAAAGCTAGGCTAGCAGTCTTTATGCTAAACTAAGCTAACTAGCTGCTCGCTTTAGCTTCATATTTACCGTACAGACTTGAGAGTGGTATCGATGTTCTAATCTAACTCTCTGCAAGAAAGCAAATAAGTGTATTTCCCAAAATGTCCTAACGACTTCGAGGATTTAACCATGTCCGACTTTCCTGCAGGTGATGCAGTCGCTCCTGCCTCCACTCATGTGGAGCAGAACGCTAACTGTGCTCGAGTTCGCTACAGTCCAACTCTACAACAGCAGAACAGCATCTCGTCCAAAGGTCTTAATGCAGACTTCATCATCCAGTATGACGTGGACCTCAGAGACCTCATGGGTGAAGTCCAGGTCGGGAGAATCTTTTTATTTGTGGCTTGTGTGGCTACATGTCATAATACAGAAATGTGTTTCTGGTACCAGTAAAGGTTGTCTTCTTCCCCCTGTATTTCTATGTTTTCTCTCAGGTGTATGATGGCTATTTTGTGCACTACTTTGCACCCAGAGGACTTCCTGTGGTTCCTAAGGATGTTATATTTGTCATCGATGTTAGTGGCTCAATGATAGGCACTAAGATAAAACAGGTAAAGTGGACACACCTCGTGGACTACCTCTGGCTACAGCTACAGAAGATGAGAAAACCTTCTGCAAAAATAATTTGGAGTTTCTGCCAGTAATTCTAATAATTTCTGTCAGTAGACCAAGCAGGCCATGGGCACCATTCTCGGGGACCTCAGAGAGGGAGACCACTTCAATATCATTACCTTCTCAGACAAAGTTCACACCTGGAAGAGAGGACGAACAGTCCGGGCGACTCGGCAGAATGTACGAGACGCCAAAGACTTTGTGAAGAGGATCATTGCAGAAGGATGTGAGTTGAAATGTGAAACTGTTTGAGCGGTGGCATCGTAGTCAAGTTGATAATTGTATCAAACGTTCTTACTTTTTGTTTGTTCTCTTCCTTCAACACTGATCCATCCACTCTTCTGTATCAGGGACCAATATCAATGCAGCTCTGCTTTCAGCTGCCCAGCTCGTCAACCCTCCATCCTCTGCCTCTCCCGATCACCTCTCATCCCGTCGTGTCCCTCTGGTCATTTTCCTAACTGATGGGGAAGCAACCATCGGAGTAACGGCTGGAGACACCATCCTTAACAACGCCAAGAAAGCTCTGGGCTCCTCCTCTCTGTTTGGCCTTGCCTTTGGCGACGATGCAGACTTCCTCCTCATGAAACGCCTGGCTCTGGATAACCGAGGCGTGGCGAGGATGGTGTATGAGGATGCAGACGCAGCCTTGCAGCTGAAGGGCTTCTATGACGAAGTAGCCAGCCCTTTGCTTTCAGACGTCCAGCTGTCGTACCTGGACGATCAGGCGTTCGACATCACCCGCTCCATGTTCCCGAATTACTTCCAAGGCTCAGAGTTGGTGGTGGCCGGAAGGGTCAAACCAGGGGTCAAGGATTTTAAGGTGTCAATGTCCGCCACTGATTCTAAGCAACGTGTCAAGTTGGAGAACGATGTGTTGATTTCTCATGTAAAGGGGAACGGGAGTGCAGATTCACTAGACTGCTCCGCAGGCTTGGAAGGAATCTCCAGCTTTGTGCACCGTCTCTGGGCGTATTTCACCATCAAGGAGCTGCTGCTGGCCAAACTGAACGCTACTGACCCTGCAACTCAAAGGTTACTAGCAGACAAGGCCACCAACCTATCCCTCAAATATAACTTTGTAACACCAGTCACTTCTTTAGTTGTGGTTAAGCCCGATGCAGATGAAGCTGCTCAAACTCCAACCACCGCAAAACCCACCACTGCAGCCACTATAACCACAACGACTACTGCCGCTGCGAAGACGCCCAGCTCACCGTCCAACTCCAGGCCTAACAAAAAACCAGACCTTCCTCTGCCACCTCCAAAGCAAACTAAAAAAACACCAACTTCCACAGCCAAAGCAGGAGTTTCACCATCTAAAAAAAACACAACAACGTCAAGTCCCAGCTCTGTCAAAACTGCCCCAGCTCCATTCTCTGGTAAAAAGACGACTGCTTCCCAAAATGAATCTAAAACTGCCTCTCCTCTTCCTCCTCCTCCTCCTCCTCCTCCTCCTGCTGGTAAGATACCCACCTCTCTGCTTAATGCTCTAAAACCAGCTCCACCCCCTGCACCTGGAAAAGTCTCTACCCCGCAGCCCAACAGCCCTGAAAACCACCACAACCACCACGATGTTAACATTCACCACCAGTACCACACCTCCGCTCGGCTCGGTCACAACCGACCCTGCACCCCTGCCTGGGAGACCCCTTACCCCACAGTCCAGCACAGTGAGCACAGCCCTGCCTTCAGTCAAAGGGACTGTGCCCTCCACAGAGGCCGAGCACAGCTTCACACCTGCTCCACATGTGCCTGAAACCACCACCGCCGTGCCCCAGCTGTCGTCCGTCACCTCTCCCACACCGGTCCCGGCCCCGACTGTGGACGACAACAACACAGACCTGAGCATCGCCACCTTTGTGTCGGCCACCTTTGCTCCCATGCCTGGCGTAACAGATGGGCCCCGTCTGTGGGAAGCAGCAGGGCTTCTGGGTAAGTTACACTCTGTTTTCTCCGTCAAGTCCAATCTGCAGTCATAAATCAAGGTACACGCTGAATATTAAGCAGACTTTTGTATATTTATTCCTAATTGAATGTTCTTCATCTCTCCACTAGATGTCTCTACTTTCATTCAGAGGAAAGGTGAAACTGAATTTTCTCTTTATATTGCGGTGACAGATCCCTTTCCTGAGCTTTTAATCACATTGTATCTGAATCAAACATAATTAGATACTAACAGCTGTTTAATTATGATATACTATGATAATCAGCTCCATGCCAACATGGGAACTGAATATAAATCCATCTTGTGTTCTATCTCTTATAGATATCGACCTTGTGAAAGGTGAGTATCACGATTAATGCTTCTTATCCTGTAAAATCTAAATCCAGCAGCAGAACGTGTCTCATTGCTTTCCTCCATTTCCCAGACTATGATGCAACCTATGACTACGACTACGACCTCAGCTATGATGCCTGTAAGTTTCTAACTGTCATTAGAGGTTCTGTACTGTCGTGGCTTTTCAGGCCTTCAAAATAAAATGTTCTGACTTATGTCTAGGGGATGAAACTGCAGACACGGGATCATATGGTAAGAATTTAGTGGGCGTTCTTTCCATCTGCATGTCTTATATACATAAGTAATTTATTGTAGAGAGACACTGCTTGCAATACCTGTGTAGTCCTGTCGTTGGTTTCAGTGCTTGGGAGTGAGGAGGACTGTCCTTTAGTTGAATGTCTTGTGCTTTTAGATAGTGCTCCGTCCCGATTGAGCACCGTCCGGGTCTTCTCCTCATCAGGTCATGAACCTGCATTTTATTTCAATGTTTTTATTTACACCTGTCAAATTCTTTTGAATATTTTCCCTGCTCGTGTTGTATTAATGCTCAGTGTTGTCTGTTGTAGTTGATGGAGATCCTCACTTTGTGGTCCAGCTACCAAAGCTGCATCAGAACCTGTGTTTCACAGTAGACGGCAGAGCCAGTGATGTTCTCAGGCTGTTAGAGGACCCAGAGAGAGGTATGCTCAGAAATAACTCTCTAATTTCAGTTCGGTGTTTAGATATACATGCTTTAAAGGAATGTACAAAATGAAACATTGTTATTTAACTTACTCCACCCCGTGTTACCTTCAATTCTAGAAGGAAACGTTGTTTTTCTGACATTCGTCCACGGTGAACAGATAATCAAAACAACAGAGAAAGGTCTTGATGAAGAGGAGTGAATGAGAAGCGCCTTTAACAACAGCAAAACTATGTCCAAACATTATTTTACAAACTCTCACACAACTCCTGCAGTGTAATCCAAGTATAATTCATCCAGTCGTCTGCTCACTACTCCCCAAACACATGCATTTTCGCACTTCTGCATAAACACTCCCCCGCGTGCAGGCCTCCTCTCTTCCGTGCAAGTCCGAAGTGTTTGCATGTTTTTAAGTGTATTACTAAATGTGCGCCTCCTTCCTCCTCCAGGGATAATTGTCGACGGCCACCTAATGGGAGCTCCCTCCAAGCACGGCGTAGAGGACCGCCCCCGGACCTACTTCGACCGGCTCACCGTTTCCTCAGCCACAGGCGGCTCCGGTGACATCATGATCACCCTCTCGCTGGACGCCGTAGTGGTGGAAGGGGAAGGGCGGGATAAACTTCCCATCAATCAGCAGGGGTCGGTGACGAGGCAGGGTGTGACGGTCACCGTGGACAACCATTGGAGCTGCTGGATCGAGCTGGCGAGGGATGTGCGCTTCCTGGTTATGTTCCATCACTATAAACACCCCAGCTACCTGCAGATGGCTCACCTGGGTTTTTACATCACAGATGGGCGGGGCTTGTCTGCTTCAACCCAAGGCCTGCTGGGTACGTACACAAAACAACTTACCTTCAGTGTAAATCTAAAATCTTAAAAAGTACCTAAGGAATAAAGCTTTCAAATAATAATGAAATGAAACAGAAATATAAAGTAATTCTCAGGTAAGTACAGTGCTTGAATACATTAGTTACGTTCCATCACTTAATCTGCCTCCAGGCCAGTTTCAGCACGCGGACATGAGTGTCTCAGCGGTGAAGGATTATCTGGATGAAAGTGCTCACAATGAGGCAATTTCAGCCAGGGGGATCCTGAGGTGGGGATCCGAGCATATGCCGGTCACCTTGCAGGACAAGACGCTGAAAGACACGGTGCGGAAACGCCACACGGGAAAGTGTTGGGTGGTGCCCAAGGCAGAGATAGAGAGACTACTGGGTCATCCATACGAGAGCTACGTGGTGGATCATGTGTAATCCTAGCCGAGTCTGCTCCGCCTCGGCTGCACAGCTCAGGTCACAGCGATTATCGTGGCGTGGCTTTTTTGGACAAAGGATGAGCAAAGAAACTGGGACTCCGGGAGGCTGAAATGACAAGTTGCAACACATTGTCTACTATTCTGTGAGGAGCAGTGTGGGACACAGGTGTGGTTATAAAAGAGGAAATGAGAGGGGAAGAGGTTAGAGAAGGAAGTACGGTTTGGCAAATATAGTGAAGGACTGAACCATGCTGTTGTCCTCCCTCAGGTCATTTGACTTGGATTGAAGCTCCGTGTATCTATGACAGAGACGCCACGTTCTCCTGTTCGCATGGCAACCGCAAAATGTCCTTTTGTGCTGCGTCTCCAAAATGTCTCGGACGCCAACTCCGCTCACGACTCGGAATTATTCTTATATTTCATCGTGGATTAATTATTAGGCAACAGCCAGATTCTTGTAATTATTAAAACTGTATCAATATGTAAGTTGTATTTGTGTGTGTGTGTGTGTGTGTGTGTGTGTGTGTGTGTGTGTGTGTGTGTGTACGGATTCCATCTTCAAGAAGACACACAAAACAAAATCAGGGTCTTTCCAGGTTTGCCATGTGCTTTTTATTTTTCTATCATTTCATTCATAGTTTAATTCATTTTATTTGTTACACAAGACATTAGGCATTGCTCACATACTAGTGATCAAACAAGGACAGTAAGTTTTCTACTACTCAGCCTTTAACTATTTCTTTTGTCAATTTTAAGGGATATTGTCAATAGTGGTTTCCAAAAAGGCCAAACTGGATGGAAATTAAAACAGTACAACCACACATGAGGCTTTTTGTTTTCAATAAATAAAAAAGAGAGGACAGTATCTGATGCTGAGGAAGAGAAGGGGGGGGGGGGGGGGGGAGGGAGGGCTTCAGATATATCTATGTTCAAAGAGTAAACAGTATTCCAGTTTTTATCAGATAACATATTGAAGGATGAAGACCACGCACAATGTTGAATGAGTGCGAACACACAGCTGTAAAGACTCGATGGCTGTTGCTGTTATCCTTCCATCAGAAACCTGTTTCATAAGCTAATAATCATATTAAATCATGATGCAGCGCTGGAATGATCACTGAGTAAAGTAAACGTCACACATGACACAGCAAATAACAAACAAAAACGAAGAATTTCCGTATGCATCACTTTTAAAATCCATTTTTTATCATCGGAACATAATCTAGTAGCATAGCGTGTTCGGCGTTTGACATAAACCTTTCCACAATACGTCAGTGAAATTCAAATAAATAGAGCATAACAATAAGACACGTCAACACCCCAAACACGCAATAACTTTGTGTAGAGTTAAGGGATTTGTCGTGGTGGATAGAGTGAGATGGAACTGTTTTAAACAAACGATCAGGGCGTCTCATCTGTTAGTTGTTCGATGTGTAACACGCCACAGATCCACAAGCAATATCCCTTCTATAGTATTCAGTCAGATCTGCAGAGCAACATACACTAACACACTTTAACATTGTCAGCAACTTTTGCCAATAACAGCAACGCCATCTTTGGCACTAGAGTGACCTGCCACACACGGTTAGTTAAAAACAAAGCAGTCAGCTTTTAAAAAGGGCCCAAACATTTGAACAAGACCCCAAATTAAGGCTACAACCAAATCAAAGCATCTTGGTTCGTTCTTGTGGGGAAGCACCTGCAATTGTGGCTTCATACCTTTGCTACAAAGTCTTTTAAAGTTATGGGAGTCTCCAGCTTTTCCCTCTATTCAACAACTACAATTTCTCAGAGGATTTAGTCCCTAGAGGAATGACGTACCTAAATGACACACACAAGGGTTGAAACAACCAAGACACAGTCCGGTGCTTTCACTATAAGCTGAAATTTCAGTCTTCACCCTCTTCACTAAAAAGTGAAACTTTCCAAAAGAATCCAAAACATTCCCAACATACATTCTTTCTCCCCCCCCCCCCCCCCCCGTCCCACACTTCCTCGCATCTCATCATGTGACAATTTTCCGTAATTTATTTTTCATCACTCATTCCAAATCTCCCAGAATACTTCAGGGAGAGCCTCTCCGTGCCTCGTTTTGCTCCTGACGTTCCCTTTTTTTATTTTAATGTTCAACTTTTAAGACCACAGTTTCAAACCTCAGATCTGTAAACTTCATAACTTCAGCCAGTGAAATGTGCACCAAGTATATAGAAATAAAACTCTTCAATAATTTAAAATGTTAGAAAGTAAACTATTAAAATTCAAAATTGACACAACAGAGATAAACAAAGGAACCGGTTTTTTTTTTGGGGGGGGGGGGGTGGGGTGACAGTTAATAGCCACTGGTTAGCTTGCCTGCTAGCACAGGGAACACAACAGCATTGCAAAGTGAGCACTATCAGCTGACAGCCCATTTATATGTCATTTTTCGTCACATTTTTTTGTCTGACCGACAGATTTTGCCAAAAGGAGCGACGTCTTTTGACGAAACACAGGTAAAAGACCAAGTAAGAGAAAAGTGAAAGCAGGGTTGACAGGAGCGATGCGTGGAATGGTCCAGCCTTCATACCGCAGTGTCGTTTAGAGTCTATGTACAATACTACTGTGTGTAAAAGATGCATGCATGTCTACTGGAGGTGACCCGTCCAGAGGATTCTACACTAAGCCATTACAGACCCCTCAGTGCCATCAATCTTCTCTCCACCCAACCTCTGATATGAGGAGAAAGACGTTACAGAAAGAATGAAATGCTTTGAAAATCGGCAACAACAAGTAATAAATTCACCTCTAATGATAATAGTTAAGACATGATTATACTGTAATTTCTACAATGGAATGAAAGACCATATCAACCCTGCTTTTCGGTGACAGAGATAAGGAGTGTGAGTATTTGAACAGCTTATGTGTGTGTGTGTGTGTGTGTGTGTGTGTGTGTGTGTTTGTGAGCATTTATGTGTTTGAACGCGTGTCAAGAGAGAGAGGGACGTAAGGAAAAGGAGGCAAACGGCTGAGGCCAGGCAGAGCCCAGAAACACACACACCCTCTCCACCACGCTCCCACCCTTTTGTTCTTAAAGGACTGCTCAGGCAGCCCCGGCCCTCTACCGCAGGCTCTGCCACCTCTTTCGCCCCGCCTCCTCTCCCGGCCCCGCCCTCTCTCGGAAGCCCCTCACTGCTCATCCTCCCCAAACACATCGTTCTGTTTGCGCTTCATGTTCTCAAAGTCAAAGTCGCTCCCGGTCATACGTTTGTAGATGTCCTTGATGTCGTTGCAAGTGGTCTCGAAGTGAGTGGTGGCATCGTAGGAGCTTGAAGCGAAGACCTGGGAAAGATAAAATAACAGGACTGAGAACCTGCAGCTACACTAGCGACTCCGTGAGACTTAGTGGAAATCCCCACTGCAAGTGAGCCGTGAGTAGTGTTGCAATGGTATCAGAAAACGCAAAAACGCTTCAAAATCACTTTCAGCGAAGATTGCTCCGTTAGGCTAACATCAGCGTGCTAACGTCAGCATGCTAACGTCAGCGTGCTAACGTCAGCGTGCTAACGTCAGCGTGCTAACATCAGCGTGCTAACGTCAGCGTGCTAACGTCAGCGTGCTAACGTCAGCCTGCTAACGTCAGCCTGCTAACGTCAGCGTGCTAACGTCAGCGTGCTAACGTCAGCGTGCTAACATAAGCGTGCTAACGTCAGCGTGCTAACATCAGCGTGCTAACGTCAGCGTGCTAACGTCAGCGTGCTAACATCAGCGTGCTAACATGCTCACAGTGACAATGCTAACCTGTTTGATTTGCTCACCCTCTCACTTCAGCCTGTTAGCATGCTAACGTCACCAATTAAGACTGAACACGAAGCTGAGGCTGGTGGGAATGTTAATTCGCTTGTATATCTGCAGCGAATTTCACGGCAATCCATCAGTTACAGATATTTCACTCAAAATGAATCCAATACATGTCAATCAATTTCCCTGAATAAGTGAAAGCTTTGACCTGCTGGTGGCGCTAGAGAGAAAGTCAGTAGGATGTATTCTCAGATGGACCATGAACGTCTGTACAAAGTTTCATGGCAATCTATCCAATAGTTGTTGTCATTCCAGCAGCAGACTGCCGATGATCTCATGATTTACTTTTGCTCAGGAAACAGCCTTTTATAGGAGCAACATTTTTTGTGGGGAAAAGTCTTACCTGGCTTTCAGTACCATCGTCTGTGGGCTCATAAAGATCGCTTATAGCCACAAACCTGTCAAAAAAAACGTTAACAAGTATTATCACAACATGTTTAGTTTTATGGCCCACTTGTTAAAATAAAAGCACAAATCCTCAAACGGCTGACTTTTGGTCGATGGGCTCCAGCAGCTCCAGGGCCGGCTCTATCTCAGCTTCGGGCTCGCCGGTCTCCACTGTGGTGCTGACGATGGCAATGTACTTCCCCTGGGCTGCCACATTGTGAGCATAGGAGATCATGCACACGTAGATGTCTGGAGAATTGAGGAGGGGAAAGTTGAGTCAGTATAAACTTAAAGCTGCATTAAATGATTTTTGGGCCGCTGTAAACACAACAGTACAGCTTTAAAAGTTGTTATGGTGACAGTAACATACTCTCTTTAACTGCTAAATTATCCACACTGTTCCCCAGCTAGTCGCTAACTTTGTTTGTCATGTGGTGCTGGACAGGAAGCGTACAGCAGATTACTTGAACTTCTTTTCCCCTGAAAACCGCCGGCTGACGTAAAGTTGCGGTAAGAAAACCAGACAGTGAACCGATAGACGACAAAACTCTCGGTGGGTTTGATAACATGAGTGACTCATTTCCCATAAAGTAGTTAAGTGAGCCATTGTGAATATAAGAACATTGATTATAGCTGCTTCAAGAGTTAAACAAAATGCCTGTATATCAATAGGCAACATGTGATTTAGTGCGTCGGGATAATTTGCTATTTTGTAAATGTCTAAAAGCTGTGAGGGGAATAAAATGGGCATTTCTCAGTGAAAGAGTAACATTTAGAAATGTGCATTGCTTTGTTTGTCGTCATTAAAGAGTGCTCTAAAATTCTACCGTTCAGCGTATTAGTTAACGAGTGACAATGATTCCTACCTGAGTTGCGGTTAACCTGATTCTGAGGAATGATGATCTGGCAGGAGTTGGCGTCATTGGTGTTCTTGATGGGGTGGCTGAGGACGCAGATCACACGGATCACCTGACCCGCCTTGCGGACGCGGTCCGGGATGTAGCTGGGGTCGCAGATGAGCTGCTTACAACGAGCCACCTGCAGCGGCAACGAGACAACACGCGGCATTTTAAAAGGGACTTACTGTCTCGTCCCCTCTGCAGGAACAAACCTAACGACATTGCGACACCGCGTACCTCGCCCTCAGACTTCACTCCAACCACATGGCCGTCTTCCATCACGATCTCATCCACGGGTTTGTTCAGCATGTAGGTCCCTCCGTAGATTGCACTCAATCTAAAAGTGACAAGTGATTAAGAACTGTTCAATCATGGAGTGGGTTTTTTTTTACGATTGAATACGAGCTGTGATCTATCAAGTAATAAAGAAAATATATGAACAGTAACCTGGCAAATCCCTGTGGCAGCTCTCCCAGACCATACAGGGGGTAGAGGTAGGGGCTCTTTCCATACCGTGCCAGCGATTCACTGTACAGCTTGATACGATTGATAGTCTCCAAACAGGCAACGTCAAGATAGCTGAAGGAGAAGAGAGAAAAGCAAAGCAAGATAATGAGCAGGAATATACAGAAATAATGAGGAACCTCTAATTATATGAATATTCTATATTATATAAGATATTCACAGACAGATGCAGCTGCAGAGACTATAGAATAGGTTATGATTGCAATATGCTTTTGTTCTTACTCATCTGTCCTGTAGAGGGCCAGGGCGTGGCCGGTGAAGTCAATGACGTCCTGGCCGAGGTCAAACTTCTTGTAAACATCCCTCATCGTTGTGGTTTTGGGGTCCACGCCCTCAAAGGTTTTTGGGTCGTTCTCATCGAAGTTGGCCACAAAGACTAAGAACTTCCTAAACCTTCGCTTCTCAAACATTCCCATCAGATCTGGAAAATCAAACAAAGGCTTTTATTTTGAAGTAAACGATCACCTAAATGCGATTTGCACACTCAAGACATATTCGAGCGGCTTACTTGAAGCTAGTGCCTCAGTCTCGGTTGACGGCACCTTGTAGATCTTTCCTCCTTTGTACA
The DNA here is from genome assembly GCF_900634415.1 of Cottoperca gobio. NCBI lineage: Eukaryota > Metazoa > Chordata > Actinopteri > Perciformes > Bovichtidae > Cottoperca > Cottoperca gobio. The sequence continues at coordinate 2,344,069 of NC_041361.1, forward strand.
CAAAGCTTCCCTCCACTACTTTAAAGTCCAGGTATCGTGTCACTTCTGTGTATAGCAGCATCTTCACAAGCTGACCTGCAATCACACAGACAAACACATGTTACATTGTTCTGCCTCGAAAGCATCAAGACCGAGACTTCCACTTCACCTGTAAGTATTCTGATTGGTTCATTCTTTATTCATGGGCCTTATCAGTAATATTTAATAACGTACTTGTGTCTATCTCCTCAGTATATGATGAGTACGTGTTACGGGGATATATTAATTCCTTTATGTACAAAATCAGGGGTGTGGGACTGACCGTTGGCCATGAGAAACTTGGGGATGAGGTCGACGTTCCAGTCCCTTCCTCTGCCCATTGACTCAGCCGGGCTGTCTGGAAGACTGAAGCGCTTGTACAGCTGCACGACAGTAAAGAGAAACATTAAAGCTGACAGAATGTAAAGCAGTATGAGACGGTGAGCAGATGAAGACAATAAAAACAGCAGCTGATGCACAATGGCACGGGAAGTAAACTGAGATGTACTGAGGGGTATAAAACATATTGATTGCTTCTATAGATCCCAGGAGGCCTTTACCTCCTCCAGAGGGGTGATGGAGGAGCTCTCGCCACCATAGTAGGGGTTCCTGTCCATGTGCAGAACCTTTTTCCCGTTCACAGACATGATCCCGGACAGGATGCATTCCTGCATAAAACAAGATTTAATAATCAATAACAGAATTTGAAAATGAAATTAAAGTGACTTGGGGTGGGGTTCTCCTAAAATGAAAGAGAGATTTATAGAAGATATGAACGCAAGTTAAGAGGTTTTGACAGAAGGCTGCAGGGAGGATAGACGGAACGGCGTGCGCATGCGCGATTGTATAGTTTCACCCACGTATCTACTGTAATAATAATAATAATAATAATAATAATAATAATTATAGAAATATTGTGTATTCTTAAGAACAATATCTGCATGACTTCATCACATCACAAAATACATATTATTAAGGATATGCATTCAAAAGGATATTTTATACCTGTTATAAAACTACCAAAATGTCGACTTTCATGCACGCGGAGATCCAGATTAACGTGACATAAAATGTGATGAATATACTTCTGCCGCATAGGGTGTGATAAGTGATAACAGCAGTGAAGGGCTCAGTCATTTAACAAACCCGTGCACAGGCCTGCGCCAACGTCAGGATGGAGGCCTGTCTATGCAAAGAGGACCATGACACTGTGGGGTTACGCCTAAAAGATGCTACTGGGTGTAACACAGCACTGAACCGGCTGCGAGAGACAATAAAATAACTCCTGGAAGCACTGTTTGCTTCCTGTCGTGCACAAGCAGGTCAAATTACATTTAGATGCATTTCTCTTATTGTAATTATCTAATGTCACAAGCGCACAGGGATGCAGGAGGCTTTCACTTCTGGGGCTCGGACAGATCAAATAATAAAAATAAAAATCGCTATAATAACCAAATGGAAGTTCGCACTAATTTGTTTCTGTGCAAACGCAAATGAAATACTTACTGTGAGTCCGGTGCCCAAAACGATCACATCATATTCCTCATCCATGTTGTATCACCGCCTCTCCCGTCTCGCCCTCTTTTTGCCTTGAGAAATGAAGGGTATTGAAGGAAAGAATAACAAGTGAGTCCACAAAAACTGGGGGTCTGGCTCCCTTTTCTCTGCCCGAGTGCTTCAAAAGGCTCGTTCAAAGTTGAATATTATTTATTAATCATCAGGCATTGATGACCATGGAATAAACTGTCCACACTGTCACCGGCGAGGACGACCAAAGATGGCCCTGAACGTGGAACACTCTAGTACAGTGTTATTGCGCGACGGAAAATAGTGCGCATTCTCCTCTCTTCCCATCCTGCCACACAATGGACTCACACTGAAAAGCTGACTGTAATAGGAAACCCCCCTCTTTAAACTGAGTTTATCGAGCGATTATGCACATGTTTAGTTTCCTATCATACTTTGGCTTGGAGTTTAACATGTTTTGCTGTTTTAAATACATTTAGTGCAAGTCTGTGCGTTGTCTATTTTCTTTTCTATCCTTCCTTTCCAGTTGTAGGCGCAGCGTTGCGCGGATGCAGGCAGTGGTATCCCTCCGCCACCACAGCTGTGTGGGTGGGAGTTGCTTTCACTGACTGACCGCACGCAGGCCCTTCAAAAGAGAAAAACTGTTTAAAACTTTTATTTTTGTGCTTGTTTGTTTCTGTTTTACGGTGTTGTATATATGTATATATATATATATATATATATATATAATATATATATATATATATATCATATGTGGATGATGGGACATAATGACACGAGGAGTGAAATGCTCAAATGTAAGAGTGCATCAGCACCATGGACAGTTGCCAGGTGTACCTGCCATTCGTTGATAGCGTTGCCTTATTGGCCCTCACATTATCTGTGTGTGTTTGTTTATGGCAACAGTAGGCCTATTATGACAGTTTATTGTTATAGCATCAAATGTTCTGCTAACAATGCAATGAAGTATCCACTAAGAGGTGGAAGAAGTATTCAGATCCTTAATTTAAGTAATCAAAACCAAACTGTAAACATACTAATATAAGTAAAAGGCTTGCAATCTAAACTTAACTTAAATGTATCATAAATTAAAAAATAATATTAATTATCAGCACAATGAACTTTAAGTAAAAGTAGTCATTATGCAGTAAAATGTTACCTGTCAGTGTTTTATTATGATTCATTTATATGATATTTCTCAACCCATAAAGGAACACTACATCATAAAAAATACATTTCTGAATCAGGAAATTTGAAGATTTGGAGAAAGGTATAGCCTGAGAAATGTGTAATCTGAAATATAACTAAAGCTGACAGATAAATGATAATGTCTTGAAATCTGTTTCCATACTTAAAGACAGTAAAAACAGTAAAAATGAAAAAGAAAATCACATTGTGCTTATTTAATGTCTTCCGTATGACATCTTTTATTACACTGAATACTACCTTTTTTCCCAAATGAAATATATAGAAAACAGTACCCACATGCCTAAAGACTAAATATACTAGTATAAAAAGAAAAAGTCACTCTTCAGCCAAACGGTTCGACATATTTTGAAGATGCTGTTAGATCCACCACACATTTCAGTTGTGGGCACAAATGATTATATTATCAAATACTACCAAGAGTAAGTCCATCATGAAAATGTGTACTTATGTTAATTAAAACCACAGAATTATTAACCATAACAATGGTTAAAATATTCACTTGAGTAAATGTGATTAGTTACATTCCACTAATAAGGCTGCAACTGCTGATTATATTCATTATTGATTATTCTGCCAGTTAGTATTTCAATTAATAAATAATTGTTTAGTCTGTTAAATGTCAAAAATTGTAAACAACTTTACAAATCCAAACGTTTGAAATGTCTTGTTTTATTCGACCAAAAGTATACCCAAATATATTTAGTTTACAATAATATATGACAAAAAATATTGCTTAAAAAATGACTGAAACGATTAATCGATTATCAAAATAGTTGCCAATTCTTTTTTCTGTTAATCGACTAACAGTACAGTAGCAGATAATGATAACTACCTGTGTCCTGGCTGAGATATAATAAACTACTCTTGGGTTTTACATGTGACCAGAGCAACGTGGACAAAGCTGCAGACGGGCCGCTGTGGGCAGTGCAGGCTGAAAGAACCAGGAAGTGTTTTTCAGTTAGCGGCACATGACTGTCAGCTGGTTTGCGTCACGTGAGCAGAACTTTGCGGAAAATGTCACGCTCGAGGTGCTCGAGCCGAGTGAGTTTAATGGCTTTTATCGGCCTTTTTATCGCCCTTTTCTCCACGGAGAGCTCTGCTGCTCAAGTGCCACTTTTAATGTGGTCCAGTGACAGGTAATATTTTATTTATTTATTATTTATTCGTCAAGTTAGACTCACTTTTCACAGTCAACACTGGCTGGCTGTTGGTCATGCTAATGCTAACACTTGTTGCTAACTGTTTCTACTTGCTTAGCTGGTCGACAAAAACTTTTTTTAAAGCATAGTTTTAAGTCTAAAAACAAAATAAGCAACGTTTATTTTGACTCATTATTCTTTATAAAACAACCATGAGTCTCAAAAGAGTGATATTATGTTGTTGCTAATCACTCACAATGTATTACGTTAATGTTTTGCTTGTATACATAATTTAAATGGTCCAGTAATGCAATGAGTTAGCCTATAAATGGATTACACTGCTTTATTAAATATCTGTATTACTCTGACATGTTTACCAGCATTCTCATGTTATGTTTTTATATTTATTTGTACTCTTTATTTTTGCTCTTTTCCCACTTTGTATAGCAACTGGTGAACATCAATTTCCCTCGGGATGCATAAAGTGTTATCTTATTATATGTCATGATTAGTAATCATGTAGTGTCATAACTAGAAATGAGTTTAAAAGTTACTAAAACATATTTACTCTAAACAGTAATACATAATATAGACTCCTAAACAGGAGCAACTTTATATGATTTTGTTTGGAGACATTTGTTATTACTGTTTTTATTGTCCTGACTCAATCAATCTAATTGTATTTATAAAGCCTAATATCACAAATTATATGAATGAGAAATGAGATCCAAGAACACAGTTTCAATGTCATCTGTTGTATTGACACTATTCCCTTGATGTCTGACTGTCTTGATTTAAACAGAAATGTTATTTTGGAGGCAGTGATGGTTAATGAATGTATTTACTTTTGATTGTTAATTGTTATGTGTGAGTGCCGGCCTTTTGCAGGACAAATGAAGTGCTTTGAAGTGATTGTACTTAATGTTCTGACAGCTGCCATTCATAACAATTGTATTAGGTATCACAAGTTGTCGTTATCTTTCCTCCATGTTCAGCTTACCACCACTGGCCTCACCTGCAGCTGGTCACATCACGTCCAATGAGCAGCTGACTGCCTACCTCACCTCGGCCTTTGGCTCCGGTCCCAACACTGTGCTGTTATTCCTGCAGGACAAGGTCAGTCCCTGAGGCATAAAACGTATATTATAAACATGGTTACAACATGTGACTAAACACATTGGAGCTAAGGGAGAAAAGTGTTGAGTAGGAGAACTACTCTGATATTTTCATAGATTTCCTGGTTCATCTATTAGAAAGCTAGTGCTTGGATATGTAAAGCAGGGTCGTAATGATTCATGTCATTGTGTAGTTGCACTGGAGTCCCTTGTGACTCTGCGTAACAGTCTTCTCACACTGGTGTGACAATGAGAATTGGCATTACTTCCCCTTTCACAGTTCCTCTCCAACACATCGTTCCTGTCTGTTCTCTGTGGTGGATCGTCATTGATGCGACTGCTCAATGTGGTTTAATGGATGTTTTGGTTGTATTAAAGGTGGATTCAGCAAGCGACCGCACATATTTTGTACATGTACTTGAATTGTGATGTTTTATTGTCCTTACTTCTGTTCAGTTAAGCAAAGAAGACTTCACAGTCTTTGGTGGAGTGTTTGGAAACAAGCAGGACAGTGCCTTTCAAAACCTTGAGGTAGGTTTTCATCCATGAGTCCTAAATAAAGAGGATTTTGTCGGACTAATAACACTGATAATTATTCCCACTCCCTCCTCTTCAGGCTGCACTGCAGTCTTCTCCCTCGTCAGTGAAGCTCCCTGCTTTAGAGTGGTCGGACTCCTCTGCCACGCTGGCTCTGCTGCAGGAGAAGCTCGATGTCTCGCCCGTGCTCGTAGACGCAGACACTTTGTCACATCTCAGCATCAACACATCTGCCAGCAACCTGCTGCTCATCAATCTTCCCTATTGTACTGGGTAAGACTTGTGTTCTGCAGCATATAAATCAACGTCAGAATAATGTTTCTTTTTTACTTTTTGAACATTTTTACTGTTTTATAGCTTTGACAAGTCTTGCAAGCAAGTCCTACATGACAATGGTAAGTTGTAAAGGAATTTCATAGCGTATCAGCATTTGGGTGAGTGTATAGTAGATTTACTACACGTGCAATGTGTAACTCACTTTCAACAGATGAAAATATCGGGAAAGTTCTGACTGTCATGAAAGACAAAAACGTGCCATACACTGCGATATACACAGGACTCCAGCCATCACGGGTAAGCTGTTCGAACTAGCACATCATGTACCAGAATATTATTTTTAATGATTTCTATCCTTACCCAACATCATATGCAGACATAAAGCATTGTAATATACATTTGCTTTTCTCTGCAGGTGATTTCAGAGACATCTATGTCTAACCAGCCTGCGGGGCGCTCCCTGCTGCAGGCCGTTGAGCCCTCTGTCAAACCGCCCATCATGTATAATTTATCCGGTAACCCTTGCATAATGCTTTGGGCTCAGAATCTCAACATCAGCCTCACGAGCACTTCAGAGTGGATCGACCTCGCTGCAGAAACGCCTTCCTTGGCAGGATCCTTCTGCAACAGCAGCTACTCGCTGTGAGATAACCAGCATGTTGGCGTTTCTGCTGTGAATTCAAGAGAACTTCTGTTATTTAAAAGGAAATAAATCATTTAAAATGTATTCTTCTTTTCTCACTTTAGGCTTGTCCTGACGTATACATCAGGCCATATACTAAGGTAAGGCAATGCATTGCTTACTTAAAGGAATAGTGAGACATTTTGGCAACCTTTTCTTATTGGATGTTTGATAAGAGGATCGATACCTCTCTTATATCTGTCTGTTAAATATGTTGCTACCGTCAGCAGCTTAGCACAGAGACGGGAAACTGTTCATTTATGTCTGTCAAAAGCTGAACAAATCCTAATAAAGCGTAATGTCTAGTGTGGTTAATCCGTACAGCATCAGAAGTGTAAAAGCTTTGTTTCTGGACACTTCTGCAGGCAAACAGCGGAAACTACAAAAGATAGTCCCCGCACATCTCCCGTAAAACTCCCTTAACACTAACAGGATATATTGTGTTAATAAGTGAGTTTTAGAGGCGATGGCAGGTGGATTCTGTTATCTTTGGGCAGAGCAGGGTTAGCCGTTTCCTCCTGCTTCCAGTCTTTATGCTAAACTAAGCTAACCGGCTGCTGAATGTAGCTTCATACTTAAGGGGAAGAGATGAGAGTGGTATCGATCTAATCATCTAACTCTTTGAAAGACGCCACATAAGCATATTTCCTTTTAAACACTGAGAACTTGGCTTTTAATCTTTTAAGTATTTCTCTATTATGGTACATATTTGTGACTAAAATAGCATCATCTTTACTCAGCTAATCTGTTTCATCATGTTGTCTTTTAATGTGTTAAAGTCTGAAGCCCTGTCGCAGGTCTGGTAATGGTAGACCATATTCTTCAGAATAATTCACCTTAAGACTCGTTTTGTCTTCTATTTAAATATTTAAAATGAAAATAATTCAGTATAATAGTGTTAGTACAGGGGTGTAACAATTAAGTCATAGATTTATTATTACCAATAGTCATCTGTCACAATTCTAGCAATAAATACGAGACTTTAATCCTGATATGCTGTCGTTGAGATTTACTCTTCCTTTAATCTCCAGTTTTTCCATGAGTCGACGGTTATATTCTGTGTCTGCACGATACTGGTTCACCTTGGACTCTGTGCAGCTGCAGTCAAACGGTCGAACAGCATCTTTCATTGGGAAACGCAACATCTACGCCCCTGCAGAGTATTCCTTCCACTGCCAGTCCGTCACCAGCTTCAGAGATGCTCTGCTCGTGCCAACCAACGCCGACCAGAACACCACGCAGTGGAGGCTCAATTTTATCGACCTCCAGGTATGAATATAATACTGCATTTTACATCTCGACTCAATCCTCGGTATTCCTGCAGCGGTGCATCAAGTACTTTTTTTTAATGGAGAGCGTTTTTAACAGTCTTCCTGTTCATTGAGGGTTTTATGCATTTTCCGTTACAGATTCAGGGCTTCGGTTTGGCCAACGGAACAGACTTCTCCTATGCCAGTGACTGTGCCGGCTTCTTCACCGCAGGGATTTGGATGGGGCTGCTGACCTCACTGCTCATGCTGTACATTTTCATGTACGGTATGCATATGATCATGCAGCTAAACACTATGGATCGATTCGACGACCCCAAAGGTCCATCGATTTCAGTACCTCAGACGGAGTGAAGCGTTCCCATACACACACACACACACACACTCCTCTGTCCTTCAGTGCCTCCTAGGAGAGTCTCTCCTTGTCATGTAGCTGTAGCTGTTGTGTGTTTGGGACTTTTCTTTGAAGATTTTTATCCGGACCTTTCTCCTTTTTTTAGTTTTCTCTCCTGAATCCTTCCACAGCTGTCTTTGGGATACTGTCATCTTGCAATGCATATTCCATTTCCTCTCTCTACCAGTGCCAAAGTTGGATGCACCTTTTTTTAACGAGTTAATTTGCAGTGCATGTGCTAAAAGATGTTTTGTGCCAGACACTGTGGCTATTTTCCCTAAAATAATTAGCAATAATGTCTTGTACCAGAGAATGTCTTCTGTGCCAACATGAACGGGATTGCTTGATGCTGTAGGACCGTTTCAGACCTCAGTTCTGTTTTTTATTTTTCCAACTCAACTGTAATTTAAAGACTACTGCTTATAAAACAGAAGTGCCTGTATATAAAGATTAGAATTCTGTTTGTGACTTTGGAATTGCCTTACAAAAGTATGCTAATATTTAACCTTGGATTTAGTTCTGTTCTCACTTCTCACAGACGAATCCAGCTCAAGTGCCAACACAAATCAAATATTTTCTTGACAAATAATTTATTTATATGAAAAAGAGTTTCCTTGACCTTAAAATGTACCCCTTGCTTCAGGGTTAATCAAAACCTTTAATAAAAGTGCCTCAGTTCTGCTTTTGTCGAACTTAATAATGTGCAATTGCCTTGACATGTAACTTGTCTTTAATTGAAAATAAAGATTTCTATGTAATTGGGTTGTTTTGAATGCAAAGACACAAGCCTTACCAGGAAATGCCATTCATTTACGTCAAATTACGTAACAACTCTGTTGCCATCGTTACAGCAAGTCATAACACGACGACGTCATGGCAGGGCGAGCAGGAGCTAACTGCGCGCGAGCGTAACTCTTCTTTTTCCTTCACTTTTCGCTACTTTCTTTCCCACAAGTTGCTTCCTAAATGTCCGCAGCTCCTGTCCACGGAGTAGCTTTTGGCAGCTCCCAGGAGAGGAGACTCTTCCCCGTGCATTTAGCGCGAGACCGGCTGGGGAACCAAACGTCACGTGAGGGAGCGCCACACCTCGGCCCTGGCTGCTATGACAACAATGAGGTTAGTCTCATTGAATATCCGCAGCGCACGAGTTGTCCACGTGACATCTGGAGATACATAACTCAAACCATAAACCAAGTTTATACAGTATATTTAAATGTGTTTCGCAGTTTGGCACAATGCTCCATGATTTACAGACGACACCGGGGAGTAAGAAAGGATATGTTCTGTCTGCGAGGACTGCAGCACGTTTCCCACCTTGTAACAAGGTACATCACTAACTCAAATGAGTGTCCTGCTCTACCAGCCATGCTTTAAGTAACTAATGTTTCCTAAAATTGGTGGAGTGATGTATTATTAAGGATTAAACAGCCTGGAATTATATAAAGTGGTTCAAATTAGCTCCACTTTTACCAGCTGCAACATTAAAGTGATGAACATATTAATATATCAATAATTATAGTCCAATAATATTATTCTGGAATGGGCCATTCTGCATATTTAAGAGGTACTAGTACTTTTACTGCAGTAGAAAATGTGAATACTACTACTTACACTAGAATGCATGAATTAATGCAGGATGTATCATTACGTCTTGTTGCTCACGATTAACAAACGATCAAGTCACTCGGACTTTAAGGGATTAGTTCACATGTAAATAGATCATCAATCAAGGAACGATAATTAAGTTGCTCCATACATCAATTGTTAAGAAACCAATGCATTTGCTCTGCCTCTCTGAAAGCAGAACAGTACCTATTCCTCATAAACTATCTCATTTTCTCCATCAATAGATTGTTTTTTTTTTAAAACATCTGAAAACAGTGAGAAATGCAGCCAGTTACCCAGAGCCCAAAGAGAAACCTTCACAATGTTTCTTTTGTCCAAACCTCAACAGTATTACAAATAAAGAATGATTGGATAATTGACTATTTGTTTCAGCTGTGCTTGTATGTACTGTTGGATAGTTTAATTTATAACAAAGCATCATATTTTTTATAAGAATTGCATAATTTGTAAAGTAACAAGCAGTACTTGAGTAAATGTACTTAGTTACATTCCAACACTGCTAAAAGAAAATATCTAATACTACTGATCTTGGTTTGATCATTTAAAAAGGAAAGTGCTGTCTCTTGTTAGTCCCCCAACTTTAATGGCTGGAATACTCCTTTAACACGTTAAAGTAAATTTGATTTGTTACAATTTCAGACAGCGACCCCTTCTCCACAGCAGTACCAGCAGGATCAAAGCTGGTCCAGAGTCCCCCCTCCTGGCAAAACACCTTTCAACTCAACTACACAGAGGTTCAAAAGCATGTCAAGTACAACCGAGGACAGCCCAGGGTGATAGAGACACACACACACACACACACACACACGGCTCCAATGTAACAGTGCTGAACTGAGCTGACAGATCATTGTGTGATTCAGGCCTGGGCAGTACGCTCATGATGCAGTGACGGACAGGAAGGTGAGCTGGCCGATGTGCTTCGGGAGCCCAGACTGGTCCAGACTGCCTCAGGTGGAGAAGAAGTCCCTCAGAGTGAAGGTAACGTTGACTCCAATGTAAAACAAACTGAAAGATGCAGTCATATTTTTCTCTTTTATACTACACACACACACACACACACACACACACACGGATTATATCATGATCCGATGTTCTGTTCGGAAGCCATCACCTTACACACGTATACTATGACTTCTCATATTTTATGTTTTTCATGATTTCTTTTTTGGCATGTTGTACTAAGTTTTTCTTTTTATGAAATACTAAATAAATAGTAAAAACATACAATATATTATTGCAAAAAAAAGGTATTGTATGTTGTAAAATGTCATAATATAGTATGACATAAGTATGATTTTATTAGGTGGGATACATTCATAAAGATCTTCTTATAAAGGGCAAAATCTAACGCTCTTATTTTTGCCTTCCTTCAGCTCAACAACGAAAAGGAGTTCTTGAAGCACAGAAGCAGAGTCGCCTACCTGAGTTTGTACTATTAACTAAAGCTGAAGGATAGAACCCTGATGCATGATGGGACCTTTGTCAAATTACTTTCCTGAACTTCTCCTGGTTTAAACTGTTAAGAAAAGTTTAAGAGTTAAAAGAATTCACAAAAGACTGGATGTAAGGTTTGTATTTTTATACCATGATGTTGTTTACAAAGTGACATTACAAATTTTAAACAAAGTGAGCGCTTGCTGAAGAAACGACAACGAAAAGGTTCTCTTCAGTAGAAGTCAGTATACAAAAAGCCAACAGCAGTGCCGGCCCACACAGCAGGTTTCAACCACGGTGGCAAAAGAGAGTCTGTTTGTCCGTACTGGACTCATTTCTTCCTCCTCACTTTGGGCTTCTTGACTGGTCGAAGGTAAGGGTTGTCGATCACGTTGTCCTCGCTGACCTTTGCGGAGGGAACGATGGCACCAGGAGGCAGCATCGAGTTCTCTTTGTCAGCTCCCGGATCATCCTGAGAGGGAAACCGAAGAAAAAAAAGTCGTTGCTGAACACTCTACCGTACTCGCACATCACATTTAAAAGCTTTTATTTGCCGAGAGTTAGACGAGAAGATTTTCCTTTAGGACCATTATATATGAAGATTAAATATAAACCATTATGTATGATGTCGACCTTCCCTTACACGACTCATCGGGGCATCAATCGGGAAGCCCCTTATCATGTTTAACAGATGAAATTCAGAAAGTGACGTGCGTTTTACTCAGACATTCAGAGAGCCTGTGAGAATACAAAGCGGTGACAGAGTGGAGCGTGATCTTCTCTTCTAACGCTCGGCAATAAAGCGACTTTCACAAAAATATTGAACGATTGCTTTAAATTCAAAGACATAAAACTCTCGCAGAACAAATAACTAACTGTGAAATTAACTCTTAAATAGATGCTAGCATGCAACTGTCGTAGCTAAATACTAGAAACACAACCTTGAAGTGTTATTAAGAACTGGATCATCCTTTCAGCCGCACTGGTTCCCGTTCTCTGCCTCCCACACCAGTAATGACTGGAGGTCAGCAAAGTACGATGTTAGTGCTGACAAGGTTTGTACTGGTTGGAGTGGCAGAGAAAGAAACAGAAACCACTGCAGCTGAAAGCTTGATCCCGTTTTATTAACGGAATAACGGCTACGACAATGGCATGGTAGCATCGTTGAGGTGTTTCAGTACAAAAACACAGTCCCTAGTGTAGATAGTTCGTACATGACATTTTCCAAATCTAAAATTAGAAATGCTCCTGAGGCCTTACATTGAAATGAAGAGGTGGATTTGACACTTGGTACTCGTAAGTAAATCAGAGTTTGAATTTTATTTCAAATAAATCTGCACAAATGTGTGGAATCAGCGCCATATTCCCAGGAAGTAAACGTGTTAAAATGGCAGGAAATCTGTCAAACTAAGACTCGTTCCGGTAGTAAAGACTTACATTGATGATGTTTCCTGCTGCGTTCTCACTGTCGGTCTGGTCGTCCTGCTCAGAGGAGTCCGTCTCCTCCAGAGTCTGCAATTCCAGCTCCGAGGGCAGGAGGGCGCTGAGATATGTGATGGTGCTTGGCTGTGCTGCGATCACTGAAAACACATTCACATGGATTAGAACTGGTGTAATAACAAATACACCAACAGACATACAGAGAACAAGACTGTGTAAACCATGGTTAGATTACTACACAGGGGCCACCTGGCCATCAGATGCATAACAACTACAAAGAGAAGTTCAAATAAATGTAAAGTCTGAGTGTGTTGCTACAACCAGGAGGTGGTGAGGCCTTTGCATGTCATGTCATGTCCGTCCATGATGTAAACGGCATAATCTTTTAAATACAGGTGCGCTTGGTGTCATCGCTCACATGGGAAGGCAGTGATGTCGTCTTTGAAGAGGCTCTGAGTTTCTCCGGTCTTGGCCATGAAGCGTGTGAGCGCTCGCTCCACGTCTCTCCTCTGACTCGCTGCTTTCTCTCTCACCACTTGGTAATCTGACACAGGCTCTCTGAATGTCTGAGTGCAGAAAGAAAGAAAACACACAGTTCACTTTCTGAATTTCACCTGTCACACATAATGAAGGGCTTGCTAATTGATGCCCTGATGAGTGGTGAAACTGACATTACACATAATGGATGACATTAGTTCAGGGTTTGTTCCAGGATTTTCATAAAGAAACAATGTGACTCACTGGTGTTTTGATGTAGGTGTGAGGGTCGGGGAACTCTGGGAAGTGGCTGGGAATGTGAGCCGGATGTGTGCGTTTCTGTCCGGCTGACAGAGCTTTGGGAGTCACAGGTGGGTTCGTCACTGGAGCTGAAAACAATCAAATCCAAACATAAATAAAGACAAAGTTCACATCAATGTAGAAGGTGAGACGACTATTCATAGTGGAAAGCAGAGTGCGTACTTACGGGCAGTTATAACCATCCTTTGTGATCTCTTGGCATACAGAGGCAGGGTGTCGGCATTGAAACCTGCAGTGACACACACATTAAATTATGTCCTCTGTGTTACATAATTGGTATGTTGGCGTCCACCAGCACCTACCCATTTCAATGAGTGTGACCACTGTATCAGACAGGGTCGGGATGCTTCTGGCTGTGTGTTCACAATAAGCTTTAGCACACCGGCCTATTTCAGTTATATCTGCAAAAGGGAAAAACAACATTGGGAGTTTAGAAAAGTCTCTGCTTATGAAGAACAAAGGGATGAGTCATAAAATAATAGATTTCACTTCTGTTTGCAGGAATCATCAACAAATGCATTTTGGACATATCTTTCAGAATCAGCATACATAATTAAAATAATATGCAGAAGTACACAGTGTTGATAAACCTAAATTAGGATGAGATGATATGATATAGGATTCAGATTGATAAAAAAAAAACTAAACAATAAGCTGAAAAAGCTGTTTAGCTAAAAGAAAAAGAGCCTAATTTCAGTTTTCAGTTTCACAGTACAGGCCACTGCTTTCACATTAAAATGCGCATGCAGGATGCTGCAGCATATAACACATTAAAGCTGTATTGAATGTGGCTCAGTCACATTCTGGATGATGCCCAGTACACATAATGAGGTCAGTATCGGAGCCCATACTGATCCAACAAATCCCAACAACTCAATAGCAGCAAGTCAGCAACAACAATGATGAATGACCCCCACAAGGATCAAACTATATCTACAAACAAAGGCGCCTGCACAAATGTTTTCTAAGAAGTTCAACAGAGAATCTTCACAACCCTGCTGTCCACTGAAGCTCTGCAACCCATCAGCAGAGTGAAGAGCTACAAAGGTGATGTCAATTATTTGGCCCAAGATATTTCAAAAGTAGACATCAGTGAACTTCAATGCAGTCCATTTAAAAAAAGAACTCTCCTCCAGTGCTTTATGGATACATTTGTGTTTTAGATCAAATGTTGTCAACTATCTTGCCTTCATCGGGTTGAATTTGATGTCGCTTCCTGTCTCCTTATATACAGTCTATTGATGAGAACATTTCACTTTTACCGTATCACCATGGATACTGGACAAAACAAAACTATACTTTTACTCATCTTATTACCGTAGACACCACCCTGATAAGTGGTGTTCCTGGCCCTGCACTGTGGCAACCAGCAGCACACAACTCTCCTGGGATCAATGTGCTAATGCTATTTTTAAAGAAGGGTCAATGCATGCAATTTATGTATTCATTTATTTATTCATGATTTGAAGTGCCTTGATCGAGGATGCTGGGATGATTGATGCAGTGTGTTGTTGTTATTGCTGTTCTAGTTTTTTTTTCTAAACTTAAGAATGAACTGATGAAGGCAAGTTAGTTGAAAACATTTGGTGAACAAAGCATGGTGCCGTGGAGAAGAGTTATGCGCCTGGTTTTACTTTAGGACTCATACATACAGCTCTGCATCATCTCAGTAAGTGTCTCTACTGCTGCCTTCTCCGCGCTCTCGAAGCCACACTCTGTCAGGAGGGCACTGACAACAACCTGCAGGGTGCGACGTCGGGCCAGGTGGTAGTTCTCTGCAGGGCTGGTAGCTGCTTTACTACCACTGCCACGCTGAAAAACATACATGGAATAACACGTATAGTAAGTGAGAAAAAATACATCAGAAACTTTAAGATCCTGATGAGGAAACTGGCTCATCCCAGCATAAAGAAACAAACATAACATTGAATACAAGGGTGGGTACAAAGCTCTTACAACAACCGAATACATTGTGAATATAAGAACATTAACACAGAATTACCATTTTATGTATGGACTTGTATCTCCCATTTGGCTGAGCAAGTAGAAACGTTTAAAAATAAGAGATGCATCAGTCCTACCTTCAAGACTCCTAAGATTTTGGTCTAAGAGTGATTGACAAAGTATTTTAGGGCTTCAAGGTCATCAGTCTTAGAGAAATTAGAGGCAGTCCAGAGGACTCCTAAGTCCCAGAGACCTGCTCACAATCAGTCAAATGCTGCAGTTAATGTGCCTCATTGTGTCAGCCTCTACTAGTTGACAGTGGTGGAAGTGCTCAGATCCTTTACTTGGGTAAAGCTAGAAATATCATGGTCTACAAATACTCCATTAAACATATACTATGTTTCTAAATGTAAAAAGTGACTAGTAACTATCAGCTGTCAAAGTTACGTGTCATCTTGGGCAATGTCTCCCCCCCCCCACTCCATGACGTGATATTCGGATAAAGGATATATCCAAAATAATGTAACGTTAGTGGAGTAAATAGTATAATATTTCCCTTTTTAATTTAGTATATAAAAGTAGGGTAATATGGAAATACTAAAGTAAAGGTATGTACTTAACATTAGTTACAGGCTTGACATAACGTTACAGGAGCACATGTAGCTAAACATTAGCAGATATAACGTTTAGGATAACAGATATAGACAGACAAATGAACACAGACATACAAACTCACTGCACATAGCATGCAATTCACATTGTTAGCGGGTAAAGGCGGTTATATATATATATATATATATATATATATACAAAAATATCAACACGACGTGCAAATATAGCCAACACACAACGATACTAACATTTGTTAAAACAGGGAAATGTTCATTCATTAGCATTTACAGACAAATTAACTATATTACGGTGATGTAGCTAACCTTGTCGTCTGTGATGAGGTACAGCAGGCTCATGGTGGAGTCAAGAGTAGTTATTTAAAGTTATTGAGGCACATTCAGCACAGACGAGTCTCTTCCAACAGACTGCTGACTGCTAACAGTTAGCTAAACACCGTAAACCTACAGCTTAGTTAGCTACATAATGCTAATGACGGTGAGTATAAAAGCCGTCTCTTACCCCTCCTGTACTTAGTGAACCCCCCGATGCCACTGCAGGATCCGCCATATGTAATTATCTGTACTATGCTAATTGAATTAAACTAAATGTATTCTATGGTGGCAAAAACCTGATTAGTACGACGGCCGTTTTAGCCGCCGTTAGTAAACACGGAAAGAAATTGATGTCGTCGTTTCCGGTTTCCGTCACATGGACGGAAGTTGAAATGAGGCAACGATATATGCACTGCCGCCATCTAGCGGTTGAATGTATAATTACACCTGCGGCATTTTCGATCCATCAATATTTACTTAATATTCCTTACTGAATATACTGTAGACGTGTGGGCAGTGGGGGACTGTAACTAAATGCTTTTACTCAGGTACTGTACTTTTACATTTTAGGTACTTGACTTATTAGGAGTATTTCCATTCTATGCTATTTTATAATTTTACTCCACTACATATCAAGGGCAAATATAGTCATTCTTACTCCACTGCATATGTCTAACAGCTTTAGTTACACGTTACTTTGCAGATAATATTTGCATTGCTAGTGCATTAGTGCAACCTCTAACAAACATACATCAGTAAAATGCAGTTGTGGAAGAAGTATTCAGTTACTACAGAATAAAAATATAATGTTACAAGTAAAAGTCCAATCGTATTATCATCAATATATACTTTGAGCACCAGAAGTTAAACTACTCAATTACCAATTTCAGAATAATATATATATAAAATGACTGGATTATAATTATATAATTATTGATGCATTAATGTGTTCATCACTTTAAAGTTGTAGCTGGTAAATGTGGAGCTTGTTTCAACTACTTTACATTCTATTGAGGAGCCTAATCCACAATAATAAGAATAATAAGAATATACAAATGTGTAACTAAACTAAAACTAGAAACTACAGCTGTCAAATAAATGTAGTGGGGAAAAAAGTACAATATTTGCCTCTGTAATGTATTGTAATAGGAGTATTAAGTAGTATTTTTACTGTGGCGTGTTGCTACTGTTACTTAAGTAAAGGATTTGAATACTTCATAACAAAACTGCTTGTGAGAGATGCTGGTGATCCAGCGTACAATGAGAGGGGGAAATGGATATGGCACAGATCTGAACGTGCAGACGCCTTTCCTCTCATTAGTAACATATATGGGAAAAGGAGAGAATAAGTATCCTAAGCATACATTTGTCACACAGAAGTTCAAATTCATCAAGTGTGCCACGGTTAAATGTTGTTTAACTAAACAGCCCCTAAAACGTAATCTTCTTCTAACTTACAAATGTATGTCACGTCATTATAAATACATCTATTTGATCTTCTTGCAACATGTACAAAGCGCTACTCTAAAATAAGACCTGAATCAGTTGCTCGCTGAAAAATAGCTTTAATCGAGTGCAACATGAATTTATTCACACACATTCCATTTTCTTCCCGACACATTCATGAAGTCACATCCACAAGTATCTGCTGCCCAGCAGCCACACGTTACTGTACCCTGCAGTTTTCATTATATCTACTCATTTTGAAGTTCTTCTCACGTTTAACCAAATCTGAAATAAAAGAAAGGAGTACAAAGTGACCAGTTCAATGTGGTGATTTAATTGACCACCATTACCATCAACATTGCAAGTGTCGTGTCCATTCACACCAGGAGGGTTTCTTTAGGACGCATGCAAGCGGTTGGAGCTTCTCTGCCGAGCTATCACCAGATGTTTCGCCTTGACCTCGATCATTAACTCCGCAGCGCCTTCAACTTCAGGGCAAACCAATGTAGTGTGTGACTTCAACACTTGCTTCTTCTCCTTCTTGTTCTTCTCCCCGATCAGCTCTTCTGGTGCGTCCTCAACAGTCTCATGCTTCACAAATGGCAGGAAAACAGTTTCCATCAGTCCGCCAACGACCCCGAGCATCACCATAGTGGAGCCGAGCATGTAGACCTTCAGCATGCCCCGGCTGGGCCTCTGGTTCAGCATCTCCTTAGCGAACGGGATGATCTCGCCAATGGTTTCCATAGTGTGCTGTTAGATTATAAAACACAGAAAAGGAAAAAGAAAGAAAAAGAAAAACACAGATGTTTTGTCAGAGAACTAGTGCTGAAAACTTACATCTTTCTACTCCTCATAAAAGGACAGATACTCACTTTGAAGCACACCCCAAACTCTGACTTGTTCTTATTGTTCGGCCCTGTCAGGCATTCGCAGGCAGAGAGACGAGGGAAGATCCTGCAATTTAAGTGGAGCCAGGTCAACTCCCACTGTGGCGACAGTATGCATATTCATGAGGCTGACTGAAAAGGGAATGGGTTACTAGGACAAGATGTGAAGCACATATTCCCTGTAGGTGAAACTGTGCATGTGACATCACATGAGGTGATGTATGTGTTGCAGCAGATACAGATACATCTATCTATCTACCAGTTGGTAGTTATCTTAAAAAAAGACCTCTAACTATGCAGCGACGCTGATACTGAATCAGCATCAATCATAAACAATACTTCCCATGTCACTGAACATTGAACAACATGGTTGGTTGCATGGCTTATTACCATAAACGTTGATCCTTATCAGGAGAGCTTAATAGTGTCCAATCGCAGAAGGTGAAACTGTTTCAGGCCTTATTTGACAACTGTGCGGTCACATAATAATAAGCCTTATTAAACACCAAGAGATCAGGTTTAACAGAATTCCCCCCCCCCCCCCCCCCCCCCGATCATGCCGTCCCAAGCTGCTCTGGCTCCTGATTGGCGTCTGACCAAGGAGCGTTGAGAGATTGCAGGGGGGTTAACATATGTGTGCGTGCGTCTGTGGTCGTATCTTTGTTTGAAACTCTCTGCCCTTTGACCTCATCCTCTCACTACAGCAGAGGAGGGAGTGAAGTCAGACGAGTGAGTTGTGAAATGTGTCTGATCTTTGTCACAGAGAGACATGTGTCAAATGACAACTGGCCAAAGTCACCAGACGTCTGCACATCACGTTAGAGACACTTTGCACCACAACATTTAATCCAGTTGCATTTTAGCATTGAAAATGCTGCGGATCTAGTTATGGCGGTATTGATTGGTCTTTTGGTCCATGTTGGAATATCTAACAAACTGTTGGATGGACAGACATCAAATTTTGTACCGACATTCATGGTTCCCAGATGATGCACTCCTCTGATTTGTGTTCCCCCCTGCCTTTCCAGGTTGACATTTAGTTTTAAATTGAAATATCAACAACAACTATTGGATGGATTGCTGTGACATTTGGTCCACACATTCATGTTCCCCTCAGGATGAATCGTAACTTCGGTGATCCCTTTACTGTTCATCTCTTCAGTACGTCAGTCCATGACCAAACACCTGCCTCAGCTTTACTTTGTGCTAGCACTCTAACATGCTAAACTAACAAGGTGAATATGGTCACCATCATCATGTTAGCGTACTGATGTGAGGATTCAGCTCCTGCCAGCATCTTGTCCAGTGGGCCACACGGCACACTATATTACAAAATACCCATAATAGCAACATTTCCACACAGAAACACTGAAAACAAAACAAAACAACTCTCCAACACAACTGGTGCAATTATTCTTTTGGTTGTTTATTGATCAACATTTGAACTTTTGCTCAGCTGTGATGAAATGTGGCCAAATTCAAGAACAACCTTTCCCCCGTTAGGAAGTTCTGGAGTGCAAACTTTCCACAAACCTTGCCGGTAATACCCCTATAAATACTCAATAGTGTTTGGAGACCTTTGCTCTATATTTCTGGCTTCTTCTGCTTGAATGGACCGTCTGTTTGTACACTTGACTTCACCAAGTCAACAATGTTGTGGACATGTAAGGGGGGGGTGTTACGGTGTGTGTAGATGTGAAAGGGGAAGTATACACTGGGTTTTTGTGCAATGCTTAAAGGGAAAGGAGTTTATTGTTTTCTGTTTTCTGGATTTTAAAGTGTTGAATCTATTATTTTTTTATATAATATTATTTCCTATTGTTTCAATCTTAGCAAAGACGGACGATTCAAGGCCAGAGTTTACACTCAAAAGTAGGAATATGAGGCTCTCAAGGCAACATACGTTTCAAAACATTGGTAAAGATTCCCAGCTTCTGATACAGACGTACATGTTTTGACAAAAGATGAAACTCTCAGTTTGAACTTGTTTCCTCGGACATGTTTTGTAACTGCTGGCTTACAGCAAATTACAGGAACTGGTAATCCTGGCTGTGCTTTAGGAGCTGTCATCTAATCTACTGAAGAAGGACAGCCTGGTAATTGATTAAGAGGTTCGTATAATTAGGTCATTAGGTTATGTTTCCTTTTTATTTTGCTTTCATTTCTGTTGAATTAAAAACAACATGTATATATGTAGTTGCAGGAGAAAACAGGGAAAATAAACTAGTAGATGGATAAATAATAATATAATTAAATTAAGACAGTTTCATACACCTAAGAGGACATTATTTAAAATAAGTGGGTGACATGTTTGTGTCTGTAATTCAGTCTGGATTGTTATTTTTCCTCCATTTCATACACATAAACAAAAGAATATTCAATAAATATGAATATCCACAAATGTTTTACAGTTTTGGGATTACTTATCAAGGAAAATCTCCAATAATAATCTAAAAATTAACTCATTAACTCATTCAACTAGCAATTACTCCATCAATTATATATGTTGCACTGGTTGGTGTGGAATAATCTTTCTAAGAAGATCGAGAAAAATAAAATGTGAGCGAAACAATTCAGATTTTGTACTTTATTAATGAGCTTACAGGGATCCCATCATAATACACGGGACTAGATCAAGAGCTGTCCAATGCATGGACACACAGCGACATACAGTACAGCTGGAAACAAACAGATGTGCAGAATGAACCGCTTACAGTACGTTGAAAAACATCTATTACAGAGAATGTAAATCACACTTTATATTCTAGCAGGTTGATGGCATGTTATAGCTACGAGTTGGCAAGTTATGGCATTTACACTGTTAATGATTTCTGTCCGTTTGAAAATATATTATGTTGTTTTTATGTTTTGGTTTTTTTAAAGGGAGGAAAAACTTTAGAAATAAAAAAATTAAGCAGAACATCAAACAATTAACACAATAAAGGTAATAAAAAAAGGAATAGATTAGACTAGTATGGCTTGTTAAAAGCAGTACGCGTGCACTTTTTCCATTTAGTCTTTTGCGCTTACAAATGTAGGTCGGCTAAAGAATAATATTTTACACATGTTAACACAGTCCTAATAAAAATGAACACGTGTGTGCTGATGAATTAAACTCTCTCGGATTAAAAACCAGGAGTTGTGATACAAAGCCTTCATGAGGTGTTCAGAGGTTCGGGGGCTGCTTCACCATGAAGGAGCTGCACACACAGCAGCAGGTGAGCCCGTCTCTTAAATACAGTCTGTACCTGTGTAACAGAAGTCTACCCTGTGCATGCGAGTTAAAGTGAGTCTTGTGCATCTGAATGTTGTGCGTGTGTGTGTGTGTGTGTGTGTGTGTGTGTGTGTGTGTGTGCGTTTCTGTGTTGCAGTCGGGAAGCTTCATAGGCACTCTTTCCAAAAAATTAAAAATATCCCACTGACTGTGTGGACCTCGCAGACCGTTGGGGTCCATCATAGGTTCAACCGCTTCTCATCCACAGTACCGGGGGACCTGCCGACACAAAACAGCTGCATGCTGAGTCAGCACAGCAACACTGATCTGCAGAGGGCAGAAACACACTGAGGGTGAGACACACACACACACACACGTAACACAGCACGTTCACAGTCTGGCTGAAGTTGGGAATGATGTGACGTTACCATGCCATGCTGTTTCACTGCCACGGAGCCCTCGTTAATGTAATTAGTAACACCTGTGCTGCTTATGATAGAGTCGTAATGTAAGCTTATACAGCGTCCTCCACTGACGAGCGACCACTAGAGGAGTTATAGTTGTTGACTTACACATTAATAATGAATTATATCTGATTGAAGATACACTATAGTGTGTTATAAACCTTCTTAAATGTTTAAATAGTGCTTATAAATGCTTAAAATGTTGCCATTTATATATCAAATCTTCAAATGTGGATTATTTTGAGGAGATAATGACACTTTAATAAAAGGTGTAATTCAAATACAATTATAACTTGTACTTAATTAAACTTACCAAGTAAAATGCTTGTTTCCAAGTAAACTTCCTGCAGCCTTCACATGACGGAGCAAACTCCAGTCTGCACCTTCTTGCCGTTACGGTTTTTACCATATCTGGAAGCAGAAGAGAAACCTTTTTAGGATGCGTCCGTCCTGCCGTCATATCAGAAATGATGAATTCACACCATCAGATGAAACTTTTACGAACCCGTTGAGGTTGGCGGGCTCCGAGTGGTAGACGTTCTTGCCCTGCTCGGCCATGGAGGGCGCGTGATGCGGGGAGGCCAGGCTCTGCGTGGCCTTCAGTGTGTGGACATGACTCTTTAGTTCAAAAGGGCTCGTGGGCAGAGACATGTGGATCGTCTCATTTACTTTCCCGTTGGTGTCCCTTAACTTGTGGTCACATTTGTCTGGATCAAGACGTCTGGGGTTTTTCGGGGGGGAGGACACGTCGATCACGTTGATGTCTGGGATACTGGTTTTCCTCAGGACCTGCTCCGAGTGGGCCAGCTGCAGCTTCTTCATGTGGTTGATGGCTACTGTAGCATTATAGGCTTGCTGTGAAGGGAACATAGACCAGAAATTAACTACATGTAGTTCAACTACATTCATATTTGCATAGTGATTAAATTACTTCTTCTATTTTTTATTTATTTTTACACTTTTTCTGTATTTAACTAACAATTGTGGGCCATACAAGTTAGAAAGGAATTATTATTATTAATTTAAATGTTATCATTACTTGTATACTTTAATTAAACCCCCTTTGACCCCCCTTTTTCTTTAAATATAAATTAAATATCTTTTAATGGGGTATTTATTTTTTTGGTTTATGTACAAGCGAAATAAACTTAAATACATTTGACCTCTTTTTCTTTTATGCAAAGTAGTTTAAACTAGTTCAACTTCTTCCAGTGCAAAGTCATTGGCAGCTCCCCCAACACTGTAAACTACACAAAGCTGACACAATGCTCCTGCATCCCACGAGATTATGATTCATATAATAGATTCATTTCTTTACTGCTGAACAATCTTTGGTTCCCCTGACAGTAAAAGCCATACATCATCCCTCAGTGGCTTTAATTACAGAACAGTATCTTATGAAACTCTCCTTCATCAGGAAGGATTTATGTATGCACCCGGTTAATCTACTGTAAACTGCAGGCCCGCAGTGACTTTATCACATCAAAGCCAAGAAGATCCGGAGGGACTAACCTTCCACTTGGATTTGGCAAAGTTCTTTTGGATCTGAACGCTGACAGAGTAGTAGATGTCCTGGCTCCGGGCCGTCTTTCCGATAATCCTGGAAAGCAGATGACAGAACAGAGCGGTTAAATATATTTCAAGGTAGACGTTAATCCTGAACCCATCTGTGTGGCCTAACGCTGTGAGGAGTCACTGCTGGACGCCATACCTGTTTGTAGAGTCACTAAATTAACTAAAAAAAACTATATATATATATATATATATATATATATAATATATATATATAGATATATATATATATATATATATATAATATATATATAGATATATATATATATAATATATAAATATATATATAATAATATATATCATACATACATCTATATATTATTATACTATAATAAAATGTGTTTTATATTAAATAAAATTGTATTAGATAAGATTATATTTATATATAAGTATATTATACAACATGTAAGTTGATATAGATACTACACACACAATTAAAAATATGTAATATATATACATACACACACATATAATATAGTGTTTTTATATTATATATATAAATAAATTGTATCTATATAATAATGATATTAACTTATATATATATTATATATATACATTTAGTTTATATATATATAATATATATTATATTTTATATATTCATACACACCAATTATAATATATATATTATAATATATATATATATATATATATATTATATATATATATATATATATATATAAAATTCTACTAATTTTCATTTTTTATTTTTTTTACTATGAAAAGAACAGCCTAAGCCCTATTATTGACTCCTATTATAAAAGGAGTTTAAGGGTGAAAAGATGGGACAATGGAAGAGTTTAAGACTTTAATTTATTGCATTTTATAACCAATATTTGTATCAAAATCCTCGCAGGCCGATGATCGACACTCACCAGGGATGTCTGAGCGCCAGGTCAGTGGAGTAGCGCATGCTGGGATTCTTCTGCATCATGTTACGGATGAAATCTTTAGCTGTGGATCAAAAGGTGACACACACGTTAGGACTGGAGCTGCAGTAAGTTATACATTATACGTATGTTAATGCTCACTGTGTAATTACCAGATTCAGAAATGTCGTCCCAGAAGGGCGAGTCAAACTCATACTGCGCCTTCATGATCTTGGAGAACAGTCTCGTCTCACTTTCTTCATAAAAAGGGGGGTATCCACAGAGTCTGAAGCATAAGCATGTATTATAGTTCATTAGTTATTAAGGTTCCACACATGTGCATGCACTAATGTGTACAGGATGTATAGCAGATGCCCTCTAGGTGGTGCTATGGCTTAATCACTGTCGTTAATGTGTGTTTAGGTAAGTGTCACACATAACCAGCAGCGGCTTTTAATCTGAAAACCTGGAGCTGATTTACAATCTTAAGAGTGTATTTGTTGCTCTCTATCTCAGTCTAGTATTGTGTGCGGACATTTACCATAGCCTTCAACTTACAAGATGTAGGTGATGACTCCGATAGACCAGCAGTCCACTGCCTTGCTGTACGGCTTCTGTGCCAAAACTTCAGGAGCTGAAAGTGAGGAAAAAACGTCAAATCCATGCATATTACACATCGTCTGTTCCGTCTTAGTGTTACACCCATGTGTGTCTTACATCTCTCTGACCTATTTAAGCCCCCCCGCACTCACTGAGTGTCCATACATCCTACATCACACAGACATGGTTCCTTACCTACGTATCCCGGGGTGCCACAGGCTGTCGACATGATGTCGTTGTCCACCATCTTGGAGAGCCCAAAATCACTGATCATGATCTTGGAGTTCTCATCTTGGCTGTAGTACAGGATGTTCTCCGGCTGCACGGGGACAAACACACGGGACAGCTGTTCACACACACACACACACACACACACTGACGTCCTTAATGAAGAGCTTCTCAAAGTGTTACTTCACCGTCTGCACAAGTAGCTTCGGCTGTAAATGGAGCTGTGCCAAGAAAAGGAAATACGCTTATACCTGCAACAGTCTTTTATACCGTATACTTCAAATGATCAGCTTAGAACTTTTCTTCTTTATTCCTACGGTTACAAAAACAATTACAAAATGATCTTTTATGTGTAAGGGAAACATTTCCCCTCTAACATTTGATCTTTCACATCATTTGGAATAGTTAAGAATGTTTAGATCTCCTATTTTGAGACTAATTGTACATGTTTTAAGTGACATTAATGAACATCTGTCCCTGGCCATTTAAAGGTCGTATTTATTAACTATTTTTGTTTTGTAACCGTTTTATTTTTTGTTATTTTTGTTCTTGCATTGATTGTTTGTTTTATGTGTACGTGCCTCAAAAACGAGTCATCTCAAGGGGCTTATCCTAAAGAAAGACATTATAATAAATGTAATATAAACATCTGTAATGTGTAAAACATGTTTAACATTCCACCTTTGCGCTTGAAAGTGCTTCAGCCGATGTGACTTTGTTTTATTATCTGATTCACACCTTGAGGTCACGATGCACGATGTCGTTTTCGTGCAGATAGCTCACGGCCTGCAGCACCTGCTGGATCACGCTGCTGGCATCCTTCTCCGAGTACACCCCCCGGTCCAGTATACGGTCAAAGAGCTCACCGCCTGAAACACTAGTTAGAAGACACCAGCACCTTTTAACATCTTAAATCCCAGTTTAATGAGCTAATCTGCTCATTTACATAATAAATATAAAAACTCACAGCTCCATGACGAGATAGAAATGAGTCTGACTTTCATAGAAGTCCTCCATCCCCACCACGTTGTCGTGTTTGATTCTGTTTAAAACAACAAGTAATAATAATATCACTCACATATTTGCAACATAAACAACATTCAAAGTCTGATTAATGCGATTCCTTCCGACACGGACTACTGAGAGCATGTGGAATGAAAGATGAAGGCTCAGGAGAGTTCACATGTTAATTACCTTCTCAGCACAGCGATCTCGTTCTCCAGATTGAGGTCTCTTTTCTGTTTCTTTTTCACACACTTCATGGCAAACATCTTTCCCGTCTTCTTCTCCTTTACCATGAACACCTCTGAGAAGGCCCCCCTGTTCATCAACACACAGACAGATTGAAAATGAGTTATTGATGATGATGCAGTTGCTGACTGCTTTGATGCGTCACGGTAAGAAGGAAATGAGTCTTCCCTTTTATTACAATAAGGCCATTGTTAATAAAATATGAGGACCTGAACAGCACAGAGCATTGGCCTCCTGGCGGGTCTACTTTAAAGCCAATCAGAGATAGTTTTTGCTTGCTTTAATTTCCCTATTTTGTTCATACGTCAAATGTGATTGTTTTTCATCAGATATTAATTATTTGCATGGCTTAAAATACATCAAAGTCTTTATGACGCGAGTCCCATTTGTCTGTATAGGTACACGGTAAACTAATACATGTGACATTTTAGAAGATACACTGGTATTATATATATCAATATCAACATCATGGGATTTAAGTAAGGTCTAACGAAGATCTCTATAGCTTCACTGTTGTCAGAAGCTTATTAGTCTGCTCTGTGTCCATGCTATCTTCAGAGTTGTCTGGGAATAGTTGTTCTACCAGGTGGATTAGGTGCTTTATCCCTGACGCAATGGAAACCGTGGCAGGCAGAGAGCTCTGGGTGCAAAGGTCAGAAACTGAGCATGGAAAGCAGATCCTAGGGAACAGAAAGCTCCAACAGGACAGTGCAGACAGTACAGTACAGACAGTACAGTATGGACAGTACCAACAGCACAGTACAGTACAATAAGTACAGACAGTACAGACAGTACAGTACAGACAGTACAGTATGGACAGTACCAACAGCACAGTACAGTACAATAAGTACAGACAGTACAGTATGGACAGTAAGTAAGGACAGTACAGTACAGCAGTGGTTCTCAAATGGTGTGCCGTGAGACAAATCCCGGTGTGCCGTGGGATTTTGAAACAATTAGGCCTATTACATTTAACTGTACACAATGTTATGAATGATTTTTTATTTACTTCAGTGTTTCCCCTAGGTTTACTGCTCTGCGGGGTGCTGCCTGGGCTGGATGAGGTCCATGCGTGGCGCAGATCTTTTAAGTTCTGTCCTTACCTTCTGTCTCTGACTGTAAGTGTGTGCGCTCGCGTGTGTGTGTGGGTTCGGAAGCGGAGCTCCACCCTTCACGAAGCAGAGGAGAGGATGTAAATACGCAAAGCAACTGAAGCGAGCACATAAATGAGATAACTGACATGAGCGTTTAGTTTATTTAATAAAAGAGCAGCTGTTCAATGTGAAAAGGGAGTTGTGAATATAAAAAACAAACAAAAAAAAAACGTCTTGAATTTCAGGGGGGGAGGGGTGGGGGGGCGCAGCGCAGGGAAACACTGTACTTTATCGGTACTTTGTCCTACACACTTATTTCACAATATAGAAACAATAGGTCTTATGTGCTTTGGCCTAAATATAAACAAAACAATCATTAAAAAAGCGAACCCCGTTTTAGCCATTTGCGCATGGTGGGAAATATTAGAGTGTGACACATCAAAGGCTCTCTGCTAGTGTGAAGGAGAATAGCTTCTTACAAGGACTAAATAAATGTTCACAGAGTGATGACAGTGATACGATGTGTTAGAGAGGGGATTCTGCTCGGATAGGAACACAGGTGTGCCTTGGCCATAGAAAGTTTGGGAACCCCTGCAGTACAGTATGGACAGTACGGTACGAACAGTACCATACAGTACGAACAGTACCATACAGTACGGACAGTACAGTATGAACAGTACCATACAGTACAGACAGTACAGTATGAACAGTACCATACAGTACAGACAGTACAGTATGAACTGTACAGACAGTACGAACAGTACCATACAGTAAGGACAGTACAGTATGAACAGTACCATACAGTAAGGACAGTACAGTATGAACAGTACCATACAGTAAGGACAGTACCATACAGTACGGACAGTACCATACAGTACAGACAGTACAGTATGAACAGTACCATACAGTAAGGACAGTACAGTATGAACAGTACCATACAGTAAGGACAGTACCATACAGTACGGACAGTACCATACAGTACAGACAGTACAGTACGAACAGTACCATACAGTACGGACAGTACAGTACGAACAGTACCATACAGTACGGACAGTACAGTACGAACAGTACCATACAGTACGAACAGTACAGTACGAACAGTACCATACAGTACGAACAGTACCATACAGTACGGACAGTACAGTACGAACAGTACCATACAATACGAACAGTACCATACAGTACGGACAGTACAGTATGAACAGTACCATACAGTACAGACAGTACAGTACGAACAGTACCATACAGTACGAACAGTACAGTATGAACAGTACCATACAGTAAGGACAGTACAGTATGAACAGTACCATACAGTACAGACAGTACGAACAGTACCATACAGTACGAACAGTACAGTATGAACAGTACCATACAGTAAGGACAGTACAGTATGAACAGTACCATACAGTACGGACAGTACAGTACGAACAGTACCATACAGTACGGACAGTGCAGTATGAACAGTACAGACAGTACAGTACAAACAGTACCATACAGTAAGGACAGTACAGTACGAACAGTACCACACAGTACAAACAGTACAGTACGAACAGTACCATACAGTAAGGACAGTACAGTACGAACAGTACCATACAGTACAGACAGTACGAACAGTACCATACAGTACGGACAGTACAGTATGAACAGTACAGTATGAACAGTACCATACAGTACAGACAGTACGGACAGTACAGTACGGACAGTACAGTATGAACAGTACCATACAGTACGGACAGTACAGTACGAACAGTACAGTACGGACAGTACGAACAGTACCATACAGTACAGACAGTACAGTATGAACAGTACCATACAGTACAGACAGTACCATACAGTACGGACAGTACCATACAGTACGAACAGTACCATACAGTAAGGACAGTACCATACAGTACGGACAGTACAGTACGGACAGTACAGT
The DNA here is from genome assembly GCF_900634415.1 of Cottoperca gobio. NCBI lineage: Eukaryota > Metazoa > Chordata > Actinopteri > Perciformes > Bovichtidae > Cottoperca > Cottoperca gobio. The sequence continues at coordinate 2,373,966 of NC_041361.1, forward strand.
ACGAACAGTACCATACAGTACGGACAGTACAGTATGAACAGTACAGACAGTACAGTACGAACAGTACCATACAGTACGGACAGTACAGTATGAACAGTACCATACAGTACAGACAGTACAGTATGAACAGTACCATACAGTACGGACAGTACAGTATGAACAGTACCATACAGTACGGACAGTACAGTATGAACAGTACCATACAGTACGGACAGTACAGTATGAACAGTACCATACAGTACAGACAGTACAGTACGGACAGTACAGTATGAACAGTACCATACAGTACAGACAGTACAGTACGGACAGTACAGTATGAACAGTACCATACAGTACAGACAGTACAGTACGGACAGTACAGTATGAACAGTACCATACAGTACAGACAGTACAGTACGGACAGTACAGTATGAACAGTACCATACAGTACAGACAGTACAGTATGAACAGTACAGACAGTACAGTACGAACAGTACCATACAGTACAGACAGTACAGTACGAACAGTACCATACAGTACGGGCAGTACAGTACGAACAGTACCATACAGTAAGGACAGTACAGTACTAACAGTACGGACAGTACAGTACTAACAGTACCATACAGTAAGGACAGTACAGTACTAACAGTACGGACAGTACAGTACTAACAGTACCATACAGTACAGACAGTACAGTACTAACAGTACCATACAGTAAGGACAGTACAGTACGAACAGTACCATACAGTAAGGACAGTACAGTACTAACAGTACGGACAGTACCATACAGTATGAACAGTACCATACAGTACGGACAGTACAGTATGAACAGTACCATACAGTACAGACAGTACAGTACGGACAGTACCATACAGTATGAACAGTACCATACAGTACAGACAGTACAGTACGGACAGTACAGTATGAACAGTACCATACAGTACAGACAGTACAGTACGGACAGTACAGTATGAACAGTACCATACAGTACAGACAGTACAGTACGGACAGTACAGTATGAACAGTACCATACAGTACAGACAGTACAGTATGAACAGTACAGACAGTACAGTACGAACAGTACCATACAGTACAGACAGTACAGTACGAACAGTACCATACAGTACGGGCAGTACAGTACGAACAGTACCATACAGTAAGGACAGTACAGTACTAACAGTACGGACAGTACAGTACTAACAGTACCATACAGTACAGACAGTACAGTACTAACAGTACCATACAGTAAGGACAGTACAGTACGAACAGTACCATACAGTAAGGACAGTACAGTACTAACAGTACCATACAGTATGAACAGTACCATACAGTACGGACAGTACAGTATGAACAGTACCATACAGTACAGACAGTACAGTACGGACAGTACCATACAGTATGAACAGTACCATACAGTACGGACAGTACAGTATGAACAGTACCATACAGTACGGACAGTACAGTATGAACAGTACCATACAGTACGGACAGTACAGTATGAACAGTACCATACAGTACAGACAGTACAGTACGGACAGTACAGTACGAACAGTACCATACAGTACGGACAGTACCATACAGTAAGGTGGTGTGTGAAGCATTATTTTGTGCATTGTTTTACCTTTTGTCTTACATTTTCCTTTGTGTGTTTGCAATATTGCAATCAGTTGATATAACCTTTTCATAAATAACAACTCCATCATTTTATACACACTTTACTTACACCCACTCCCCCTTCATAAAGACACACCCTAATGGTGGCTCAGGGAGGCAGACGGGAACAAGCTGCCCCACAGCATCATCACAGCGCTTCACATCCTGTTGCACAACTGATTTCTCCTTGGTTACAACAACTCATTTTCTTCCTCAGATCTCCTTGAAGCTCATTGTGACTCTCAAGAGAAATCATCAATCAAGCGAATGTCAGACAGCATTTATATATAAATATATATATAAATAAAGACAAAGGGAAAATCACTGGTGCACTAACTTGAGGAGCTTAAAATTCACAAATGTTAACGAGAATTAAATTGTTCTGTTCTTTTCGAGCGCTGCATTTAACCCTGAAGAGGCCGTCTTGATTGGCAGGAAACAATTAGGATGTTGTTTGCACTGCGTGTGATGAGGCCCGATGGGAAAGGCTTTGTTTAGTACGCAATCTCCTGTCCCTTCTGGACTCTCTTCCTTATATTGTGATGGAAAACAGAAAGCGTATACCCGAGGAGGAGCAAAACAGCTCTGAGCAGACCCTCTAACGGAAACCTTCAACGTGCTTGTGTCTCTCAACTGATTTCAACCAGTAATGCATAATTCTCTCTTGAAATTGTTAATATTTTAGATGAGTTGTCACAAGTACGTCTACACATCTTCGCCCATCTTTCCCTAAAGCTCAGAGAATAGTTGTGCAAAGTGTGTGTGGGAATAAGCAAACTAATTGGGCCACATATTATATCATGAACTGTTCTCAGGAGTGCCTCGCCTCCTTCATAGTCCAATCACTGCTGCGCTGAAAACAAGTCCTCAGCCCTCAGATCCGTTCTGTTTTCCCAAAACATGTTGACGTCAGCAGCAATCACTCTGCTGTTCACCCGCCAACCAATAAATGCTAGAGTGCTAGTAGACCTGCTGAGGTGACTACACAAAAAATGAGGTCAGGAGCACAGGAGTGTGTGCACAGTACACAGGAACATGCTGCAAAATATTATCTTCACAGATATATATTAAAATGTCTGCAGGTGAACTCTGAGATCCGCTTAAACACTTATAGCTCAGCAGTATCATTGCTTTTAGAGCTGCAACTAAACACTAATTGCATTACTAGTGATTCTACGATTAATTGTTTTGTTTAAGTTGTTGGAACATAGTAAACATTCCTCTCTCGCATCAAACTAGTTCTTTCTTCTTCTCTGTTTGAATTGTTTTGTCTGTCAAAGCCCTTTGTAAACTCAGATTTTATAAAGGTGCTATAAATGTTAGTTTTTTTGTCAGTAGAGCGTCACAATTCAGCGAGATTTAAGAGAAAATAATTAAGCTATGAAAGAAATATTAGTTAGTTATTTGCCTTGTTGAGAATGACTAAGCTGACAGAACAGGCGCCATCAGACTAACCCTCTCTAACAGCCAAAGCGTCTTGTTGTCTAAGTCCTCAGTAAAGTAGGCCTCGCCATGTTAATCCAATCAAACCAGTAATCTGTCCTCGGACTCAAACAGCATGTGGACGCTTTATTATCACGACATGTGTAAGTCAAGACACATGTTGTACTGTGCCCTCAATATCACCAAAACATCCAGCAATGCTAATCCCAGAGGTACTAAAGAAACACAGGAAGAAAGTCCACCCAAACTAGTCTCAATACATATTAGGATTTTCTTTTTGAATAAATCAATACTTAGTATGTAAATAAATGCACTCACGATCCCAGCTCCTCCATGAAGTCAAAACCCTCCTGGATGTTTTCAATGACCTTCGTCCATTCGACCTCTTGACGACCCATGTCTGCAGAGGCTTCAACGGGGATTTCTTTCAGAATCGAGGAGAAAGAGAATAAAACATGTCACTAAAGTGCCACATCGTAAATCATAAACAGAAAAGTCCTTTGGGATTATTGAGGAGTCATGGTAAAAGCAGGTGTGAAGGTCGGAGAGTCTGCTGCGCCGCTCAGACTGTCTGCGGGAGGACGAGACGGACATGTGTCTCTGTCTGGATGACTAAAGGTTAGGGCGACTAATCCCACAGGAAGGTATGAAGCGGTGTGAAGCCGGACCCCTACTGCACCAGGGCCAAATGATACTGCAGGGTATTAATAAATAATATGACAGAGATGTCAAACAAGGAGAAAGTAAGAGAAATGTGTTGCCTTAATTGTTTCCTGCACAAACAATGTGTTATAATTATCAAAATAATATTGCAAAAACAAAGTCTGATCATCATACATTGAGCAAAGATATCTGTCTTAACCAATGAACATTTCTTAGGATTAGGAAGAAGGATTTACCCAATAAAACTGAGGAGGATTAGCAGCACGTTAAATGAGCACGTTACCCAGTTTAGTTTCCTATCCTCTGTTCTCTTATATAAAGGATTAACTCTTGATCTGGAGAGCTGACCTTGACACGGGTAAGTATAAAGATCAGAGTATAGCCTCAAACAACCTGAATGCAGAATAAATGTCAGAACTACAGGAGAAAAGGTACCTGTTGAAGTATATACATACAATAGATGAGCAACAGATGAGGGGAAACAATCGAAGGGAAGTTTGTGAATCATTTTTCTTTTGTTCATGCAAATCTACATAAGCTCAAATGTTGCAGCACAATACATTTAAGCACATGACATGTGTATAGCCTACTCTCTGCAAGAATGTTTTAAGTGTCCCCACATTAATGCATTTTCACACACACACACACACACACACACACACACACACACACACACACTGATGAGCCTTGATGGTCTGCAGTTTCCACACACACTTGCATCTTTTATTCCCCCGTTGTTCACCCCTGACTTCCCCTGCAGTAATTATTTCTTTCACAGCTGTGTTGTTGTTGGTATTTAGCAGAGCATCTCGGAACACGCAGCTGTGCACACACCGTCCTGCAGAGAAATCCACGGAATATGTTTCAAAAAGCACGAGCAGCGATGCAAAACTCATTTGCAGTCAAACGCTGCAGCAGTGAAGCACATTGCAATGCGGTTACTGTGTTGTTATTGTTTTGATAAATTGTGCAAAAATCCTTATAGTTGATAGTAGAGCCGCGCGTCTTGTTTTTCCAAGACACCCGTCAATGAAAGGACAATGACACAACAATCAAAGAGTATCTGACGCGATAGTAACTGACAGTGGATGGGGCAGTGTTATGCAGCACCTCTTCTCTACTCTCACGCTTCCAGCAACAACAAGTTGGCTGCGGCATCCGCGGAAAGAGCACTCTGCGGCAAAAAGGCGAGTGATCAGATGTTCCCAGCTCTCACCTCACCGCTCTCACGCCTGAGCGATAACACTGTCACATGCAAGCAAGTTTGGACTCATGCATGCTGAATGTGATGTAGCAGAAAGATGAAAACTACCGTCCATAATGACACAACAACGCAGCTGTATAAATTAAACAGTAGTTCGAGACACCCATATCCTACTGTTTCACTTTAATAAAGCAGCATTGAGACTTACCTACAGACTCTGCGCTGGAGCAGCTCTGCTCTGACTTTCCTGCCAAGTGCTCGCCGGGGTCTGGACAGTTTACTTTGTCTGGGACCTCACAAGTACCTGTTGTTAAATCAGAGATTACATCCATGGAGAGAGCCGAGGGGAGGGGCTGCTGACAGAGTCACAGGTGCTCATCGAGACTTCACTTCAGGCTGCTGCAGTTATCTGACAACGCAGCTACAGGTTTGTACAGAAAACGACGCGTCTTGCGCAGACATGAGCAGCTTGTACAAAAACCTGCACGATTCATTCACAACAGTGGCACGCGCATGCGCAGTCAGTTTGGCAGGCTTTACAGCACTGATATGATTAGCATTTTGAAATGCATGTAGCAGTGGTGGATGTAACTAAGTACATGTACTCATGTACTGTACTTAAGTACAGTTTTGAGGTACTTGAGTATTTTTGTAATTTTGTACTGCAAGTACAATTCAGAGGCAGATATTGTATTTTTTACTCCATTTTTTATTTGATAACTTTAGTTACTTTAGATTCAGATACAAAAATACTAAATATAATCAACACATAATGTCTCATGTAGGTTAAGATACACTTTATTAAGATGCAACATTAAAGTGATGAACACATTAATGCATTAATAATTATAATCCAATAATAAAATATACTTTTCTTTTATAATGAACACTTTTACTGTTGGCACTTTAAGTGGTGCAGGAACCCCTCTAATAAACTGAGTGTGTATCAAAGCATTATAATAGTTATTAGCCAAATAAAAAGGGATTTGTTAACCTTATTGATTGATCTATAAATCATTGGTTAATTATTTATTACAAACAAAAGTATTACTTTAATTAAATTGGACATTTCTATCTTTTATTGTTTAACAACATTGAATTAAAGTAGCTTTAATATGCTTTCTTTACACACTAATAAGAGAAAAACACCCTTAAATGACAAAATAAAAGGGTCAGTAAGGGTTAGGTAATGCCTCGACTTACATTAAACATTTAATATCTGTTTTTACTTTGATATTAAAAAAGTATTTTTATGTTAATCAGTGTCAAAAAGCCACATTAAATCTACTTTGATTCATGATTAATGCAGTTATACATTTTATTGTCATGCATTATTAAACATAAAGGTTAATTTAGCAATAAACCAGTCAAGTATATAGGTTTAAGTGTTAATAAGTGTTTTAATAGCCGGCTTAAGAAATCAAATGTAGTTTTAAATAGGCCGTTCTTTTGGTATCAAGAGACATTTTTTATATAACCTGGAAACCCAAAAGATGTTCCTATTAATGCCTTACGAATGACCTACAAAGCATTGGTAAATGAGTCATGAAGAAAGCCACTTTTAATATGTGTTACTTATTAGAAAGTGCTACAGAGGAAGTCGTTGGAAATGTATTTAGATGTTTTTTTGCATGTCAGCAGAGATGTCACACCTGAGCTACAGACGAGGATGACCGCAGCATTAGGCTCTAAGCATGGTGCAGTACAAGGGGTCTTCACAGGCAACCTTTAACAGGCTTAGGTATTAATCTGCAACAGGTGTGCCTTTCACCTGCCACACATGGAGGTTGACGTTAAGTACACAGTGACCGGACTCTCTGCTCGTGCGATGATGAATATTAATCTGCACGCGCGTTGAGCCACAGATGTAAACAAAAGGCAGTGAGAGAGCGTTTGAGCCGCACTAAAGGACAATTACAAAGACTTGGAAATGACATGACAGCAGATAGATATATTAAAAACATATAGTTATACCCCTAGTGGTGGAGGAAGCATACGTAGGAATAACTTTTAATACTACACTGTAAAAAGCAGAACTTCAGTAAGTACTTTAATTAAGTAAAAATAATCAGGAAAACTTACTTAAAGTAAAAGTAGAAACATTTCCAGTGACTTATTATATCATTAGATTATTATCACTCATGCATTAATGTAAAACCATGATTCTTCTGTTGTAGTTGAACTATTTTCACTATGGATTAATTATGTTAAATTCTGTCTTGTAAAGATTTAAAGATTGTAAATAAATAAAGACACTAGAAACTAAAGCAGTCAAATAATTTTAGTGAAGTAAAAAGTAAAATTCTAGAAAGTGGCACGAAAACAAAAGACTTAAGTAAAGTACCTTCAATTTGTATACAAGTACAATACTTGAGTAAATGTACCACCACTATTAGAGTAGTCTAAAATACTTCTAATTAAGTAACGTTACATCTAAAGTAGTAAAAATAAACTGATGAGTATTTCATTTGATTTGATCATTCAAATCCATTTTGCTTATAATGTTTTTGTATTATTTCAGACTGTAGTTCTTTGTCGTGCCTGTACAGAATGATGATACATCGACACCTTACCTCATCACCAAGCTTACAACAGACCAACATGGTTCATTGGAACTTGTTAACCCTGCTGGTGTTATTAAACACGACTCCAGCCGAGCTCAGTGTTGCCTCGGGGGACCAGTGGCCGGTTCACGTCCCGCACGGACCGGGTCCGGAGTGTGGGCTGGTGGCAGGTAGCTGGAGAGGTGCCAGTTCACATCCTGGGCTCTGCGAGGTGCCGTGAGCGAGACAATAATAACGGTTCCTGCCTGCAGGGTTATTAAAGACTTTCTTCTTCTTCAGTTATGTCACTAAAGAGATGCAAAACAAAGCTCCCCCATTCTCTTCAGACAAAAAACAAAACAATTAACGCTGCCTTAGGCTCTTAGGATCCATTGCGACTAACTGGAAGTCAATGGGATTACACTAACGGGATCAGGTGAATGTTCGATGCTTTATATAACCAGATATGTTAAAGTGAAGCAGCTGCCACATAAAGAAGACATTTAAACTCAGACAGGCCGTCAACAAATCATTCAGCGAAAAAATAATCAGGATTTAAATCCACTAAACAATTCAGAGTTATTTTTAGGTGTTTCTAATGAGTTACATAAATTAATCGAATTGGTGGTAAACCAGTTCACTGCTCACGTGACGTGATTAAAGTGAAGTCAGTGCATGAAGCGAGTGTGCGAGTGTGATACCTGCACACGATCAAGGTTGTACAAAGCAATCAGTCCCCGGCGCTAAACAGCATGCTTTCTTTCTGTGTTACACGATAAACATCTTTTTTAATTACGCTTCTAATCATCTCCTGTAATCATTCACCTTTAGGTTTTATTTCAGGGAATAAAGAAGTAGCGCTCGTCCTGCACATAGGCTTCCTTCCTGACATCATAAGGCTTTATAAGTTAGTCAACACACACACAGCTTTCCCTCTCTAAACAGCCTCCTCCTGCATTAGTAAAGTACGCAGCACACATAATTTATCAAAAGATAAGCCTATTAAGTATGTATGATTGTTAAAATAACAACATAATACAGAGATTTGTATTAAATGTTCCTCTGAGGCAAAACTCACAGGATACAATCTGCTCGAAACTCATCCAACTTGCTTGTTTTACAGACTTCCTGCCGGTTGTCAGTTGTTCTGCACTGTTATTGTTATGCATTGAATATAGAATATGAATTATCTATAAAAACATGTCAGTTTACTCAATGATAGACGAGGGGAGCCTTTAGGAAAAAGGTCAGGAACCACTGATCTCGAGGGACAAGTGTGCGTCCTGGGGGTTAGAAGTTAGAACAGCACGGGCAGTCAAAGCTTTTATACAACTACAGCACTGTAGTTGTATAAAAAGGCCACCAGCTGGGAGGACTACAAGCAATCAACATCAAAAACATGAAAACTAAAAACATCAAAGTGCATGATCTTTATTTGATATATGTGAAGAGCCGTCCAGGTGGCACAAAATGGCAGCAGAACAATGAATGTTTAAGGCTCCTTCTCACTAACAACAAACTGGTCTTTGTCTGGATTTTTAGCTATTCTGCCAGCACATGAATAGGAACACCTGCAAATGATAAAAGATAGCATTTATAAATAGATGAACCGGCTGTTAAACTCCCGTTAAATCCCCTTTGTTAATATAATGCACCACTTAAAGAGCGGCCGACTGTCGAAGGCCAACGGTGAAAACCCAACTCCGATCCAAGAGGACTGAACGATCAACCCCTGAGATTAACTATCCAACGTGCGAACGGGAAAAGGACATGGTGAACAGCAGGGAGCGCTACAGAATCCATAAAATCCATCGATGAAAAGTAAACTGGATAATAAAATTGAATACTTGTAACGCAACTTTTGAATTCTAACATTTTAAAACTACGTTTTTTTCCTTCCATCAACATATCTCTAGGATGTATTCAGTATACAAATACTAAACATAGTTATATGTGTATTATGTCATTGTGAACAGTAGCACTTATTCTTTAAAGTATTAAAAAAAAACCGCCATCCTGTGCTTTCAACCTAGATCTCTGTGTGAAGGCTGCGGAGCCAGCTGCTGCAGCTTCCCCACCGCTGTGATTTTATGCTGACTAGTCTTGGCTTTGCACTTAAGTCACACGTTTCTGACACCAAAACCAGGCCGAGTCCCAGGCTGGGTATTGATTATTTGCTGTGAGGTGTTAGTAGTGCAGCAGACATTAAGGGTTCCTTTTCCATGTGTGGTCTGTTGCTGTGAACCCACTAACACGGCAGGCAGGGCTTAGCCAGAGAAGTATTGGACGCATCAACTCAAAGCCTCAGATCCCCGGGCTTATGTCTCCCTCTAGGGGCCGGATTGCAACAGATATTCACTCATCGTCTGGCCCATAAGCCTCGACTCTTTATCCTAGTTGTACAAAGAGGGGCCGCTTGTGGTGGGTTACCCTCCACAACAATTCTGTATCATCTTTGGCTTTTGCAAAAGTTAAATCTCAAGTCGGAAAGCAACAAGTCTCACATACAGTAGATGCGAGGGCATCTGCTGTACAGTACATAGAGGTTCATGCCGGCTATTGTGTGTGTGCGTGTCAGCCTTACGCCCAGTGAACCTGAGCTCCGGCGGTCGAGTGCCGCTTGGCCTCCTTGATGGAGAAGGCCTCTTGCTCCTCGCTTATCTCAGTCAGCCTCTTTTCCTCCAGGAACGCCACCAAGGAGTCCCTCATGTCCACCACGTCGATCATCTGCTGAAGGACCCGTTCTTCTTCTGCCTTCTGCTCTGGTGTCTTGTCTGATGAACACACAGGCAAACTTTAAGGCGGCTATAATCAATATATCCTTATAAAAAAACAATGACAATGTGAAGATAACGTTAAAAAAAAGGGGGGTTGCTCGTCGTGATGAGTTTCAGCTCCTCGTTTATCTGTCTGGTCACAGATGTATTGTTTAGATTCCCGCTCTCATTAGCATTTCAGACAGTTATTTTCTGTGAAAAGGCTAAAAAGGAATCTCCCTGTACGCTACCTGCAGACAGACTCTGCTCTGTGTCTGCTGGATATGTTAATGAGCAGCTGTTTGCTAACAAGTGAGGCAGAACTTAAAAAGGTGATGATGCGTCAGTGTTTGTTTCTGCTGCCCCCCAGTGGCCAACAAAACCAGTTATTGCAAGTTTAAATGAACAACGAACAACCAGTGCTGCATCACAACGCAGAGGAACATTAAACACACGTGGTGTCTAAAGCTCATCCTGTAAACTCTGAGGAAGGATGGCTGCGTATCACCTCATAAATGTTTTTATTGTAATTGTTTCCCCAAAGTTTCCATTCAACAAGATTTGTTATTGTTTTAGGAAAGGGACAAAAGACTAAAAAGCAAACTGACATGAAGTCTACAAACAACCCATAATGCATCTCTCTCTGTAGGAGCTGGTGTTAAACTGGTAAATATCTACGACCTCCCCTCTTTCATATTGTAATTTCCATAAACAAACATCGCCCTATATATTCCGTCCGACTACAGAGAGCCCTCAGTGTATACAGGATTGGGTTAACAGAGCCACGTTGCCAAAGCACTGATGTTCTCATTAGAAGAGAAACATGCAATGATTATCAGCCTTGGCTAAACACAACTAGTGCTTGTTTCCAAGTTGGCTTGCTCTCTTCTAACTGCTTCAAAATCAATAGGCCTATTCAAGAAGCTTCAGCAACAAATGTGCTTATGTGAGCACAGCAAAGTACACACCATTCAGCTCCATGTACTTCCTCAGCTCCGACTCCAGCATGCTCTGCTTGTCTTCCAGTTCCAGCTGCCGAGACCTGAGAGAAAAACAAACATCGGCTGAGTCATGCCCGCATCCTGCTGTAGCTGCAGGTCATCACGAGGCCACATTACAAGGAGAGTCTGAGTGTAAAGAATATTAGTCGCTACCAAGTTGAGAAAAAAAAAACAGTCAACACTTTGCTGTGGAAGTCTGCTGTCGTGTGGCCACGCTGTCACTTCTTCTTTGCACAAAAGCTCTGATGTATTCCCGGCGTGACTAACCAGGCTCCAGCTGTGCATCACAGTTTTAATTTACGGATGTACACTCACGCCACCATGAGGTCGGACTCCTCAGACACCAACGCGTTCTTCTCGTGGACGAGTTGGATCCAATGCTCGATCATTTCAGGAGAGCCGTTGCTGCCTGGAGGAGGAGGAGGAAGAAGAAGACAGTGTTTGTGTATCTGCGTGTGATGTTTGTTTGTGAAGTAGGTGGTAATAAAAAGAGGAAGACGACGTCTTTATGGAGATTCTAGATATGCTGCATGTGACACAGCATCCATGTAAGTGTCTGTAGCCTTCAGGCTAACGTGCGTCTCTCGGTTTACAGAGGCTGCTCCATGTGAGCTGACACCACATCAATATATACAAGCAGAAAGTATTCTCTCTGGAAATGCGTCTCACCAGCTTCTCCTCGCAGAGTTCGCTCCAGCACTACACCCTTATCCTCCAACTCCTTGAAGGTCACTTCTATCTCCTCCAGTCTCCTCTGGATGGACTGAGAACCACAGACACAAGTGTAACAAAGGTGCTTGAGCTTAATGTTGACAAATACATTCAAAGTTAAATGATGATTATTGTTGGTACGAAGAATTCACAGGAAACAATGCATGTGTAGTGTTACTGTTCCTGCTTTTATTTCATTTATATAAGCCTCAGTGTTTACTGTTCCCACAGCCGTGTGAGAGCTTCATTAACTTATTCATCATGCAAACCAAACATTTCCCACTGCGGCTGCTGCTTCACATTAAAAGCGTTCAACTGGTGGTCATAATGGTTGACCTTTATTGTGAAGAGGCCACAGGAAAGGTAGCCAAATCAACCAGGAATTAAATTTGACTTTAGCATAAAAATAATATAAAGAAACGGAAGAAATGTGTGGAAACATTTATGAGCTATAACGTTGTTTATTCCTTCATTGAGTGAAGTAAAATGTGTTTAACCAATAAAACAGATGAGCTACGAGCGGTGCATCGTGTGAGGCTGACCTGGGCTTTGCGTAGTCGCTGTAATTCGCTCATCTTGGCTTTCCGCTCCAGTGTCTTCATCTTCATCAGCTCCATCTTCTCAGCCTCAACAGGATCTGATGGCATTGTCTGAAACTACAGACAAAGTGTCAGTGTTGTAAGCGTTCTGCTGGTTAAAATGTAGCTGCTCACGCACACTGAAAACATCGGCTCCTTTCCTCTCCTTACTTTCTCGTTAAACAAGTCGACGTCATCTCGCTCAAACATCTCATCATCGTCATCGTCGTCGTCGTCGTCGTCGTCGTCTCCATCGACGCCCTCTTCGGAGGTGCTGTGAGCGTGTCTGAATGTTGTTTCTGTGGGGAAAAAGAAATGCAAGAAAGATGTTGTGACGAGTGTCACACAGCAAAAGGTTCTCCCCCCCCCCCCCTGCAAACGTTTTCCTCAACCAAAGATCAAAGTGTCCTGAACTTACCCACTCTCCCTGGCTGATTAACAAGGACACTGAGCCGGGTGTCTCTGCTGATCCTCGGGGAAGAGAGGTTCCACGGGGAAAATTTGGATCGTACCTTCGTCTGCCCGCTCGGCATCTCTTTCCGCCTGAAGCAGCGTCGATTCCTCTTCTCTCGCATGTGACCCGCGGTGCTCCCACTCCAGTAGCCCTCCTCTTCTTGCCCATCCAGGCCCTCTGGTTTAGGAGGGCTTGTACCTCCTGCAGTTGCCGAGGAAGAGGAGCAGGAGGAGGATCCACCGGGGGTCTCCGAGTCCGAGTCCACGCTGAGGCTCTGAAGATTCACTAGTTGGCTTTTCTCCTCATCGGTCAGCTGAAGCTTTCGAAGTGACTGCTTCGGGCGGGAGTCCGGAGCTGCCTTGGAGATCTCTTTCGTAGGGGTTGGGGGTCTTTCTGGAGTGGAGGGGTTAAAGAGGTGGACTGTGCGAGGTTTCGCTATTGGAGCAGAGGGCTGAGGGCTCGGTGTGACCTGTGATCTGCGGGGCTTGGGGACAGGATGGGACACCGTCTGCTCCTCAGTGGGCGCTGCTACCGCAGTTTCAGATGGAGGATCAGTGGGAGAAGAAGGACCACAGTCCAGAGTGTGCTCATACTCCTCATCGGAGGGAGATGGTGTATAATCATCACTGGAAAGCCTCTTCTTTTCATTTGTCCCTTCGCTATCCTGAATACAGAAATGGCATTGAAATAAATAAATAAGAAAACGCACAAATCCCCGTTTAATATGTTTTGATCTTAAGGCTTCATACGCTTTGACACAACCAGTCTCATTAGTTGTGCGTAACTTCTGCGAGCGAGTGAGCCTTGCAGGGGGATGGCATCAGACCAGGCAGCAGAAGCACGATATATCATGCAACAGAGGATTGTGTAACACGGGCATAGCGACAACACGGAGCCGCACGCAACAGTGGTACATCTGCTCTGCTCAGTGACCCACCTTACAAGATGTTTCTGCCCCGTTTTCCAGCTCCAGCTCTTCAGAGTGCAGCTCACAGTAAAACCTCCCTGAGGGGACGTCACAGACAGAAACAATAAAGGAGACGAGTGGAAAAACTGCTGTTTTGATGAATGATTAATGTCCTTTCAGTCTTAATGGAAACGTAATTACATAAATAAATGAATAAGCTTCACTTATTGTAGCAAAACCCATGTTTGAGAGAACACACAATACCAAAAGGTGCTTTATACTCTGACTGTAAACAAGCTTCCTTTTATTATTTTGACAAAAGAGGACATGAAGAACTCACCTGTAGTCTGGTCAAAGGTGTATCCTCCTAGTCTGAGTGTGATGCCGCACCGATGGCAGGTGAAGCAGCTCCGATGGAAGAACTTGCCCTCAGCACTGATGCGCTCCAGCACGTAGACCCTCTGACTACAGAAGTAACACTCCTTACTGTTTGTCATCGACGCACCAGCACCAGGTTCAGGCTCAGGTTCAGGTTCAGGCTCAGGTTCAGGCTCAGGTGTAGGGCTGAGCTCAGGGGACGCAGGCGGCACCACCGTCTGGGGAGAAAAAGGTTTAAATTCCGTAAAGCAACATTTAGTATGAAGGAGAAGAATTAGTACAGAACGCGTCCAACACAACTCACACTGTCCTCATCTCCCATCCTCGTCTCTTGCTCTCTTTTCTGAGATGCCAGCTTGTCCTGCAGAGAAAATAAGAAAAACTATTAACCAACAAAATGACCTGATTATGTTTGTTATGTGGGGAACATTCAAAACAGACATTCACACCATTTGAATGACCGACTAAGAAAAAAAAAACACTTGAAATAAGATCTAACAACTTGCCCCTAAAAATCACAGACGTGAGTCACAGACAAGAACACAGGCTGGAGGCCCAGACGTGAACTCCAGCCAACAAGCCAGTGTGTTTGAAAACATCTTTATCAAACATTTCTGGGTGCTGTGTAAACAGTGAACTCGCAGTCACAGTGGGCGTACCTTGCGTCTTTGCAGAGAGTTGTGCTTCAGCTTGCTCAGGAAGAAGACAGCTGACTGTGTCTGGGAGAGAGTCAGAGGCTTGGACGGCGACAGGAAGGCTGCAGGGTCTGTAGCCCACAGAAAAGGAAAGAAAGATGTCAGAGAGGCTACACACCAGATTCAGCTGCAAACCTGAAGACACCTGAACGTTACTGTTGGCCTACTTGCAGCGTTGGATACAGCAGCTTAAAATATCCTGATTGAAGCTTTTTTAAATATCTTCAAGGTACATCCTTATATGTTGGAGACAGAATCCCTCTTACTTGTATTTTCTGTAGCGCCACAGCAGATGAATTTAACTTGTCAATCCACATAAAAAAACACTCCTCAGCTCCTGCTCTGACTACCACTCCCATCCTTTCATCGTTCAGATAAGGTTACCGGAGAATGACAGCTCCCTCCTGCCTGCACATCAGTCGGCAGAGCAGCAGAGCATCACAGACACGGAGAGCGTTTATCACACCCACTTCAGCTCATTCTGTACAAACACTGGGCTCACATTTACGCTGCACACACACTCCTCATGCTACAAAGACCGTAAATATACCTCTGCTACAAACAGCCGGGAGAAAACCCTCCCTCGGTGTTGGAATAGTAGATCCCCTGCAGGAGATCCTGCTGCCATCAGACCCTGACAAGCCACACGGTGACCGTTTGCTCTGTCTGCTGCTGCTCGGCTGGCTTAGTGCAGGAGAGCAGCACAACCAGTAGAGGCTGGCTCTGCTCAGAGCACAGCACTAGCCACTCAAGCCAAATGAATTCTGGGTAACAGGCTCTTAAAGAGACAGCAGTGATTTAATCACTTCTCAACACCAGACACATTTCAGTGGGAAGGCACCTAACCATTTTAGGGGGATGCTAATGCTGTGCAGTGTCTAAGCAACAGAGTTACGTAAGATTGAAGCTGCTGTCACCAATAACTATGTTCAGAAATAATTTACCAGAAGATAAATATCATTACAAAAAGACATAAATAATTAAAACATTAACTGTGGTCATTTGGAAAGTGTTAGGGTTCTTTTTACACTCGCAAATAATACATTCAAACTTTTACCTTTTGCCGGCACAGTGAAGGCATTTTGAACCTGGGTGAGGTAGAGGACCATGGACAACTTGTCTATCTGATTACTGTTGGCTAAGTCGCTGGCAGACATGACAGGTGGGATGCCCAGCTCCTTCTCCAAAATGCTGAAGGCCAGTTGGTTGTTGTGAACAGCGCCGGACTCATCGAGGGAGGACATGTCACTGTGGAGGAATTACAAACACTAGGGATTACTCTACAGCAGGGGCGTCAAACTCATTTTAGTTCAGGGGCCACATGCAGCACAATTTGATCTCAAGTGGGCCGGACCAGTAACATCACAGCATAATAACCTGTAAATAACCACAACTCCAAATGTTTCCCTTCGTCTTAGTGCAAAGTACATTCTGAAAATGTTCAAAGTCCATTTAATGAACTATCTTTTTACAAAACATTATGAACCTGGATTGGACCCTCTGGTGGGCCGGTTTTGGCCCGCGGGCCGTATGTTTGACACCCCTGCTCTACAGCATAGTTCTTCAACAGGAGGTACTGAAGTCGCAATCGCAAAATTGTTTGTAGATAAAGCAATAAAAATTAAATATATTTTTGGGGGATTTGCACATTCCCTCCTCCGCTGTACTTTACGAAGGGCGGCGACACACCTACAGTCAGAGAGAGTGGAGGATAGGAGAGGGGTGAGTACCCCGCACGTAGCTCACCCAGACCTAACAGCACCCCCCCCGTTGCACGGAGGCTCTTCAAGCCTCTTCTATATACAGTAGGGGGTCCCTGCACCACGCTACACCAGTTTGGGGGTCCTTGGTCTACAGGGTTAATTGTAAAGATGACCATCACATATAATGTGTTAATACATAAAATACAGAATCCTACAATCGGTGGAGCGACTCACATGAGCTGAGGTCTGAAGTGGTGGATCAGCGCACACAGAGCCAGCCCAGACCTCCAGGATTGGGTGAAATCTTTTACAGTTCACACTCTCATAACCCGTGGTGTGTTTCTGGCACCATTTCAACAACTCTTCAAAACCATTGACGGAATCTGACGGGACAAACAAAGAGCACTGATCACACGATGCTCTACAACCAGAGCGCTTCCACAGTCATAAGAAAGTCCCTCTGTGGAGATCTGCTGTGAGGGAATTGTTTTTGTGATGATGTGTCAATGTTGACCCCAAAGTGCTGCCACCTTTACTCCACACGGCTAAATATAACCAAAGCATCGAGTGCCGGCACGATGAAGAGGAGCTCACCTTGACGCATGTAAGAAAACCTGTTCTTCTGTTTCTTGGACGATGGATTGGATTTATCAACATCATATAGATGCTGCACCTGAATAAAGTGGCAGGTACATTAGTCAATACAGTTCCAGATAAAGTAACCTTTCAGCAGCTCATCCAACAGGAACATAGCAGGATTTGTTAAGCATGTAAAGATGTTGTTTAATGCAATAAATACACTTGTTGTTATTTACTGTAAGCCATTTAAACCCTAATAATAACAAAACCACCAAATCAGCTAAGGAGCAGCTACTACTTAAATCTGTCTATGTTGCTTTACTTTAATGAGACTGTGCTGGACTATAAGCTCCACGATGATTTAACTGTCTGATTCAAATCTCTGTTGAGTAAATAAAAGAGAACAGTCCTGACCTGGTTGGGCTGGATGGAGGAGAGGTTGACTCTCGTGTACCGCGTTTTGGGGTCGATGCTGTAACCGGCGTAGTTTTTTATGGTGTTTTCTGGTGTGGTCTGGGACAGGACTTGATAGGTACTTTCTCTGTACATTTGTTGATAAAATAAAAAAGGTCATTAAGAGCAAAGGAAACACAGAGATGCACTAAAATGAACCTAACACTAATAAAAGAGTGTGATGATGTTACTGGCTGGGTTTAGAAATCACTCCACCGTACACGGTCTTGACCTCAAAATAACTTTAACATGTTAGAAATGTTCTAAAACGGGTATTAAATTAATCTACATGCACACCACAGTGAATTTGTTTTATTTTATGTGGTTGGAAATAAGCAAGGAGGCTCTGGACACCACAAACACATTTCATCTTAAAATTGCCACATGTTACGGGAAAACATTCTGTGAAACACCAGAAGCCTCGTTGTTTTATTCTTGTCACATAAATGAATCACAGTGAAATATTCTTTTTATACCTTTGCAATCAAAACAAGTATCCATCACAGTAATTATCTCAGGATGGGAAGTGTTGCTAATGAGGAGATCCACAGGCATACTAATGAAAGTTGGCACTACATCCTTATTCTTTATTTTCCTTTCCTTTTCTAAACGTTAAATCCTTATTTTAGTTGCGTTTAAGCCGAACATCATAGATAGTAGATTTCACTGTGTGTGAAACATGAGGTAACACAACAGAGGAATATGCTAGGGAGTGAAGAAACAGGAAGAAGAACTTGGGTGTGTTTTTCTTGATATTACTCATGTAAAGATGAAATGCGATTGTCTGTATTGTATGAAGCCGGCTCACCGCTCGGCCAGGACCTTGAGGTGTGGGACCCCCATGCCCCAGCTCCTCACCATCCACGCTGTGTCAAAAGAAGCTAGAAACCCTCGGGCAATGCCTGTGCCCAGAGGCCAGAAAGGCTGCAGAGAACAGAGCACAAGAACTCATTGTAGCACATTACAAGTAAACTTACAATTGCAATATGCATTCAATGCTTGCTTCAAGACTGCATCTTAGCTCAAGATGATAAATATCTATTAAAAACTCATAGTGGGGCAAGAAAGGTCAGTTACATCATCTGACAGCGAGTCTATGTTGTGCTAGCAATACTTAAAGTCAGGAATTTGTCCTCTGGGGACCATGAATCTATAGTTATTGAAATATATTTCAGTCTAGATCAAAGTGGCGGACTGATCAACTGATCACCATCTCTGGAGCCTGGTGGCTTCAAATGTAAACAAAGGAGAAACTTGCACCACATCACAAAAAAATGCTGTCCCCTACCTCCACCAGGCAATCTCCAACAAGACCCATCAACAGTTTCTTCCCCCTCCTCTCCCTGACCAGAGAGGCGTTCTCAGCACGATGCATGCAAGTGAAGTCAAACATGGCCACATCTGGCTGACCGGCATGGTTCTGAGCAAACTGCAGGTTAGGCAGTTTACCACCTGTGGAGAACGAGGCAGCGTCATAGGCATAGCAGCACAAAGCCTCCTGATCCACGTTTGCAGGAGCCAGCAGCTCGTCTGCATCGCTGTAGTCCTGTAGAGACAGAGTGAGATCTGATGAGTCATGGCAGTGACATGTCTTGTACTGGGTTTACTGCTGGAGCTAATGGGCCAGGCTGCAGAGAAACAGGAGATGACTGACAGTGTATCTCTTCACACTGGAGCAGCTGCATGGCGGTTTCATCCATCTGGCTTGTTTCTTTATTCTGGCCAGAGATGAAGTTGGTGCCAATAAGAATC
This sequence comes from Cottoperca gobio, assembly GCF_900634415.1. Taxonomy (NCBI): domain Eukaryota; kingdom Metazoa; phylum Chordata; class Actinopteri; order Perciformes; family Bovichtidae; genus Cottoperca; species Cottoperca gobio. The sequence goes on from NC_041361.1 coordinate 2,393,418, forward strand.
ACACCTGTTCTTGGTTATAGATGTTTTGTTCTCACCTGTTTAATGACCCCCTTCTTCAGCAAGCTCTTCTTCTTGGCTGTCATGACAAAGTAGTGGGTGTCGTCTTTGTAGTAGACAATATTCTCCAAATCAATACCTGGAATGGAAAAGAGAGAGAGCATGGTGGGTTAAGAGAGAGAGAGAGAGAGAGAGAGAGAGAGAGAGAGAGAGAGAGAGAGAGAGAGAGCATGGTGGTTTAAGAGAGAGAGAGAGAGAGAGAGAGAGAGAGAGAATGGTGGTTTAAGAGAGAGAGAGAGAGAGAGAGCATGGTGGTTAGAGAGAGAGAGAGAGAGAGAGAGAGAGAGAGAGAGGAGAGAGAGAGAGAGAGAGAGAGAGAGCATGGTGTGTTAAGAGAGAGAGAGAGAGAGCATGGTGGGTTAGAGAGAGAGAGAGAGAGAGAGGAGAGAGAGAGAGCATGGTGTGTGTTAAGAGAGAGAGAGAGAGCATGGTGTGTTAAGAGAGAGCGAGAGAGAGAGAGAGAGAGCATGGTGGGTTAAGAGAGAGAGAGAGCATGGTGGGTTAAGAGAGAGCGAGAGAGACAGAGACAGAGAGAGAGAGAGAGAGAGAGAGAGAGAGAGAGAGAGAGAGAGCATGGTGGGTTAAGAGAGAGAGAGAGAGAGAGAGAGAGACAGAGAGAGAGAGAGAGAGAGAGCGAGCGAGCGAGCGAGAGAGCGAGAGCTAACATCAAGAACGTGGGTTATTTAAGAGACGTATATTTCTGTATCATTAGCTTGCTTGCATATGTTTTCCTGGAGCAGGTGGAGACGCAGGTCAGAGTGAATAATAACGAGTGTTATCAGGGTTATAAAGGTCACACACATGATTCCTGTAAGGTTTGTACACAATGAAGGTGCGGAGTAGGTCAGTAAGGAAGAATGATTTCATAAGGGTTAATGCTGCAGTCACAGGAAATTAACTGAAGATTGCAACACAGATTAACGGCCTCGCTACCCTTCTCACACTTCACATTGAACCCGGTCTGACAGTGCGAACATTCATTTCATGCCCTGAGGCTTGCGTTCAGCGAGGCACAACAGGAGAACAATAAAATGAAAATAAGAGCGCTGGTATTCTTATTAGAAATGTTATGGTTCAGTAACCCTACTTCATAATTCATGTTCGCACTGAGGTATGAACCCTTTATTGAAACAGAGAAGAGAGTGTTGCATCACTGCAAAATCAAGATGTCCTCTTCCATCCAGCTGAACATGACTACCACCTACCAGTCTCAGTGAGCAGCTCTTGGAAGAACTTCTGGTTGTAGATGCGGGCCACACCGCTGATCTCTGCTACTTGGGTCTCTTCAGCCGTGTGTCTGTTGATGAAGTTGGTTGTGATGCCGATAGCCAGCTTGCCTCTCAGCTCTTTATGCTTAAAACCTGATAGTTTGGGTAAGAAGACAAGAGGGAACTGGGCTGATGAAGGCTTGTTTGTTAAATTTGGCTACCAGAGGAAGTTTGTGACTGTGTATAACCGCAAGGTCTTGCAAAATGTCTAAATGCAGCTCTGTTTGTCCCCAATTGCAACAGTAGAAACAGAATTGGTTCACAGTGCGTTTTTCTCACCATCGGGGACGAACCTGCCTCCTCCGGCGGAGATGAAGACGTCGAACTGGAAAGTTGTAGCAGGATGAGACGCAGGCTGCAGCTTGGCCATCCAACCTGTCAGAAACACATCAAACTACGACCATAACTTCACTGTTTACACACAGCTGGTTCATAATAGCAAGTGATCACGGTGTACTGCGCAGAACTAGAGGGAGAGGGATTGCTGGTTGACAAATGGAAGTACCGTTTTCTCCCGAGGGCTCAATCAAGCCCTGAAACTCCACTCCCGTGTGCACCTCCACCCCGAGGAGAAGTGACACTTTCAATAGAACCAACTGCAGCTGACGGATGCCTGAAAACAACACGTATATTTTTAAATCGGAAATGTGTGTGTGTGATTCAAGATACACAACACAGTCAGTGATGCAAACAGAAGGTTAATGGCAGCAAATCCATGTCATAGTCACCCCCGCCCCCATATCAGATGCTAAAATTAAAAATCATTCGTCACTCACTGATGTGATCCAGAGACCCAGTGCAGAATTTGCCGTAGAACTTCTTGGCTCCGAGCCCGCGGAGGTCACAAATGGTGAAAGGCCACAGGTGGAGAACATTGTTCCTGGAGAAAGACTCTCTCTTCTCCAACACCACCACCTGAGCCCCCAGCAGCGACAGTTCGATGGCCGTTCTCAGCCCACATGGCCCGGCCCCCAACACAAGACACTAAGAGAGACAAACAGCACGCAGGATAAGATGGGAATCAGACGATGAGGAAATCTGGTAAAAGTCCTGCGGGGCAGCGATTTATTTTTAAACCATGAGTCACGATAAAACATGGTTAATAATAATAAAACATAATAAAAAAAAAAGGTTTTTCAAGATTGAAATGAAGTTTTAAAAGGCGTCAACACTTTTTACAGTGTTTGGAGATTATTATATTCATCCTACAGGAAAGCACCATTAACAAGGACTCAATCTGATCAGCATGATGAATCCCAATCAATTATTACTAAACTATATATAATTAAACTATTAATATAAAAGATTCTTCTACCAAAGCCAGCCACAATCACGATCTTTCAAAGTACAGAAAAAGCCCCCACCTTGTTTTTGCTGCAGGCTTTTCCTTGCTTGTAATCTGCGTGCGATGCCCTTTTGTCCAGCTTCGTCCAGAGGGCTTTGGCCTTCCAGTAGTTTAGTTTTTCTTTTAACTTGATGTAAAAGGTCCTGAAGTCCTTAGGATCGATGTCCAGTTGCTTGCAGAGCGCAGCAAAGTGGTGCTTCACATCCTTACAACGCTGGGCTTGGACGAAGAGGTCAAATGCAGCGTGCGAAGGGTTGACGGGGTTCAGGCTCGCCATGGTGGAGGATGATCCTTTGGTCACTGGGTTTGATGGTTAACTGTGAAATAAGAGGTTTTTAGAATTTCCTAACTAACTGGGGCGGGTGGGGGGGGGGAGGATTAGTGTAAAGGATCAAAGGGTTACACAGTCCTTGTTAACATCTTCTACCCTCGGTGCTATGGGAAGTCTCCTCCGCACGCTCTTCTTATTATAGTCCAGATGTTTAAATGTGAAGGACTTTTTTTGTCACCTAGTCAGCTGAGTCACTACTAACTTCCTCAATGTCGGTTTCTGCGGCTCTCTGTACCTCTTTTTTTACGACTGCCCTGCACCGAACAGCCCGCTCACAGCTGATGTGTCATTCTCACACACCGCCTGCTGTGTGTGAGTGTGTGTGTGCCTGTCAATAGTTTCAGTACACTAGAGCCCACAGCTAAATGGAAACATACGTCTTAAACACAAAGTGAGGATGTAACTCATTCCATACGTCTGGGCTGGAACAACTGAACCAAACAAGAACAACTAGAAGCTGATAGGATTGAAATGAGTATCCAACATTAATAAGAACGTCTTGTATTGCTCATAAGAGTCACACTTATGGTAAATGTATGCAGTTCAGTGTAATGAGAAGACTAACACAAGCAGTAGGGCTTCAACTGAAGTGTATCTCCATTAAATAACCTGCAGAACATTTTCTCTATTAATGGTTTGGTGTATAAATCATTAAAAAAAAAGTCCAAATGACCTTCAAATGTCTTTCTTTGTCCAACAAACAGTCCAAAGAAATTACATTTACTAAAATGTAAGACGAGGAGAAGCAGCAAATTATCACATTTGAGAATCTGGAAGCAACACTGAATTAATTTCTGCATTTCTTATGATAATGATAATACAGTAACTTTCTAAGCAATCTTTAAAAACAAATATAGCAAGTAATTCCATTAGACATTTCTTATTATTAGAAACATTTGGTAAACAATATGAGCTCCTAACTCACAATCTAAGTTAATATTTACTTAAGGTGGGTTATTTTCCGAAACTGTTGGCAGCACGATAATCTATTCGGTAAATACCAAACTGAAACAATAAAAGCACAGTTTGAAGCGCCATCTTTACCCTTTTCTAGCCGCAAAAAGAAATGCACACACACTACAGTTTGTGTGAAATATACATGTTGTCGTCGACATTTCCTGTAACAAACACACATTAACCACTTCCTGGTGATAACATTTAGAAACTCCTCTCTGCTGCTAAATCTGCAGCCTCTGGCCTCCACCTAACACCAAGAGTCTATAACTACAGTCACTGAAACATGTGTGTGCATGCATGCGCTTGTGAACCTGACTGCAATGACTGAAACAAGTTACTACCTACAATAAACCCAGAGGCAAACAATGCTGGAGACTCCATAGGAGCCCACATTATACTATCCCAACATAGAGGCTTTAACATGAAAGCATAGCTGAGGTAACATAATCCAGCTTTAATGCGACCAGAATTTCACGAGGGATATTCAAAGTCATTAAACGTTTCCCTACCTTTTAATTGCAATGTGGACGATAAAAGAGAAAACTTCCTGGCATGTACAGAGTAGAGTTACCTTTGGTCTGAAAATGATTAATCAAGATTGCATCAAGGTGAAAGTCTCCCAACAGGGTGCAGCGTTCTGCGAGTAAAACAGCATTTAGCAAGAATGAAAACGACCTGTGAAGACGAGACAATCTGTCAAAACTAAAAATAACTCGGAAGATCGTCTTTTATCTCGTTCTCGAGGAGGCTGCAGTATTTATACTTAGTTCTGAAGCTACAGTGCACTGCGCAGGCTAGTTAACACTGAGAATATAGCACAAACATAAAAGCATAAACTATTCCCATGTTGGGACACTGCTTAATATAGTTTGCAGATGGTCATGCTGAATAAAGTGTCATCTGTGGTAAAGGCACGCACGCACACACACACACACACACACACACACACACACACACACACACACACACACACACACACACACACACTCATCATCATCTGACTTGTGTTAAGCAATTCCAGGGAAGAGACAAATCAGGAATGCTGCGTGGACAAGACGAGACAGAGGCAGGGACACAAGCAACCAGGATTTAAAAGGTGAATTGACCTAATTTTCCTCAGAGCCTGTGGATTGGATTGGATTGACCCACCTTAATACATGTGTAAGCTCTCTGCACGGTGTCTTTGGTAACACTGTGTGTGCATCAGGATGTTGGATCACACGCTGATCTCCAGCCTGGCAGGTTTTGGAGAGAGAGAGAGAGAGAGAGAGAGAGAGAGAGAGAGAGAGAGAGAGGGACCAGAAGGGAGAATGAGAGGGATCGAAGGAGGAGAAGAAATCAAATACAAATATGTAATTTCCTCCATTTATCTGGCTCCAGCAGACATCCACGGTTAGTAGTGAGACATTAAACATTAACCCTCTCACAATAAATGAAAGACCTCACAATGATAGGAAGCTGATAAATGAATAGGAAGGTGTGGCACTGAGGTTGCAGTCACAACATGTTACAAAAGTGCTAGCAGCCAGATTTAGGAGAATGCTATGAGAGCAGACATGTGTGTAAACACAGACTATATGCTTTACATATGACAAACACATTCATACATGCATGTAGAACTATTTCACAGTGGAAGTTAACATACACTGTGTGTCACCAGAAAGCACCAGCACATAGTTAGGCTAATAAATAAAATAAAAATAAAAACACCAGCGAACTTTTAACTTACAAGACAACTTACGAAATGGCCAAAAAAAGGTGTCACCGCACAATGGAAAACAACAACGACACACTTACAAATTAAATATTAAGAGTGTCGCATCGTGAAACACGTCCTGGAGTTACATTACCGGCTTTAAGTCGTGCTGGTACCGGGTGTCACTCAAACTGTATCCTAGCTGTCGTGTCCATGTTTTTTCTCTCTCCTTTGTTTACAGGTATAGAGTGCGCGAGATGGCTCACCTGCATCTCGCTCCGATACTGCACGAGCGGTGCCTCTTCCGGGACTTTCTGGTAATTCTACACACACAAAGCGCGCACTGGGGGCACGTGACAACCGGGTGTGGAAGATGATATGGCTGTCCTGAGGGCATCATGTATGAGTGATACACATGAATACTATCTCTTCTTTATATCAGTAGGCTACCTAATGTGTAAAAGATAATAATGATGATGATAACGATACCGATAAGAACAATGATAATAGTAATACAATAATAAAAAGTAATAATAATATCATTAATAATGATAATAATAATAATTTAAGATGAACACCAACTAAGAAAAAAGATTTACATTTTACATACACAAGATGTAATCAGATTAAAAACAATTGACTATATATATATATTATAATACATGAAAAGTATACAAGAGTGCAAATGAGCAATTAACAATGAAAAACCGTTAACGTGTTAATGCATCAGTAATAATAATCTAATTATTCAACATAATATATTACTGACTGGCGACCTGCATAATGATACTTTTACTTGTCATAGTTTACGTACATTTTTCTGTATACGTAATATATTGTAATACTTCTTCTAGCACTGAATTGCACTACAGTGCCTAGTGTAGATAATAATACAATGTTACATGAGGTTTCTGTAGTCATTTATGCTCATTTAATGAGCTTTGGGCACAATCATATACCATCCTCAATACTACATGGTTGATAAACAAAAACATAATTTTTAAATGAATATTTCATGATATTTTTGATTTTATTCATATCACTATAAACACATTACCACTAAAGTATTCTTGGATCTATTTCCACGAAGATTATTGTGGATTTATTCCACAATATTCAAGATACTGCAGCTGAATGTGGGAACATCTATTAAAACTTCTGTACAAAACTACAGAATTAAAGTAAAAAGCAGGTCTATTTTTGGGTATGACCCAAAGATCACAGACTATCTATGAGTTCTTCCAGATTTTAGAGAACAAATTCATTCAGTTGATAAACACGATAGGATGCAGTTGGCAATATACAAATTTTATTCAAACGTAATTTCAAATGTGAACAATATTCAGTAGGATTTAACAAAGAGCTATTTATCTGAACATTCCCATTGGATACAGTAGAAAAGAGTATATGTAGGAATATCACAGATTTAAAAAAGAAAATATTCTGCATAGCCAGAAAGAAGACCCACAGTATACCCAACAGGAAATGTCCTTGGCTTGTAAGCAAGGCTGCATACAGACAATATGATCTTTTTTCGTGCACTATTGCTCATAAGTATTAAGTGAGACAGACGGGTCAGGGAAAGAAGGGGGGCGATGCCAGACAACCTGACTACGCCCATGCAGGTCAATGCATTCATTGTGGCATAACCCATGTCCACAGGACATAGTAGACGCTACACAGATACCAAACTCCTTCCATCTGTTGCAGTCACATCATCTTCTGCATGGAGTCTTAACGTGTAGTGCTTCATAAACAACAAGCTGGAGACGTCGATCAAGCCATTGAGTGATCGTGGAAGTGTAGAGGATGGCAGCACACACACACACACACACACGCACACACGCACACACACACACAATGTTGGTCAGGTGTACCCAGAAAAACAGAAACAAGGTTAACCACAATGACATTTGATTACCTGCTCATTTACCAGCCTCTGAAGCAGCACCAACAATGATTAGAAGATTATCACGGTGTAAACATTTGTGGTTTTGATTGTATTATGGGAAGGAGTAACGCTGGTAGATGATCAGTATCTGGCAAGTAAGAAACGGTGCGAGTCTGGGGACACGGAGCAGATCTCCCTCACCAATTCAAGTCATATTGAAAATGTACAACCAAGATACGTTTCACAGAAATACGTTCACAAAAAGTGTTTCTATAATATATATTTATATTGTTATCGTCAGATGTTATTTAACCAATAAAACTACCATAAACATTAAAGTTGGAATCATGGTGCCAAAAGCCAAATAAACAATTGGGTTATTTTTAAAAGAGGAATAAATTATAAAGATGATATATATACAAAAATATTAGCATTGAGGATATTTACAATTTAGTTTCAAGATACCAATTTATTTGCTATACATGCTGTTTACATGGGAAGGCTATCTGGTCTGCCCCCTACAGGCTGGAGGAAGGCATAACCATACTCGGTATCACTCAGTTGCTCATTTATCACAGAAACATATCTCCAGTGTACGATTGTGCAGAAAGATGCACTGATTAGGGAAATACTGAGGCTGATTAAAGTTAGAAATCTTCATATTTATGAAGGTCAGAACTGTACGGAGACAATAAGATTCACCTGATTTTAATTTTAATGCCTGAAAACAAAATCAGCACCTTGAAACCAGGCCGGCGAGCCGGTTGGTACTGTACACAGGTGCAGGATCTCAAAACAGTGGATTATCCTTTAAGAAGAAGAACTGCTTACACAACTCAAACTTCTTTATAAGAAAAGCAGAGTAGTAAAATACACTTTTACACAGTAGAAGAGAGTAAAAAAAAGAGATTTTCATTGGCACAAAAATCGTTGCAGCAGAATTGTAGTCTTCTCCATCCTGAGACCAGTCACAATTAGAAAATAGAGAGACAGACTCTGCCTCTTCTCTTCTTTGAGTTGAGCTGTATGTTGGTCACAGCGATAAACCAATTCGCCCAAGTGGCGAGTGAGTCTACACACTCTTATGAGAATCAAGGGTGTTAGTCTCGTACTTAAATCTCACAGCAGTTGGGAAACCAGCCGGAAATGAAGCACAGGGGAAGCATGATTACAGAATAACATCGTTTACCTGAATATATTCCAGTTGATCCAGGTCTAAATGACTAAATAAAACTCACAATATCCTGGCAAATTATCGTACGTCCCAAATAGTTGCTTCGCAAGTGGCAAAATGGAAGACAAACTCTGAGAGTTTCAAATGGTATCCCAAAGAAAAGGTGGTAAAAAATAGACATCCTGAAGTGGTGCTGTTAGAGGGGCAACACTTCTAATTCTCTGGACGTGTTCCACCCCTATGCAGTCTTTATGTCATAGTCTGGTGCAGTGTTGAAACTGGCAAACAACAAGTTCAGTCAGGTGTTTTTAACAGAGGAAGATATATATAGATATAGATATATCTATATATATATATATGCACAAACACAAGGAAGGTAGAAAAACCTGCTTGGGTGTGTACGGTGTTGACTTGACTGACAAACTAAATTACACAGTACCGTATGATAAGCTCAAGAATAATACCACAGTTGAGTCTTTTACCTACTTTTTTACTTACAGTCCCTCAGAGCTGAACAGTTGGAGAGCATGGCTAACTTTGGAAAGAGGCAGGAACTGAATGTTGCCGATTGGTTTGACGTCCCACTGATGCTCCTTGATGTTTACCGATTGTCCCCAGAATGCCGTCGGCTTTCTGCCCCGTTATACTGTACATACAAACCCTCACACACATACTTGTCCATGCACTCTGAAGTAGATAGATGCACATGCTCAGTTTTGCACATGCATGACGCATGCACATTTCCACGTTCAGCCCAGTTACAGGTTCTCTCCTGGCTGGTACTGAGGCTCTGTGGAGGTGAAGTAATCCTCCAGGAAGCCCTGCAGGTACTCGAAGGTGGGCCTCTCCTCGGGCTCTTTTCTCCAGCAGGTCAGCATCAGGTCGTGCATGGACTCGGGGCACTCTGCTGGACACGGCATCCTGTAGCCACGCTCCACCTGGTCCAACACTTCCCGGTTCACCATACCTGGGAGAGCAAAGGCACGATAATCACAATTTGATTCATATGATTGCTTAACAGACTGCCAGTCATACATCTTTATGATGTTGGACTGGTGGAGCATGACGTCAGTAACTGAGTCCAAGGGCCAGTTAGCATAAAAATAGGTGGCTAACTTTCCTAGCTCAAATTAAGTCAGTCCTAATATTTATGAAACAGAGAGGCTTAATGAGACTAGTCTAACCTGACAAGCTAAGACCAGCCGAAGGCCAATATTAGTCCTAAACTAAGTTTATGCAACTGGCCCCAGGTGATAAAAGCATCATGCACTCAACCTAAAATACACAGGTTGATCTCTCAGACTGAAAAATGACGGAGAGAAAATGTTCCTTGCCTGGATAGGGCACTCGGCCTTTGGTGGCCAGTTCAGTCAGCAGGACCCCGAATGACCAGACGTCAGATTTAATGGTGAAGCGGCCGTACAGAGCAGCCTCAGGAGCCGTCCACTTGATGGGAAACTTGGCTCCTGCAAGAGGACGAGTTTATTTATTATAACCAGAGGTGGTTAGTTATGAGCTAAATAACACCATAACATGTGATGTGGGGTCACAAGTAGATATTACTTCATTTCAAGAGGTCACCAGCTATACAGGCGGGGGAACCACGGTGAGACCTTGAGAAACAGTGTGCTGAAAACAAAGCGAACAACACCCTCCTGTAGTCTTACCTTGCCTGGCAGTATATTCATTATCCTCAATGAGGCGAGCCAGACCAAAATCAGCCACCTTGCAAACCAGGTTATCTCCGACCAGGATGTTAGCAGCTCTCAGGTCTCTGTGCACATAGTTCATCCTCTCCACATAAGCCATCCCTGAAGCAATCTGAGAAACAGACAATGCTTTTGTGATTGTCTGCACTGAAGGAAAACACCAGAGATACAATTTTGAACTCATTTAAGTGACGTGTCAGCAAATTATCGTGCGGACCTGTGAGGCCATGTCCACCAGCTGGGGGAGGCGGAGCATTTTACCCATGTCACCTTTCAGGAAATCCAGTAAGCTTCCTGTTAGAGACACAAACTGCAGGTTAGTAACACTGTTGGAGCTGTTGTGGTCATTAATGGTTCATTTCCACTTTAAATCTCTATTTCTATACCACTCTTATAAATTAATAAACAGATTTCTTTTTTTACAATACAAATAAAATATATTTTTCTGTACATATATAACAAAGAGTGTTTAATAAATTATGTTTTTTATTTTATTTTAAATACATTTGTTTTTTCAGCCAGTAAATCTTTACAGAGTTGCAGGTTTTCAGTAGATGCATTTACTCGTTTAAACATAATTACTCTTTTCCTGAGTTCTACCGTAAAATCATGTGAAAGTGCACGCTGACCTTGACCCATGTACTCTGTGACGATGTAGATCGGCTCCTCGGACACCACAGCATAGAGCTGAACCAGCTTCTCGTGTCTCAGCTTCTTCATGACCTGAGCTTCCTGGAGGAAGGCCTCAGGGGACATAGTGCCGGTCTTCAGAGTCTTTATTGCCACACGTGTTGTACCGTTCCAGGTTCCTGATAAAAGAAGGATGAGAGTCATACAGTTATTGATTGTTATTATAAGCTTCCAGCGTAGGCTCGTGTGGAACCAAATGAAGAACAATGTGAACACTTTTAGGAAGTGAGCAGAGAAGTTGTGTGGCTGATAATGGGCTAAAAATAGCTACAACTTTAGATAAATGGTTAAAGTATTTAGCTTCTCCCATTCAAAGTCAAAGATGTACGAATGTAAACGACATTAAGTGTTAAAATGTATGAAAACAAATTGTATGAATACATCATTGAATATATGTTGATGAAGTGATGAAATGCATTATTTCCTACCGCGCAGGAGACGATTTGATGAATACAACTTCTATATGCACTTTGGTTCTCCACAGAAATACAGAAAACCAAGAGAAGCTTTGGGAGATTCAGGTTTTGTTCAAAGCATAGATCAAAAGCACGGCTCACCCATCCAGACCTCTCCGAAGCAGCCCTGTCCGAGCTTGAGGTCGAGACGGAGGGACTCTCTCGGGATCTCCCAGGCATCCTTAGATAAGCCCTGAGTCTGAGGCTTCAGTACGGGACAAATGTCTGAGAGACTGTGACACAGCCCATCGGCATGCTCTGGAGGACACGAGGACAAAACATTTTTAGAATAATCTTCTAAGTGTACAAGAAACAGTCTGACAACAGGAACTCACTGCGATAGTGGTTGACCAGCTGCTGCAGGTTGCTGAACTGCGTGCGTGACGTGATGTAGAAGCCTCCGCTGTCCAGCTTCCTGATCTTGTAGTGCTTCACATTCAGCCCTTTGGTATTGTCATAGTCCAATACAGACAGACAGTAGGCACCTGAAGCAAAGAACAGCAAATATAAAAACGCGTGATGTATATAAATGCATATTTTGCTTAACATAAATATAAATATAAATATAAAAAGGGGGGGGGTGATACAATTGTTTACATGGGTGTTAAAAGGGAGGCTTTTAAGTTGTGTTGACAATGTGGTCATTGCACCACCAGAGGGCGGCATCGGGCAGGTGAAAGAAACAGTTGGTACTGGTTGATGTGGCCCGGTGGTTGTACAGTCCTCAGCTCCACACTGACCTAATTCTGTCGGGCTCACCCACCCAGTACCTCCCCACTCACTCGACTCACTTTCCCTCAATCCCTCCCCACCTTGTCCCTTTTCTCATTCTACGCAGAGCTTACATGCATATCCAATAATAGGACACTACGGGAACATTGTAATGTACATCTGTACACAAATCACACACACTTACACACGGAGCTAGCTGAACCCGTGGGGACTGAGTTGCTGCAGCAGAGCAGCTGCCTTTCAGACCCATCTCCAGTCCCACAGGCGTCACATCCAACCCCCCCCCCCCCCCCAATCTGCTTGATTCGTCTCTCTTCTGCACCCACACCGACACACGACTGACACAGCGCAGTGGGGCGCACAGTGATCAGCAGGGTGTCACGTCTTAATGCTAGACAGAATTCACTTTCTGCTTTTACTGCATGTTTTGGTAAGACTTGTCGTGGGCTTCATGTTGAGATCTGAAACGTTTCACTAGTTCATGTAAAAACGAACACGACGAAGCCACAAAAACACTACTACATTCGGATTAAAATGCTAATCAAGAGAACAAGTTGCAGGAAGTATTGTTTTACACATTTGGGGTAGGATTGCATGTATGTCTACTTCCCCTTAGAGAGTTCTTACCTTGACAGACATACTCTGTGTTAAACTCCTGGGCTGTTGTTGTGGGAGCCCCTTTGGCATTGTTCTACTGTTTAATGGGGCTGGGTATTATTTGACATGTTTTGCTCGAGGTGCAATACGATATCTGAGTCTCAGTAATATATGAAAATGATGATTTTGGAAATCAGAATTTGTATCAGTAGTACGGCATCTCAAGGAGTTGGAAATGTTTCCTCGTTTAGGAAATATTAACATCCTTTTCAACAAAAGCCCTTTTTATTTTAAAGCATTTGGAGCAAACTTTTGATACTCAGCAGTTTTTGATACTTGATCCTAAAAAAACACATTTGGGTCATGACTCAGGACGTATTGAGGTTTGATTCGCAGCCCTACTACGGTCAACAGAAGCAGAATTAAGGATGAGTTTGCTTCTTTGGCTGCACACACTTACCTTTGGTGGTCTCACTCTCTCGCACCAGGAAAGTCCCTCTTCTGTTCTCTAAACTTAGCAGCAGCCTCTCAGAGTCGCGGCGAGTGATTTTGCCAAAGTACCACCTGGTGAGGTCGAGATTTATAAAAACATGGAACACACAGGGAGCCGGTTGGTGAGGGGAAGAAATTGCATGTGGGTGGAAGAGAAAGAATAACGAAGCGAGGGTCAGTTGTTGCTCATGGTTTCAGAAAGTGCAGTGAAACTCTATCTTTGCATTCCAGATGCAATGCATACTAATGCCTACAGTGCAGCAGCTGCTTACCTGGACTCTAGAGTCAGTCTGAGATGACTGGAGAGGCAGGAGGAAAAGTGAGAAAGTGAGTTGTTATAAAAGTATAAAAGTAGGTTGTGTGGCTTGATTGTATAAGCAAGCAGGTTAGCAAGCAAAGATCAGCATCGCACGTCCCCCAGGAAGTAGAAAACAGTAAACAGACCACAGTCATTTCAAGGGAAACTTCCACATTTGCTTTCTTGCCAAGACTTAGATGCAATGTTTGATACGACTCTCGTGTGAAGCATATCAAGCGAGAGCCAGAAGCCTAGCTTAGCTTAGCTTAGCTTAGCATAGCGAAAAGACTGAAAATAGAGCTAGCCTGGCTATGTCTTAAAAAATCCACCCACCAGTGGATTATGAGGGGTTGTGTGTGTGAGAGTATTTCCCGCCCGCGCACAGTGACTTTGAAGAGTCCTGCTCTCAGCGTGAGCCAAGAAATAGTTCCACACATAACCCCCATGCAAAATCACAAATTGCCATTTTTTACACTTTAGCTTTGAGGCCAGGGTAGCCGTTCCACCCCCATGATTCTAGCGTCTATGCTAAGCTAAGCTAACCAGCTGCTGACTGTAGCTTCATATTTAACAGACAGACATGAGAGTGTATCAAACGTCTCATCTCAATCTTGAAAAGAAAGCAATAAAAAGTATTTGACTTTTCTTTTAAGTGCTTAATTTGAATTCACATTGGAATAAAAAGCAAGAATCAAACATTTGAGCGTTATATATCTTTCATGTGCTTGATGAACGACAGATACAAGAGGCAGAGCAAGAAGGGAAAAAAAAGGTTTACTCTTCTGCCTGGATGGAGTCAGATGGAGCTACATAATTGCTGGGGATGTAACCGCTCTCTCCGGTGGTCAGGGAGCGCGCCAGCCACCAGTCGCCTTCTCTGCACAGATAAAACGGAAACACACAGCTTCACAGAGGCTCATCACACATCCAAAACACACAAATGACACTTTCTGACGGGCTTGTGTTTATCAAGTGTCTCAGAGTATGAATAAATTGAAGCTGATCATTTGGCTTTTTCTGTAGAACTTATTTCAGATCCCAAAGTAATTGAGATCTTGGCTCCTGTAGAAGTTTGATAAATGCAAGCCCAGGTTTCTTTACTGTTAAAAAATATATGTGGAGGTTATGCATCTATAAACAAACATGCATTCAAAGTGAGGGATGATGCTTGTATGCTAAACTTAATCAGGGAGTGAGCAGCTTTGCAGCACTAGATTACTAGTTTAATTACAGTTTGATTACATTAATTGCCTCCAGTTGAGCTGAATTGATTATAGCGCTGCAAGGCTTCCCACCAACTTCCCCCGACTACTGTACTGAGGGTTCACGGGGCATGGGCAGAGTTATGTGGTTTGTGCCTTACTAGGGAAGTGGTATTACAGGTGCGAAGGTACTGTATAACGCTTCAGGTGATACAAACACACAAGCAGACAAAACGGCACATTCAACGCCAGAGAAGCTTCACAAACCTGCAGTTCACCTTCCTCCTGTAAAAACATTGTAAAGGTTTGTGATGGAGAAATGGAAAGAAGGGATGAAAGGGACACGGTGGAAAAGAAAAAGGGGTTAAAGAAATACAGAGAGCACGTTATGAGCAGTGGAAGAACAGCAGAGAACACAGAACACACTCATAATACGCATAAAGCTACGAATCTAAAATATTTAAATCATTACGTAACTTGATGATGAGGGTGAACAACAAATAGGGAGGGGAAATAAAATCATTAAAAAATATAACTGGACCAATCAGAAAGCGAAGAAGTCTCTAAACTAATCTTAGAGATTGTTAATGGATTCTGGATGTACTTGACCCAATAATGATCCAGGTCTTTGGCTTAAGGGGCCAGATGCAGCGATAATCCACTATTGTGCTCGGCTCCTGCCTTCTAGGTCAGCAGTTTGTTAGTGGGCAAGCAGCACTGGGAGTGAAGCACTACAGTATATGGTTCACTGCACCTCTATTGATTCATAGAGCACGCCCATATTTAAAACAACAAACAAGCACGTCTCCCCTTAAACACGTTAGCTTTGTGTTTGGGTCTCGCAACAGCAGCCTAATTCTAAAAAAAGGAACAATAAAAACAGCCGTGTCCTTACTGAGGTGGGCTGTGCAGCGAGACGCAGTCAGTCTTTTGTGAATGAAGCAAAAAAAAAAAAAAGTGTCAGTTGACACATAAAAAGCAAGATCGACTGAGGGAAGTCCGTTTCTATGGTAACAGTGGGTTTCGGAGAGATGGCAAGTGGCATGCATTTCAGAGGGTGCAAAGCAGCCAGTCAGACGACTGAGCATTAACTCAGACAGACAATCTGTGGACGTGTCTATGTGCAGTATTCGCCAATCAGTGTTTGTGTATGAAAAACAAAAAGTGTTCTTGGACCCTTGTTGAGTTGAGCTGTGTGTACAGAGGGCATGTGATTTTGGTTTTGTATTTTTCCTTACGTGTTGTTGACTATCTGGAGGCGTTCACCCTTCCTGAAAGAGAGGTCTGAGGCCGTTCTAGACTCGTAGTCATACAATGCCACGAAGGTCGTCACGCCTCCTATCAGGAGATACAGTTGGGGGATTAGCAAAGACATACTGTGCATACAGTTAAAACAACAAACCTCTGAGGTTCTCACCTGCTAGTGTGATTCTGTTGGGAGAGGTGACACTATTATTGTCCACACCTCCAAACAGGGTGAGCTCTGGAGGATTGCTCATAGACTGATTGCCACCCAGACCTCCATCCATAGTAGGACTACGATTGGGTGTTTGGGACTGTTGATTGGCGCTGAGGTGGTGGCCGCCCGCCCCTCCTCCAGAGCTGAGGTTGCCCTCGAGGCTGCGGGTTCGCTGCCCGACATCCTTGGGCTTACTCTTGGATCCCCCCATGGCCAAGGCCTTCAGTGCATTCAAGGACAGAGATAAAAAGTCAATGAGACAGACGGAAAAAGTAAGACATAACATAATTTAAATGGCATTTCAAGGCACTGAAAAAGAAGCATTACGTAATAATTTCTCATTTCTTTCTTATGTTATTTTCTTCTGAATACATTCTCTGGAAAAATTCCTATGACTGCAACAAGGCCAGATGCAGAAACCAGAGACGGAATAGAGAGCGCGGCTCTAAGCCCACTGAGACTCAGTGTCATGTAGACCACATGAACCACAGCTTCCCAACGGACAGTGGAGCAGCTGCCACTCCTCGTTTTCAGCACAGACATGAGACCCACTTCACCCCACTGCCACCAGCTGAGCATACACACAGCAGACATGTCTCACATGCCTGCATGCACATGTGTCAGACACAGATGCATATACAGAGAGACAGACACACATACAGAGACATCAGCATTTTGTAGCTTTATTCAAACGGGTGTTTTATAGACGTGTCAGTATATTTATTTATTTAGCCGTCTCCAACCAAACCCTGTTCACATCTATGCCACTTTATTCATCGAGGGGTCTTTGTAGTGGTGCTGAATTACTTCATTGATCAACAGAAGATTGATCACCAACAATTATGATTATTACCAATCAATCATTTAGGTCATTTGCAGCCACGAGGCTGTGCTAAGGCACGGCGCTGCTAACACTAGCATGCTAACAGGCTAACATGGTAATGTTAACATGCTGATGTTTAGCAGGTGTAATGTTCATCATTTAAATGTTGTGTGTTAGCATGCTTAAACTAGCACTAAAACACAAAGTGCAGCTGAGGCTGATGGGGATGTCCTTAGTTTTCCGGTATCTGTATATTTAAGTATTAGATACATTTTTATCAGTGGTGGTGATGAAACGACCGACGACAAACGTCACTAGAACTGCAGCTAACGTCACACACAACACACACACACACACACACACACACACACACTGCTGGCCTTAAAACCAAAACAATTGCATGAAAGATGCTAAAATAGTGTGTAACTTGTGTGAGGTGCTGTTTCATCACTGCAAGTGTGTGAACCCGTTCACGTTACACAAAGCTCATGTGATCCATTACTAATTTAAAAATAATTGATTAGTGCAGCTTTAATGGTAAAAACGATAATCAACACATGAATTAATAATGAATTCTTTGTTGCAACTCTACTCTGCAGCCACAGATCAATTCATGTTCTCTGGATCCATGTCACTTATGTAACAGCACATTACTTGAACATAGCTCGTAATGTTGAACAGTAGCAGTGAAGTCGTTACAAATAGATTTAATCAGTGTGAGCATCGGTGAGTTGTCAAATGACAGTATTGAATTGTATCAGTAATGGAGTAAATTTGAGATACTCGACCAAGACCTCATGAAAACAGACCAAAAGGTCAAGAAGGCCGTTCTGGATTGGATTTGGATCCTGTGTCTCTTCATCGCTGAAGCTTCACCGCCTACTCAAGCTGATGAAGTGGCTCTAATAACAGCTTAGTGCTGGGAAATCATTACACTAAGCCAAGGATAATTTAGAGACTCAATCCTGTGCTATCCTACATACATGCAGCCACGGGGGTCCACTAGGAAATGCTAATTTACAGAAAACAATTAGGTGGGGTGAGAGCCCCTCTGATAAGCAGAGGAGGATCGGAGTGCATGTGGGTAGTGTCACTGAGGCTATTTAGGAGGACATGCATCTGTTGGATCTGACATTGGAGCCAATGCATGAGCCCCACTCTCATTCACAGGCAAGCGGTCTAATTCTAAACGAGACGCGAGCTACGACACACGGGCTAGCAGTCAGAGCGACACATGGGGGGGAAATGTGTGGCACAAAGAAGAGCACAGTTATCTAACCACGCAAGAGATATTAGTGAAGCTGTCACTGTTTGTTGTCAATTTGGATGCTTCCTCCCCCCCCCCCCTTTATTATAGGAGAGGGAAAGCAGAGACAACATAGGAGATAAGAGCTTTCAGTCAGTTTAGGAGATTCATGGATGTACAGGATGATCAGCTCATCCAGAGGAGCAGTGATGCAGCTCAAATAGATATCAAAACAGACAGAGCAGCAGGAGGAGGGACGAAGGGGAGGGGAACATAGCAAGAGGGTTCATTTTGGGTTGGCATCAGGAATGGGCGAGATGGAGGGGGGGGGGGGAGGGGGGGAGTGTGAGCAAGCGAAGAGGGGTCAATGGGGAACGGACAGTCGATATCAACCCCTGGGGCAAGTCTGCACAAAAGGGCGTTGCATCCCCAGCAAGTGTAACATAGCGTGCAGGTTGACACACACACACACACACACACACACACACACACACACAAGAGAGCAGACACAAAGATGACGGGTGGCTCAGGGAGCTGCTCTTTGTGTGATCTGTGTTCTCCCCGAGCAGACTGGTTGCATAGTTAATAAGCCATCGTAGGCAGATCACAGCGGAGTCGCTGACTCTCTCATCTCCACGAGTCCGCCGTCTAAAAGCTCTCCCCGTTTGACACAGATGACGCTTTCACTTAAGGGTTGTCGCCTTTAATGAGATAACTCAGGCGGTGCTTAAATAACACACTATGTGGACAGACCATTACTAAATACTGGTGACTGACTTATCCTGGCATGCTGAATATGCTTGTTAGGAGGCAGCTGTCCACGTAACATAACGTCTGATGTGGTGAATGAGAAAAAGCTCCATTTTAACCACTCACACATCTCAAGGCTGAAGAGGATTTTGGTTCCTTTAGCCAACAGCGTCCTCGTACTCTGACCCAGCGAAGACCAAACCAAGTAGCACCAAACAAGAGCATTAAGAGAGTCTCGGGCTTTTCTTCACACTCAGTTTGCAACAAAGCCATCTTTTGTCAGCTCACAGCAGGCGCCGTAAACAAGACACAGAAGTGGCCTGTGGCTTGCGGGCTGCCAGATCTTAGCGTGTTTTAGCTCCAACAGCCGGCAGGAAATATGGAAATGCAGGAAGTCATGAAGCCGAACAATGTCGTGTTTTGCAGGAATCATATTTGTGTGTCTCATCAGTAGCTAATATAACAAGAGCCTGATTCTGGCCTAATAGGGCTGAGGTACTGTAACAAGCACCCACAGTCTGAGGGGGCGGGGCAGGGCTGCATGAAAATCCCTCAGGCAATGTGGGAGGGGAAGGAGGGGTGAGGCTGGCTGGCTGGGTGGGGGATTTGGTTAATTATGCATAAGATCTGACAATGAATTCCAAATCCTTCAAGTCTCCTGGGCTTTTGGTAAATGGGAATAGTCTTTTAATATTGCTGCCGGGGTTGTTTTCCCCCCACAGGATGTTGCACATCCCTGTTTTGCTTGCTTTTCATTTGATATGAAAAGAAAACAATTACAATCCCTGAATGGAGCCCTCTTTATTCATTTACAAACAGGCTGATGGAGTCTTTGTCAGCGCAGGATCATGACACTGGTCCGTTCCCTTTAACAACGTAGGCTTTGTAATGAGGTCTACTGTGCTCTGGCTCGCTTAAAGAGAAAACGTATTTTCATCTTTCGGGGAAGGATTAAACAGTCTTGAACATCAAAATTGAACAATCTTGATGTTGTGTATGCAGGCTTAATGAGAGATTTCCCACGACGAAGCTGAAGCAAAGTAATACTGAGGGAGAAGGTGAAACTCTTATGTAAAGCGGCATGTCAGGACTTGTATGCTGCGATGACAGCTCGATATACCTCGCACTAGTGCTCCTTGCTAGAATACACGGATAGGGCATGTTCTGACAATCTACTTTCACTAAAAGCCCAGTCTGTAATGCCTCATGGAGCAGGTTAAAGGTCACAATTAAGCTTGTTCTGCAACTCTATAATTACAACAATGAAACTGTTGTCTTCACACTTTGAAGGAATAACAAGTGTTCCTGCAGAAAGACTTTCATTCGTTCCTGTTCACGTACGATGATGGCTCACTGAGTGGGATTATAGGTATTCACATGACATGAACACTTTGTGTAGGTTTATTATGTATAAGTAAGTTTCATGTCAGTGTCACCAGTTTAGAGATAACTAGCAGAGCCATCAGCGCTCGCAAATAAGTAACATGTAACATTTTTAATGATGCACAGCAGCGGCAGGAAACGGACTCGTATCAGCTCTAGGCTTTCAGCAGCGTTCCTGAAACCTTTGTGGGTGTCACACGTCTTGAACAGCAGCCATGAACCTGCCGTGCATCATTAAAAGGGTTACATTCTTCTTCGTGAATACTTTAGAGGTGACGACAATGAAGGATATGCAGGATAAGATAAACTAAAGTAAATAAATAGATTAATGAGTTTCTAGCTGGTTAGTTGCTGAACATTTTAGTCCTCTGATAGTAACTGTACCACGCTCCTAACGGTGTACTTCAGCAGGCAGAGACGATGGTTCAGACACAGACAGTGATGACCCAAGCTTGGCCACTTACAAAGAAGAAGTACATTTTGGATCATTAAAGCCAGATGATATGATGCTGAATGAGGCCTTTGTGCGGGACATGTCCCACACAGTGACAGGGAGACAAGCGTAGACTCCGTCCTCTGCAGCCCAGAGGTATACTTTTTATGTTTCAGTGCGTTGTGAATCAATTTGTTCCATAATTACTTTACATCAGTGTTTTCTGCTTCTGTCTTATTTAGTGATTTTTAAAAATATTAATGTATTATCCCCTGCCTATGCAGTTCTCATAGATCAATAGAAAATATAGATATAATGTTTGCCTGTACACTATCAGGGGGGTCGTGGCACTCTGCTGCATCTGTGTCCTTCTCCTTCTAAATGACTGACAGACAGAGATCTCCTTCTTTTATTATTTTACACAATATGCAAATGACCTGTAACTTTCCTAAAATAATAATAATAAGTTTTAAGTTTTTTTTCCAAATAATAATAATTTTTTTTAGATGAAATGATGCAATGATGGTTGTTTCTTAGTTTATTCTTGGAGTCTGTAGGCCTTGTATGTTAAATAAATTGGTAGGATGGGGGTGAAGCGGGTTGAGTGAACAACAGGAGCCAGACAGCAGGGAGACATCATCAGTTTCGTTTTACATAAGCAACCTTTAAATGTTTCAAATGGTGTGTGTGTGTGTGTGTGTCTGCACTGTTCACATGTGCTGGAGTGCATGAACACAGATGGACTGTACTCAAAAATCACACACACCAATTATGAGCTCATTCCAACTGGGTTTTCCTATTTAACAAAGAATTTAAATCCATCCCAGTCTTCTTAATTAAGCATTTGTCTCATTAGAGTGAAGAGGAAACAACTGATGCAGTTTGGGGTACAGGAAGTATGTGTGTGTGTGTGTGTGTGTGTGTGTGTGTACAGGGGATGCATACATGTGTGCCTGTGTGAGCCTGGCGGATGTATTCCTTCATCTCAATGCTCTCTATGTAATTACTACGGGGGAGAAAGTGGGGAGGCTTTGGCTCCTGCGTCACCAGCCACCAATCGTAGCATAATCCAACCCTGCTTGTTCTGTCCAGATTATCAACATCTATGGCCTAATCGTATTCGGCAAACGCTCTGATGACATTCCATCTGGGACCCACAAACAACACGGGTGCTGCAATGACAGGACAGACCGGTCGAACCACCACAACTGCTGCCGTCAGGCCTCAAAGTACATCTTTTATCTTGTCTCAACAAATCCAGCTGCTGTGGGAAAACAGGAAGAATCTCCACCTACAGTTTACAAAGCCAGTCACACAGTTTGATAAAGTCACCTCTCCAACACTCATTCTGTACCACAACAGGTGGGCTGCTTCCTGGTTCTGAACAAACATGGGTAATAGTTGAATGTCATCTTGTTTCTCTTCTGCTTCAACAAACAGGAATAGAGGAAATGGCTGCTCGGACGTGTTTGCACACCGCACAGGTTTCAGCGATTGACTTTGGTATCCGTCCTCGCTTTCCATTCACTTCCCCATTAGGTTGATCATTAAAATAAAAGAGGGTAGATGAAGTAACACAGCAGAGAGTATGTCATAGAGCTCCTGTCACTGCAGCTCTTTTGTATTGCGAGTACACACTAAATCAAACCGTGAACCAGCTCGGAGCCAGAGAAGCTCCTCAGTGTTTGGAGGTCTGAAGGTAAACACACGCCCCCGATGGCAGGACTCTGCTGAGTCCTGGATACAGTGTGTGTACCGACCCTCCCCTGCTCCTGTCACGGGCAGACACAGGGATGGGGAGGCGGTGGAGTCAATATTTACCACACCACGCACACACACATACACAGCCTGTTGCCATGGAGGCGATTCCAAGCATTCCACAAAAGCAACAAACTGCACAGATGTAGGATAGTTGCACGCAGACTTTCTGGGCCAGAACACCGCATGCCTCTCTGAAGAAGGAAGCGTCAAGATTAGCGACGGCTCCGCCTCTCTAAATTATGAGGGACATCTGTCACGTCCTGAAAGAAATGGAGAAAGCGACACAGAGAAAGCGAGAAGGTGATATCACCTGAAGAAATTCTAGCACAGGGCGATTACCATAAAAAAAAACATCATGTTTACCCATTTCCCCAGCCACTCAGGAGGCCGCAGTGCTTCTCTAATAGGATCAGACGCTGTGAGCCCTTATCCCTTTCACTGTGTGCACGTGCGTATTTCATACCGATGGTATTTGTGCTAAAAAAGCGACCTACAGTGTTCAAATCACCTTTTGTTTGCCATACGCAACAGCTAACCCGACCTTCAAAATCATATGACATATCTGGGCTGGTGGAGCCGAGCAGCTGGCCGCTCTATCTTAAACCCCGTGCTTACAGAGGAATTTTTTTGTCCACTTCCAAACAACAAACACTGCTGGCACCAACTGTAGGTTCATGGATTTTCTGTTATCCTCTGTTCCTAATCTGAGTAGGACATACACCAAATTATTTTGGGATTGAGGCTCAGTTAGAAAATATCTGGGCCATTTTAGATGAGGCGATGTCTTGGCTTTTGCAATGAAGGGAAAGATCTACTGAAATATGTCTGTTAAAAGGATGTCTCAGCATTTTGGGAAATATGGAAATTTGCTGTCTTGCTGCAAGGTATGATGGGAAGAATAATACCGCGTTCATAGCTGTGTGCTAAACAGGACAACTGCTATGTTAGCTTAGCATAAACAGCTAGCCTGCCTCAGTTTGAAGAAAACTAAATGTCTTCCAGCACCTCTAAAACATGTCAATAAAACAGCAATTGCAGTAACTTTGACAAACTGTGTGGATTAAACAAAATGGGGAATAAATCAATGCTAATTAGCGACCTTTAGCAGGTGCTTTTATGCTAAGCTAAGAGGCTGCTGCCTTATGTTGAGTGGACATATGAGAGTGGTAATAATATTCTCATTAAACGCTCAACGAGAGAAGAAGCTTTTCCCCAAAAAAGCAGAACAGGAAGAGACGTAGACTCTAGAAGCCAGCTCCACCTACTCCTTCCCCAACATTATGTCAAATCCCACACAGCTACACTTGAGCCCCAACACATCCCAGTTTCCCAGGCAGCACTGTGATTAAATATGGAGAAGGAGCCACGTCACAGTCGGACACATCTAGACATGTCATACAACATCTTCCCCGCCTCAGTGACGGAGACAGAGATGGTCTAGAGCTCAGACCAGACCAGTCACATGACACCTATGTGAGACTGTTGCCCTCCTGGCTCAGACCTAGCAACAAAATCAGGGACTACTTACTTGCACAAAAAGTAGTCCCCGGATTTAACAGAGACCTTCGACTAACCTTCCTAGACTGGGTGTGACAGGCAAAAGGCTTAGATGAGACAGACGGAGAACATTACAGTAATTTCCTCCGCTTAGCTCATCAGGTTTGTTGCTAAACAGCGAATACATTCCTGAACAAGAACCAATAAGTACCAATTGCACAATTTACAGTTTCATGTTCAGAGGGAAGAGAGCGTAATGTCAAAACAGAAACCAACCTCATGTTGAAACAAATTTAGTAAAAACCCGTTTTACAGCCCAAGTTCTCTCAGCGTATCACGTGTGATGAACACAGATGCACATCCAGCAGCAGCAGCAGCAGCGGCGGCGGCTATCACTCTTAGATCTGAGGCATCTGTGGCACGCACAGTACCGTGCCCGCTCAGCAGGGGCCTGCGGGTGTTCATTGTATTGTGCGGCTGAAGTGAGAAGCTGCGTATTGTTCCTCTTTGGCGCATTAAATACCAAGAATAGACAGAATGCTTTACTACTGTATTGGTGAAATCTCTAGTGCTTCTGACAAACACACAGGTCGTGTTGCTTTACTCAGACTTCAGCTTCATGTCCTTCTCTCTCTGCGCACTCCTGCTGCTGCTATAACCTCAATATGGTCGTTAAGTGAAGTGAGACAGATGAACTGTGGTCATGTGTTCCAACAAGAAGCGGGGAAGAGAGGGAGGAAGCGAGATGGAGGAGAAGAAAAAGATAATCCTCAAGGGCTTTGGTACCCCCCGCCCCCCCCCCCCCCCCCCCCCTCTCCCTCTCTTGCACCCTTTCCTCATAATTTCTCCAGTCGTTTCAGGAGACTTCCAAAAAGGAAGAATTAAAAAGGTGAAAATTAAAAATGACATCCAAAGGAATTGCTTCTCAAATATTAGTGAACTGGTGTTGAACTTAAAGAGGCGGGGACACACTCAGAAACAAGAGAGAAAGTCTTCAGCTGGTAATATCACAAAGATATTAGAGACGCAGCATCAAAATGCACTTTGGATGTTCTGCAATAACATCGGGCTTATGTTTTAATGCTTTAGATATGTCGCCTAACAGTGAACTTAAGCTCTGTGATAGAAATCCCTTAAATTCAATCTCTCATCACATTTCACAGAGGCAGCATTTGATCTGCTCAAGTCCACAGAGACTCCCAAGTGCTCATGCTTCAGTAACGCAGGGCCTTCAGCGTTTAACTTCTCATCTGCACAGCCAGGGTGTGGGAGAAATCCCTGCAGCACAGAAATATGAGGCTCAACCCACACGGAATATATATCATGTATACATACATGTATACATGATATATATTGAATATATACATATATATATACATGAATATATATCATGTATACATGATATATATTCCGTGTGGGTTGAGCACACACGTGTGTATATATACACGTGTGTGTATACATGATACATGTATACATGATATATCATGTATACATGTATCATGTATACATGTATCATGTATACATGTATACATGTATACATGTATACATGATACATGTATACATGATACATGTATACATGATACATGTATACATGTATCATGTATACATGATACATGTATACATGATATATCATGTATACATGTATACATGATATATCATGTATACATGTATACATGATATATCATGTATACATGTATACATGATACATGTATACATGTATACATGTATACATGTATCATGTATACATGATACATGTATACATGATACATGTATACATGATACATGTATACATGATACATGATACATGTATACATGATACATGTATACATGATATATCATGTATACATGTATACATGATATATCATGTATACATGTATACATGATACATGTATACATGATACATGTATACATGTATCATGTATACATGTATCATGTATACATGATACATGTATACATGATATATCATGTATACATGATATATCATGTATACATGTATACATGATATATCATGTATACATGTATCATGTATACATGATACATGTATACATGATATATCATGTATACATGTATCATGTATACATGTATCATGTATACATGTATACATGTATACATGATATATCATGTATACATGTATCATGTATACATGATATATCATGTATATACACATGTATACACACACGTGTATATATACACACACACACGTATATATATATACACACACACACACGTGTATATATACACACACACACTTGTATATATACACGTGTATATACACACACACACACACGTGTATATAAACACACACACGTATATATATATATATATATACGTGTATATATACACACACACGTGTATATATACACACACGTGTGTGCTCAACCCACACGGAATATATATCATGTATACATGTATGTATACATGTATACATGATATATATCATGTATATACACATGTATACACACACGTGTATATATACACACACACACGTATATATATATACACACACACACACGTGTATATATACACACACACACTTGTATATATACACGTGTATATACACACACACACACGTGTATATAAACACACACACGTATATATATATATATATACACGTGTATATATACACACACACGTGTATATATACACACACGTGTGTGCTCAACCCACACGGAATATATATCATGTATACATGTATGTATACATGTATACATGATATATATCATGTATATACACATGTATACACACACGTGTATATATACACACACACACACGTATATATATATACACACACACACACGTGTATATATACACACACACACTTGTATATATACACGTGTATATACACACACACACACGTGTATATAAACACACACACGTATATATATATATATATATATATATATATATATATATATATATATATATATATATATATATATACACACACACACACACACACACACACAGGTATATATATATATATATATATATATATATATATATATATATACACACACACACACACACACACACACACACACACACACAGGTATATATATACATGTGTGTATATATATACACCTGTTATATACTGTATTCACAGTATATATACACCTGTATATATACTGTATTCACAGTATATATACACACATGTATATATACAGTATATATACAGTACAGTGTATATATACACACATGTGTTGTATACAGTATATATGTGCAGCTAATCAAATAAAACAGAAAATGCTGGATCACAGTATAGAGACATAACCATGTAAAAATTGAAAATAAGAAAGTGAGCCAGGTGTGTGTGTGTGTGTGTGTGTGTGTGTGTGTGTGTGTGTGTGTGTCCATTGTGACATTCCCAGGTTTGTTGCAGCAGTGCGACTGAGCCCAGTCATGATTGAGGAATGCAGAGTGTAGGAAGAAGGCGAGTTGCAACTCCTCTCCTGCTCGCAACGGCCCAAAGCAGGAATGTACAGGGAGCAGGTAGAGACACTGTCAGATGCTCGAGCCGCCCCCGAGCCACACACGCCACCACCCA
Organism: Cottoperca gobio; assembly: GCF_900634415.1. Lineage (NCBI taxonomy): Eukaryota > Metazoa > Chordata > Actinopteri > Perciformes > Bovichtidae > Cottoperca > Cottoperca gobio. The sequence goes on from NC_041361.1 coordinate 2,421,208, forward strand.
CCCCAACACATTCCCTGCACCGTCTGTCAGGGAAAGCAGCCACGAGCGGCCACGTTGTAAGAACAAGAATGTGAGTCAAGGTCGTAACACACTGTGGTTGTTCCTCCTGGCCACGAAAAGGCTCCCGACCAGATTGTGCTTATTGTCAACACAAACCTAAACGCATGCTGAGGGTATCATCCAGCTGGTAATCAGCTTAGTCGAGCCTTTGTGTGTCTCTTAGGGATCTGTATTATTATCATTTGAAAATATATATTCTTATACAATTACATGCTTCATTGACAAAACAGTACAAATCCTACAAAACATTTTTAGAGCACAATCTCTTGTCCTTACGTGCGGATGCAGAAGTATAAATAAAGCTGTATCAACATTTCTATCGCTGCTTTGGCTGAATTCAAATCTGAAACACCCACCAGGGTTCGATATTAACATTTTAAAATGTGCTCATGTCACGCTTCATCATCGAAACATAACTGCTCCCAGTCATGACATTTCCATAACAGATTGGAGGGGGGACCTTCCCCATCCCCCCCCCCCCCCCAACACTGGAGTGATTTCCTCCACCTCTTTGTTCAGAAGGCACTGATTTCAATATTCAAATGTGGCTGAGTGGGGCTGAAGCGGTGAACGAGACGCTGGCTGCGGGGCAATCAGAGAGCTGGAGGTGTTGTCGGAGCTTTCTATAGGATACAGAAGGAGGCAGGGTTCACCAAAACTACCCGACTAAAGAGGAAGACGGCCCCCGCTCGCATCAGAGGTCAGGGCAGAGGTCACAGCCGAGAGGAAGCAGCCGTCACGTTTAATAGAGCTGAGTTCCAATACAACAAGGTACAGCGAAGAGGCGATGATGACAAACACCGCGATCATAAGGAAGCTTTGAGTTTACGCGTCAAGAACGACAATGTTGTCCGTTGAATAACTAAAGTAGGTGGGAAGTGCACTGACTTTGTTCCATATGAGCCGGAAGGATACATTAGTAAGTGAGAAATCACTGCACTTTGCAAAGTAATCACTAAGTCATCGGTGTTGTTTATAAACCTCTCACAGATACATTAAAGTCATTCTGTGAGAGAGTCAAACACTTAATGCAACTTTAATATTGATGCAGGACCATGAATCTCAATTACTTACACACACCAAGCACGTAATGATCACTTTCATTATGAATTATTCTACAAATTATGTTCTTGTTTGTTCTATAAAAACATGTGAAATAGTAAAAAATACCTTGTTTTAAAATACTTTTAACCCAAAGTAGTAACTAAGCATTATTACTTAAACAACACAATTAATTAAATACATTTTTTGGCTCTTGTTCTGCTTTTTAATGACTCGGTGTGAGGATCTGAAATCATGTTGTATATTTGAATAGGAAATTCCACACAATTATGTTCCCGTTATCTGCTTTCAATCAGATTATATAACACCGGGGCAGAAGTTGGCACAGGCGGGGGTCGATCATCTCTCCAAGTACACAATCTGCAGAAAAACTCCCATGTCAACATATACTGCAGTGATTCTCAGAGGATGGAGAGCCTTGCGTTTTAGGGAGGGATGGGGGGGCATGTGCTCTTCCCCGCATCTCATCATCCTGACCAGGCTCGCACAGCTGCGCCTACACAAAGCCACACATAGAGGCATCTTTCTAAATGCCAAAGACACTTTTCCTGTCACAAGAAATGTGCACGGAGCGACGGGAATGAGGGTGTGAGAGTGATCGCTTTTTTTCCACAGAGGCAACAGTGGATGGATTGAGTGGAGATGCGTGGCCTGTGTCACCCTGGCCCGTTCCCAGAGCACAGGGGCAGGAAGTGGCGAGGGATCCTGGGAGGATACAAGCCCCGCTCTGTTTGTCTGTATCAAACTACTATCAGACACTTCATTCAAATGGCCAGCGAGCACAGGCCCATCTGACGGAGCGATCCTTGTCGTTCAACTGCCTTTACTGGCTTCATGTTTGAACGGTCTACTTCTCTCCTGCGGTCACCGGAGTTGAATTAGCATGGAAGTTAAACCTTTACGTTTGATGGCCGACGAAGTGTCCAACAATGACACGAAAGTAGGCCACTGACACGTAAAGCTTAAACACAGAGAGACACGCAGATACAGACGGGATGGGAGAAAGAGCGAGAGAACAGGTGGCACGGGCATTCCCATGCTCAACCTCAATGCCCTTGGAAGCGGCTGGGCACTAATTAGCACTAAATCTGGGCCAGAGCGACAGAAGTTTAGTATCTGCCACATGAAAAATTCAAAAGGCTTTTGTCAGCAGGGAAGCCATCACAAATCTCATGCCCCCCTTTCGTGTGTACAATCCCTCCGTCTTTCTCTCCCCTCGGAGTTTATCGCACATTTCATTGGCAAACTGAAGAGGGGTTGATGCTGGCGTTAGTGTGTTTTGTTTGTTAAGTACTCCAAAGCCAAAGGGGAATAATGTGTTGTTTCAACAAAGAAGAGGCACACTGCTGCCACTAGAGCCCTGACTCGTTCACAGTCTTCCTCTGTCCTGCAGTTTTCTTTTTTAATTCCTCTGGCCAATAAGCTAGTTCTCTTTATAGTATCACAAACAATCACAATATGTCCTCAGCGCTCAATGCCAATTAATCCTCATCTGACCTAAAGGAAAGCGGGCCACTCACTAGATCAAATGATGATCTCAGCAAACCGCCAGCTAGAGCGGAGTCCGTTTAATGCAACTGCTCAGTTCACTTCAGCACAGCAAATACACACATCACTATCAAAACCCTTGGCTGGGATGCTTGAGAAACCCCCTATAGACCACCCTCTCTGAATAGGTGCACAAAAGCAATTTTGCAAGTGGAAGCGACTCGTCTTAAAGCCACCGATCCTCCAGGGCCGGATAGCTGCGGAAACAAGAAGTTCATTGATGCCAGGCCCAGTGTATCACCCTGACAGACAGACCACTCCAGTATAAGGGGGAACAAAGGGGCCAGTCCACAGACACGTTGCCAATTAGGAGGAATTTCGGCCTCAAGAGCCACTTTCCACCAATCGCATTGGAGCTGACATAAACTTCCACGGCTTTCATTGGAGAGCATTCATGGGATTCCAAGGAGCATTAGGTCCCCTCTGTGGAGCCTGAAAGCTGGCAGTTAGAAAGTACAATGGACCATCTCGTACCACTTTGAGAAACAGTCCTCGCTCCCTGGTTGCACTGGTTGCAGAATGCATGCTAATAGCCTGGAAGAATCTATCATGTACCGTGTATCCCCTGGTGACCATGTTATATGTGGGAATTTAGCAGAATGCGTGATAGAAACAAAACAGCAAGCAAAAGTGAGCATCATGCGTGCCCTGGGGGGTGGGTTTACACAACAGGGCTTCATCCCCAGCATCAGTTTGCATGTCATTGGCCCGATGCACAAGTTAAGGACAGTGAATCCATCATGTGGGAGATAATAGGTTTTTGCCGGCCTGCTGCCCAACATCCTAATTCCTTCAGGATAATACAAAAAAGCACTAAAATACAAACACATCTGTGGAGGATAAGTCTAATGCACTACTGATAATTAAATGTAATAGCACATTTATATATATATATATAAAAATATTGATGCCTCTGAAATATGTTTATGTAATCTTTAGGTTTTAGGCAAATCAAAAATCTTTGACATCACACTGTAATAGTGGCACAGCTAGTTCAAGAGTGTGTGTGTGTGTGTGTGTGTGTGTGTGTGTGTGTGTGTGTGTGTGTGTGTGTGTGTGTGTGTGCGCACAAAGCTGTAGTGACGTCTCGCACAAACGTTGGAGAGTAAATCTGGTCTAGACGCTAAAGCACGTATTACTTTCTTGATAGATGAGACTAAGTTAGCAGATCGGTACAATGATCCAGTGTACAGTACATACGGGGCAATGTCACAATGACAAACCATTTGGAAAGATATGTTCTGTATCTATGTACATGTTCAAGGACATCAATTACATACTACGCACTTTAAAGTCTATGCAAACCTAGTCTTTTCTATTATTAGTCGCCACAACATAAGAGTCAATATTTGGGCCTTTGAGTCATGTTGCGGTGCAGAGACTAATCCTAAACATATGACAGCCATGTCTTAAGTGTGTGGGATCCTAGGGGAAAGGAAATATGTGGCATTCTGAGTGACCTAGCAGAAGCAAATTATTTAAAAGGTAGTCTTGTTCAAAAGATATACAGTATGTCTTATTCATCCGCTGTGATCTTCTCACTCACACATAAAAACAGCAGGTAGCCCATAAAAACTCTCACTGCAAAGCGACTACAGCTGGCAGCTTTAAGATTGTCTTGTGAAGGCTTCCACTCAGGGAGCCATTCTCCTACTAAAAAAGGAGGATTATGAACAGTGAAGATTGCTGTGTGATTAGGTTATATATGTTCCCAACAGTGCTGCAGAACAGTATAGTACAGCATGTGGCCGAAATCAAAGACTGCAGCATGCATCTTAAAAAAAAAGAAAACCTCTGATGAGTCACTAACTCTCAGACAGGTACAGTTGGTGGTATAACAGTGATTTTGGTGAACCACAAAAGTGAGAAAGGACAGTGTCTGATCATTACTAGCAAAGCTCAATTTAGCAAAATATAAAAAAGCCTGCAATATATGAGTGATAATTTAGGTCATAGAGGTGTCAAATGTGAGTGTAAAAAAGGAGGGTAAAGTAAGGTTTATGTCTATCTCCAAACAACATCTGCAGTACTGTTGAGATCAAAACCCTCATTCATTTTTAATTAACCCCTGTCTGTCCTGTCTGTCATTACTGAAGTCACCGGCACTAAAATAACAAGTTTAGGGCTACTTACCCTGACGCGCAGGATACCGGAGATTTGGCGTCGTCGCTCTTCTGCCGATCAGACAGGAGGGTTTCGCATCAAACCATTAATGATCTGATTTAGAGAAACCAAAAGCTCACAGATTCCCAAATATCGAAAGGGTTGGATCGGTGGGTAGCGGCAGAGACAGTCGGTGACGAAACGAGCGACAGGGAGGCGATGAGGAATCCCATTCAAGTGGAGGGGCGGCCCGGTGAGGTCATGACGGGGAATGACTCCGAGGCTAAGAAAACATCTTCACATAGAAATCAATTACACTCAAGTGGAAAGACCCGACCACAAAGATAGATCTTTTTTCCCGACAGTCGGCCTCTGTGCAGGAAGAACATCAAATCAGGACCAAAACACTGGGAGGCGATATTAGAGGCAGGAGGGGGAGGAGCCTCCAGCGCATTGCCCGGCTCTGATTGGTCGGATTGTTTTGTGCACAACGAGCTCTGATTTAGGTGAATGGCTTTTCATGGAAGTCCCCGCTCACCTGAGGGTGCAGGTTCAAACGAGGCTCAGTGTCGACTTTTTTTTAATTTTGTGCACGACTAAAATGACAGTCAGCGTCACATCATGCATACTGTTTTGAATCGAAAAGCAACGCTTGTTGTTTAATTATTGTATCAAATGTCTTCAAATGTGAGCTTTGCACTGTGTACTGCAGACATAAGGGAGGATCATTAAGATACGTTGAGCTAGAGCGCGAGACAGTACACAAATAAACACGTTTTCTATCGTTTTGTGGTAAAAAGATTATAAATAATACGCGTCCTCGCACTTTTCTGACACAATGCTGCCATCTGCTGTTCAAATGATGTCGCATGTGTGTAGGATTAAAAGGGTCCACACACACTTTGCCAACAATAGTTTTTACACAATGAAACACTCACAGCACTACCATAGTGCTGCACAGTAGACAGTGTTGTGTATGGCCTCCTGTTTTGTGCAGTGTTGCAACTTCCTTTTCTTACATATGATTCTTGTACCTGAAGAAGCACTGCAGGTTGGTTACTTAAGTAAAAGTATTAAGAACAAAAATACTCTTAAAGCTTCTTTCTTTTAAATTTAAAGTAAATAACTGCTACCTTACCAGATGTAAGATGTAAAGCCATATCTTATTATGAGTTTTGTGTCATCTTGATGTTGTAGAGGATGTATCTGATTTTAGGAAATTCTATTAAAGATTTCTTTTGTGAGATTTACAGAAACTGTCAGATAATACAGCATAATAATAATAATAATAATAATAATAATAATAATAATAATAATAATAATAATACACATTAATCTTTATACAAAGACACTGAAGTTATGTAAATTAGATTTGATCTAAATGTATGTACCTGTATTTTATTATATGATTATGATGTGTCTTGCAAGCCTTAATACACTGTTTGGCACAGGACACGCACACAATAAATAATCTTTCATATATAGTTTAATCCTTAATCCGTGTAAAATTTTAATCTCAAAAGTAGCTGAATAAAAAGTACTATATTTGCATGTGAAAGTACTTCAAAATGGTAGTTACTTTGCACCACTGTTTGCTGTATTGTGTTCTTTATATGACACCATATATGCTGTCACTGTTATTGTGTGTCTGCCAAGTGTAGACTATGTTTTTATTGTGTTAAATTGTGTCCCCGCGCTGCAAAACAGTTTCCCTCTGGGACTATAAAGGTAAAAAGAGAAGCGACAATGACACATATTTCCATTCAAATCCACTTTAAGGAGAGAAATAATAATTATAAACAGCTATGGACAGCAACTGCAGTAATTACAAGCACAACAATGCTATCTTCAATGTCCAAACGTTTTTTTTAAATTGCATATCCTCAGGGAGTTGAAGAAGGACAATTAATACATCATAACTAACATGTGGATGTGAGCAGTGCCAGAAGGGGGGAAATATAGAGGGACATTTAGAAATAATCAGTGGACTAAGAGTCCCGTTTTAGTATTTAACCTTTGGGATTTAACAAGCAGAGCCTCTTCCATTAAGTGACACTGGTGAACTCCCAGGAGCACATGACTTCAACAAATCCATTAAATCCACTAAAACATCTGGGCACATCAGAGATGAAAAACATCACTGCTGTATGTTGTTGGCTCATAAAGACGCCATTCTTTTCAGTCAAATACATATTTCACATACAATGTATTCTAAAATAGGACTGTTGTTATACTGCAAGTCTTTGTTTTGCTCGAGTGCTTCAAGGTTTCTTTGTGTATTCTTTTCTGTAAACTTCTATTTCATATTCTGTGACCATTGTAAAATGCATGTTATATCATTTGATGGACACATTTACTTAATCCTCTCATCCTCTCATCCTCTCTGTGTGTTTCATGTTTATCCAAAAGTACACTGCTACACAGCACGGCTGCATTTCTGGGAAGAAAACAAAATGTATCTCGTCCATAGAGACTTCTCCCTCCACCCTTCTATTTATATTCCTTCATCCTTTTTTTAACCCCTTTTTTCGCCTCTCTTTTGTAGCCTCCCTCTTCTTCTCTTTCTGTCCCACTCCCACTTATGATGTCCCATTCTGTCCAACAGTCTCAGTCTTTCATGTCTCTGGTGTCAGACGACCCTGTAGGGTAGAGCATGTCACTCTCTAAGGAGAGGCCGCTGCCCAGGCCGGCCATGCGGCCCCGCAGCAGGAAGTGTGTCCTCCTCTGCAGCAGCCTCTGCTGCTCCTGCTTCAGCTCTACGTAGGACCGCGAGAACGTGTGGAAGATGGAGGTGACGGGGAAGGCCATGAGGAGGATCCCGCTCAGGATGCTGCTCAAAGCCACCACCTGGCCTGGGATGCTCCTCGGCACCATGTCCCCATAGCCCACTGTCGTCATAGTGATGACAGCCCACCAGTAGGTAGCGGGGATGCTGGTGAACTCCTGCGTGACGGCCATTTCATTTTCGATCAAGTACAGCAAGGGGGAATACAGTGCGATGGCCACACATAGGAAGAGCAGGAGGAGTCCAAACTCCCGTGTGCAGCGGCGTGCTGTCAGGCCCAGAGTCTGCAGGCCCAGCGAATGGCGAGCCAGCCGCATCACATAGAGGATGCGCAGGGCTCGCAGGACGCGCAGCACCAAGCCCACTTTGTCCAAGTAGCTGTTGCCGGAGCCCAGCCGCTTCTCCCCTGTGGAGGTGCTGTCCACCACCAAGGTGATGTAGTACGGCAGGATGGCGACCACATCGATCAGGTTCAGGGGATGCCTGAGGAAGGCCAGCTTGCTGCGGTCTTGGATGAAGCGCAGGGTGAACTCCAGGGAGAACCAGGCCACGCACACCGTCTCCACTATGAAGATGTTGTAGCACATCTGGGAACATTTGCCCTGGTGAAGAAGACAGTGGAGCATGGTCATCGTCTGCATGTGTGAGTGGAAGCTGTAGTCACTAGAGGGAACCACTTCTATGTGAAATCTAGGAGCTTTAAGCACTTTGGGATACTGCAGTATTGCACACAACGTGTATAATGATCAACATATTATATATTGGAAACAAATATAAAACTAATTTAAAAACCCGCTCTACTGCCTGCCTCTTTTTCTCCATGGAGTCCCACCGTCCCCCGCAGAGGTCAAGTGTTAAAAATATGTATTTCAAAAGGTTTCAAATAAACATAAACTTCTAAAATGTTAATATATTCTAGTAAAGACTTCCTTGTGAAGAACGGAAACAATATATCTTTATACATAGAGCAGCACATGGCACAGAGCCTTTGAATTATGTCCATATCATATCATATGATTATGAAACTCCCACAGAGGAGGAGACTCATACAAGCACCTGTTCTCTCTCAGAGAGATGTAAGAAGAGAGTTGTTCGAATGCAATTACTGGCAGAGAATCCTGAAGAAGCGTGAACACAAAGCAAGGCGGGCTGAATATAATCCTGTGACTTCATTAAATAATGTGCAGTCGTTGTATTTCTTTATTTTCTTTATATATTTTCCCAGAACACCAGTTGTGATCGCTGATGGCACAAGAGACGATGTTCATCTCACATTTAAAATCGCTTAATAAATCACCGCAGCTCCAAGGAAACACACGACTAGATGAAACAGTGCAACATTAAAGTAGGCCCGCTTGATCTGAAAGTTGAGTCAGCGTCGGGATATGTGGTTAGCAGTTACTCGCAAATAAAAAGCGATGAGATTTTGGTTTTGCCCTCCGCCCACTGACACTACCACTCATACAGTCACTGTACTTGATTCTCTGACAAGAAGTAGAAGGTGGAACATTTGAAAACCACTCAAACATGTTTTTCAAATGGAAAGTAAAGTGCTGGCCGCTACTCTACACTTCCATCTGAAAACATTTCTACAAACGTATCTGCATGAAAACATTCATTAGAAATCTGTTTGCACTTTGCAAGGGAAATAATGTGTGTGGCTCAAATTTGAAAAAGAGGCCAGTGTGATTATTACTTTTGTGATTGAAGTCAGACTTGTGTCTATTCTGGCAAAAGAACCTGCTCTCTCAGCGGTCTTCCTTTCGTCGCTGCGAGGGTGTTTTTAATGACATGGCAGATGAGACATGCCATCATTACAATTCTCTAATGACTGCTTTTCAAAAATAACACATCAATTAACCTCAGTTTAGCTTTTGAATACAGCTCAGACAAAGCCAATCTCCCCGCAGTGTGGGGTTCAAACGGTAATTGTCACTGCTGGTATGACAAATTCCCAACAGACAATGAAGTTGTGTTGGGTCATGTCTTCATTTTTACTTTCTCTCACTGACATGACAACACTATTTTTTGTCGATATGTTAAATGTCATTATTTACTCACCGCCTCCTCCTCTTCCCTCATGGCAGGCATGGTGCTGATGGATAGGTTGACTGCAGTGATGGTGACAAACAGCACTGACAAACAAGCAAAGATCTTCCCTGGCAGGCCTGAGTGAGGCCTCTCCACCATGTCTCTGAGCTTGCCCATGCACCGATTGAGCCTGGACTCTTCTGCGTGCTCCCTGTGTCCACTGTCTGAATCCAACTGATCCTCCAGGAGTTCCTCCTCCTCCTCCGCTCTCTCCATCGCCTCTAACTCCTCCACGCGCTGCAGCAGACGCCGGCGACAGCACCACTCCAGGCTCTCCTCAGGGACCCCCCAGTAGAGCAGCTCCTCCCTGAAGGAGAGGGCACACATCTCCCTGAGGGACCGCAGCTTGCCCGCCCGCAGGAAGGTCAGGATGGTACGGAAGGCGCAGGGGCTGCGGTCGAAGAAGAACTCATTGTGTGTAACATCGTAGTCATCACAGATGCACATGATCTCGTCAAAGCTGCTGCAGAGGTGCAGCTGACCCAGGCGAGACAGGGGGAAGTCCTCCAAGGTGGTCCAGGGCAGCTGGTAACGCAGGCCACCCACGTTGATGATGGCGTGGAGTTTACGGGCGCTGGACAGTAGCGTGTCCCCGTGGATGGAGCTGAGTTCAGGGGCACGCTGCGCCCGCTTGTAGAAGGCTCCCTTTTGAGGCTCCTCCTCGTATAGGGGAGGTGGGTTGAAGGAGGAATCAGAGGCACAGCTCAGGGCACTGTAGTCATAGTCGGAGCCATCACCCGCCAACAGGGTCATCTTTACTGGTCCACTCACATCCCTGTGCTCAATCTGCCACCGTCACACCGTCGCCTTCACAAGGGAGACAGAGAACGAACTGATTACACACAAAACTTTATTTGTAACAATACAAAGGAACATATTGGATGTAGGGACGGTGGGAGTTAAAGGGGATTATCCCAAATCCAAAAACTAGAGTGCAAAAACTGATATTTGTGATGTCATCAAGTATTACGTCTAGAACTGCTCCATAGAAAACGCATTGGGAAATAATGCAAAGGATGACACTGAGGGTACCCAGGAATATGTATACGGGGACACGACAATATAATCACGCTAATTTGGGTATTAAAGAGAAAACAAACGTTGTGGGTGCACAAAATCTGTGTCCAATTTATTGTTATGGTGCAGCTCCAGACTTTATACTTGATGACATCACATGTTTGAGACAGAGCTTTGAGAGAGAAGAGAGAGAGAGAGAGAGAGAGAGAGAGAGAGAGAGAGAGAGAGAGAGAGAGAGAGAGAGAGAGAGATTGATTGATTGAACTTTCCTATAGAAGGTGGTGTTCCCCTTTAAGTTATATACCATACTGACACAGTCTTTAACATCATACCACTAAAAGCATGTCCAGTGGTTCCTCTTTAACCCAAGAATGAGTCATACCATTGTGAGTCAAAGTAAGGGCAGTTGTGCTGCAATAGTAAATTGAGGGAAGAGACCAGTATTATTACACATATCACTCCCATGAGTGCACAGACTGACAATTAAATTAAGCCGTACCTACAACCTTTATCCACAAATTGCATTACAAAAACAACATGCCATGTGCCATTATCTTAGCACTATGAATACGTCAGTTAAGTGCCATTAAACATGATCACTGATGTAGATACATCAGGCAACGAGGGATAACAATCTCACTCCCAACAGTCTGCAGGAACATCTGTTCCCCACAGCAGCCTGGAAATGATAAATAATAGGCCTGATGTTACACTGACTGATAATTCACGGATGTAACTGTGCAGCTACAGAAGAAGCTGAGAGAAACACGATAAATGTGGGTTCTTTAAATATATCTCAACAGCTAGTTTGAGTGGCTTGAGGTGTTGCCATCACGCCAATATTTCCTCAGTTTGTGCTCTGCATTGAGATGTTTTCTCAAAAAGAAAAACAAGACGGATCGATCAACAGAGAAAGAGAAAGAACAATCTCTAACAATAGTGGAGAGAAGGAAAGAGAGAGTGTTTACTGTGGGCTGTGTCACCGGTGCAGTGAGGAGCTTGTGGCCTGTGTCCAAAACTAATTTAATCAATTACAGTAATTTACGGGGAGGTCGGTTAGCCAGTCAGGAATTAAAATGTCAGTGTCTGGATTTGCTGCACTACTAATTATGGGTCAGGAAGGAGGCTTCGCTTTCTAAAACGAGGATGTGAATGTGTCACTGAATGGTTATTAGGCACCTGCACTGTCAGCATCATCTTCCACCCATTACATTAGAACAAACCTACCCGCAGCTCCAACACTCTGATGGTGTTTAATTGTGGGCATGATTACATATGAGTATGTTTCTAATGGATCCCTGCAAAATCAACACTAGGGGCCAAAACACAAGAATGAAAATGATTTCTCAAAACAGTGTAGACTCCCTTCTTTCTTGCTGCTACTAATCTGTAAACTCTCACATTCTCCCTGCATGCGGCGGAGGTCATCGATACGCCTACAATGCATCACCAGTGTGCATGTGCACAGGCCACTCTCCCACTAGATCAAATCACACTTAACCCCTCGAGGCTGTTTGATTTCTCACTTTGCCTTTAAATCGGCTGTGCTTTTGCCTCTCCACAGCCACAGGAGCGTTTTCTAAAAACTTTCTCTTCTCTTCTCTGCACTGTTGTGCCTCAGATGTCTTCTCTGGGGGATGTAGTCTATCTCGGAAGGAGAGATGAAACAGTGCAAAGACAGCGAAGGCTGTTCTCCCCACCAGATCGGCTGAGGTCTGGCCTCTTTCTGTGCCAGCGTTATCACAGCTAAGCCACAGGGCATGTTCTCCAGATTGCCTGGTGAGTCACTGGGTTGCGAGTCTCTGTTGCCTGACTGCATGCATTTCCCACAGTGCCCTACTCAAGAGTCTTCGGAGGGCTTCACTACTGCCAATACTCATTGACATGATTTTAATGAGCATCATAATGATAATGATCACTACGAGGTCGAAGCACATCTTCAAAGAATTGTGAAGCCTTTTAGAAACTGTAGTACAGTCTGTGCAACATACCTGCTCAACGCGGATCCTTCTGATGGATGAGACATCTATTTACAATGAACACGTGCAGAGTGCAAGGAGACATAAATAGCTCATTTATTAACAATGATTACTATTTATTGCTCTGAACGGAGGATTTGCAATTCAACTGGACTCAGTTGTCAGTGAAATGCAAACACATGGTAATTAAATGGGTGATCAGTAGTTGTGATGAAAACCTGAACCTCAGAGACTTACACTTACTATGAAGCATATTTAACAGCTGTTGGCTTTCCGGTGACAGCTGTTAAAAGTGCTGTTCTTATTTTCTTGCGCAACACCTAACAACCATATTCATTATTACTGGAATAATGTGTCATTGTAGAAGAATGGTCTGTATCAAGAGGCTTGAGCGTGATAGATGTCCGGCTGTAATCTTTCTCTCGGGCTAAATGAGCATTCAGATCACACTGTTTATCTTCCTGCTCCCTCAACAGCTCACGTTAATGCACTATTAGACCACCAAGACCTAAGAGTCTGTGTCTGTCTGTCTGTCTGTCTGTCTGTCTGTCTGTCTGTCTGTCTGTCTGTCTCTGTGTCTGTCTGTCTGTCTGTCTGTCTGTCTGTCTGTCTCTCTCTGTGTCTGTCTGTCTGTCTGTCTGTCTGTCTGTCTGTCTGTCTGTCTCTCTGTCTGTCTCTCTCTGTGTCTGTCTGTCTGTCTGTCTGTCTGTCTGTCTGTCTGTCTGTCTGTCTGTCTGTCTGTCTGTCTCTCTCTGTGTCTGTCTGTCTGTCTGTCTGTCTGTCTGTCTGTCTGTCTGTCTGTCTCTCTCTGTGTCTGTCTGTCTGTCTGTCTGTCTGTCTGTCTGTCTGTCTGTCTGTCTGTCTGTCTCTCTCTTCTGTCTGTCTGTCTGTTCTGTCTGTCTGTCTGTGTGTCTGTATGTCTGTCTGTCTCTCTCTGTTTCTGTCTGTCTGTCTGTCTGTCTGTCTGTCTGTATGTCTGTCTCTCCTCTGTGTCTTGTCTGTCTGTCTGTCTGTGTCTGTCTGTCTGTGCTGTCTGTCCTGTCTGTCTGTGTCCTGTCTGGTTAAAGCCCGAGTCAAGTCCAAATCGCCCACCTACCAAGAACATTACATTACAGTTCATTTAGCTGACACTTTTGTCCAAAGCGACTTACAAAAAGTGCAAACAATCATGAGGATACGAACTCCGAACAGCAAGAATATTGCAATTACATTAGCTTCAAATAAGCCAAACATACAACATACAGAAACAATAGAATACAAATTCAACTATTAGCTACAAATACTCCAAACTTAATATAAGCACAACATACAAATAATTTGTTTATTTTTTCATTCGTCGAGGTGCAAGAAGAACTGACCAACATTGTAAAGAAATATTTAAGCAATTGGTAAAACTAGGGAATCAATTACATTTCTTTGAAGCACATAAGAATGTGACATGCACAACCTGACAGAAAAGAACATTAAATCACAAACAACTAAAGGATCTTGGCACTCACTCGCACTATGATGCCCATCCTCTTGCTCTCGTAGGTGAAGGGGAATATCTGCAGGATGGTGAAGTTCAGGATTTGGCCAGTAGGGGTCCGCAGCTGCATGGAGGACTGGTCTCTTCCCACCAGTGTCAGGCCAACACTCTCAGTCCACTGCACCAGCGACACCTATCAACACCACATTGTAAAGACTTCAGTGGGTGGTCATTTCAATGTATGAGTGAATATAGGAGAGGACAAAAATTGGTCTAATATCTAACATTTTATGTTTTTACTAAATAATACAACATAATGAATATTAAAGGCACACACCAAAAGAGAGAACAATGACCATTACTTAGCTTTTTTATTGTTTCCAAGGTAAAGTTATTATTTCAATATGATGTACCATTACTCGAATTACAAAACAAACAATGAAGGGCACTTTCTACTGAGTAGGACGCCAGAGACCACAGTAACCATTTAGTCTTAATCAATAACTGAAACCTTTTCAGCACTCAACACTATTGATTGATAAACTACTTAATTGTCCATTTCTGAACTGAAAATGTAGTCGTGCTCGATGCTTTCTAAAGGACACAACAGATGACTTCCATTAATTCAATGGTAACGTGTGTCGGTCGGTCTGTGTGGGGAGAAAAGGAGGGGACATGAGATTGCCCAATAACTTCCAGACCAGAAGTCAGATCACATACCCAATTCATCATTCATCTTCTGACAGGTCTAATGGCAGAGCGGCCAAATGGACACAGATGAGAGAAAACAACAACCATTGCCACGTTCCAACTCAAATTTGAAAAACCTCAAATTGTGTTGTTGCGAATTACTTTCTTCTGGAAAGAAATGACCACGTAGTGTGACAATGCCAGGCCGTGAGCACTTTCACGTCAGTAAAGCTCTGACTATCGTAGTGTTCGTCATCCAGGTTGGGGAAATATGAAGATTGTGCTTCATCACGGTCTAGAAATATTGACTGTGGGGGCATTCTTGGCTCTGGTGTCAGCCACAGCAGCACCACCTTGTAACAGCAGCATCTGGTTTGGCTTCTAACTGGACTGAATGATGCTGCGACCAGTTGACTCAGAACCTCCACACGGCTGGCAACGTTGAATTACACATAATATAACTCATCCTTTTGAGTTGTATTACTTATGCAAAAAACAGTCACTGATATTGTGTCCATAGCGCTAACAAACCAAAACCAGACCTATATTAAGACTTCCTGAAAGCAAACTGAATCTTGCTTTAGATGGTATCAAACTGATACAATACAGATTTCAGAGCACAGAAACTCAAAGGAACCCGTTCACATTTTTACCCAGCGTGTCCTGAAACGGCACAATATAAACCACAGTTCTTTCATCACAACAGATATACTGGGCTCTATTCAAATCTGCAATCAAAGAGGACATTCAAAATGGCATAAGTGCAATAGGCTGGGGAGCCCATTAAGGAAATCCGTATTTACACCGCAGGAAACGGATCGAAGTCGAATTCCGCAGCCCTCTTCCTGATGTTTAAAAGAATCAATAATTTTCAAAAATCTTACAATCATCAATAAAAACATCAAATTCAATCAACACATAATAATAATACATCATATACAAAAAAATCAAAACAATAACAATAAAAAACAAATCATTTCACAAAAATAATAAAAAAATATAAAACAACACAACACAACACAATCAATTACATTAATTAACCACACACAACAACACATCATACACAAAAATAAATCAATTCAACAACTCACACACCAACCATCATCAAACATAAATAACCAAACCTTACAAACAAACAATTCACACCCCAACCCAATCAATTCACCAAAAATCATTCCCACAAAAACAAAACATTCATACAAAACATAAAACAACAACAAAATACATAATTCATAATATACAACAAAAATAAAATCAATATTCAAATATAACAACATACATAAAAAATCAAAAAAACATCAACATCCAACAACATAATACATCAAACAACCATCAACAAAAATCTCATAACAATCCATTCACAAACAATAACAATAAACTCCCTCACATCCATCCCCTCCCCCCCCCTCCCACCCCCCCTCCTCCTCCTCCCCAATCAAATAACACATACAATTAATAAATTCATATCAAATCAATTTAAACAACACATTCCAAAATCAAAAAAACAATAATAAACAAACAATCAAAATCAAATATAACACAACATCAATAAACACATATGCATACAATTCATCATTATCATAATATCATAATCAAAATCAAACACAATAAAAATAAACACACACAATAAAAAAATTTCAAAATACATATAACATATCAATCCTCAAATAAAAAATATAATATATCAAATTTCAATAATATTATCAAAAATCACAAAAAAACAACCAATTCAACAAAAATCAAAAACAAACATCAAAAAAAAATACCAAAAAAGTCCAAATATATACAAATAAACATATACAAACACAACCAACAATCATCAAAAACACAACAATCACAAAACATAATCATAAAAATTCCAAACACACACAAAAACATCAACAATTCAAAAAATTCAAATTTCATAATCATCAAAATTCATACAACAAAATTCAAAACATCAAATAATCAAAAAATACAACAATCAAAATCAATAAAAAACAAAATCACCAAACCAAATAAATCAAATTCACAACATAAATCAAATTATAACAACAACAAAAAAAAATAAACAAAACAATAAATATATAATACAAAATCATCATCACACAAATACATAAAAAACACCATCAACAATAATACAACATCAATAACAATAAATATAAAATCAACTAAAACATTAACACAATCCAACAACATTCAAATCAAAAATAAATTCAACACAGATAAAAATCAATCAATCAATATCAAAAAAATATAACATCAAAATCATATAATTCAACAAAAACAACATACATCATTCATACAAAAATATATACAATTCAAATCATCACAAATAAAATTAATAAAAACAATAAAACAATCAACAAATCAAAATATCAAATCATAATTTCACAACATTACACAAAAACATAAATAAATAAATCACACACAAATTCAACAAATATTCATTTCACAAATTCATCAATAAACACAATAATCATTCAAATTCACATCAACACACACAAAAATAAAATAATACATACATATATCCATATAAACACACATCATAAAATCATCATTCAATATCCTCAACAATCACAATTCAAATACCAAAAAATAAAAATAAATCACAAACATCATCACAACAATAACAAAAAACATACCATAATCAACACAGACAATATCCAACAATTCACATCAATCAACAAAAACATACAACCAACCATCAACACACAAAAAATAATATTATCAATCAAACATCACAATAAAACACATTAATTTCAAATCAAAATCAAACATAAATCAACAAAAACAAATTAACCAAAAATAACACAATCACAAAATTCATCAATCACATAAAACAAAATACATATCAACATAAACATCAAAAAAAAATCACATCATTCAAAAAAACATAAATAAACAACAAATCACAAAAAAATAAAATATATCAATAAAATAAACAAAAATTAAAACAAAATACACATCACAAATATAAAAACATCACATTAACAAAATAAAAATCCATATAAATAAATTAAAAATCACACAAACAACAAAAAAAAAATAATCCACACACATCACTCAACTTTCAACATCAATAAAATAACAAAATTTCACAATCAAAAATTCAACACAATATCAAAAAACAAAATCAATAGAAATCAATCACATCATAATTTCATTAACAAAATTATAACTACAAATCAATCATTAAATTCACAATCAACATCATCATTAAAAAATCATACATAAATAAAACATCACAATCATATAAAAAATAATCATACATCATAATATTCAATTCACAAAATATAATAAAACAAAACAACATTCTAAAAAATCAAAAAAACACAAAAAACATCAACAAATTTCAAACACAAAATCAAAAAAAATCAAATAAAACATAAACACTCAAAATCAATCAATACACAAATTCATTCAATAAATCAACATCACACAATTAACATTCACACAAATATATCAACAAAAATCAAAAAATAAAACAAATACAACAAATAACATTCACATCACACAACACAACACAAGCAAATACACCCAAAAATAAAATCCAACAACAAAAAATCATCCAATATTCATCAAATCAACACAATCACACATCAACCACACAAACAAAAATAATAATACATTCATCACACAAACAAAATTCATCATAACAAAACACAAAATCATCAACAAAACAATTCAAAAACAAAAACAAAAATAAACAATCACATTCAAAATAACAATAAACAATAAAAACAAATAATCACAAACAATATCACACATAAAAAATAAACTTCAAAATCAATCAATATTGCAAATCCCCCACAAATATCAAAATCAAATATAATTCATCAAATTCATAAAAACAATCACATCAAAAAAATTCACAACATTATAAATCATCAAATTCAAAACATTCAAACAATCAATCAATACAAAAATACAAAATTCAACAAATAACACAAAAAAATAAAATAAAAAAATCAACATCCATCACAATAAATCAAAAACCATCCATCACAAATTAAAAATCAATACCAACAATACATAAAAACAAAACATTTACATCAATAAAATCAACAATTCACAACAAATCAATCATTACTCAATTCAAAAACAAATCATCAAAATTCAAACAATCATAATACAAAACAATCACAATCAATCAATATTCATAAAAAAACATATCATCAAACATCAAAAAATCATAAATCAAACAAACAACAACCAACAACATACATATCAAAAAACAAAACAAATTACAAAACAAAAAAAAAAAAACAAATATCAATCAATCCATCATCAACATCATAATCATCATAATCATAATTATACAAACAAAAATCAAATTACATATCATAAAATAATAAATACAACAAACATCACACACATTCAACAAATACATCACATCAAATTCACAATTTCAACAAAAAAATCAATCAAAAACAAACATCACAAAATCAACACAAAATCAAATACCCCCAATAAAACAAAAATCATAAATACATTCATATATCAACAAAACAATTCACATCAAAAAAAAATACAATCAAAATTCAAATCAAACAATTACAATCAATATAATCAATACAAACACATATAATCAAACATCACATATATAAAAACACACAACCATCAACACATTCAATCACATAAATTCATATACACAAAATCAAATCATACATTCAAAACAGCATCAAACACAAAAGCCAAATTTAAACAAAACACAAAAACATTCCATTATATCATTCATAATAACAAATACATCATCATCCATCAAATCAATAACAATCAAATTTTACAAACACACAATCAACATTCATTCAATAATATAAAAAACAATTCATAACATTCACTTCAACTCAAAACACACAATATATCAAAACACATTAACAAACAAAAATTCATCAAATAAGAACAACATAAAATCAAAAAAAAAAACATCAAACATCACATCAAATCAACAATAAATCAATATCATCAATATAATTCATATTTCCACGCATCAAATCAATCAAAACAAAAACTAACAATCAAACAAACAAAAACATAAATACATCAACAAAAAAAACACATTCAATCAACATCACACAACAAATCAAACCTCACACAACATCCCCTCATCAAACAAAAAATTAAAACACCAAACAAATCATCAAACAACATCCACCTTCCTCCCATCCCACCCCTCCAAACCCCCCACACCTTTCCCCAACTTTCCCCCTCCTCCCCCCTCCCCCCCTCCCCCCCCTCCCCCCCCTCCTCCCCCCCCCTCCTCCCCCCCCCCCCCCTCCCCTCCCCTCCCCCCCCCCCCCCCCTCCCCCTCCCCCCCCCCTCCCCCTCCTCCCCCACACCATATAAATCATCAACAAACAATTCCATAAAACAATTTCAACAAAAAATCAAATCACAAAACAATTCAAAATCATTAAATACATCAAAAAAAACAAATTACATTCATCAACACAATCACAAAATTTCACATTAATCATTTCACAAAAAAACATCATATAAATAACTTCCAAAAACAAAATTCACAATCCATTCCACACAATCAAACAATCAAAAATCAAAAATCATAATTAACAACAAAATCACAATCATTCCAATAATCAATCAATAACATAATAAAATCCAAACATGACATATTCATCATTCATTTTTCACAAACATACTTCAATAACAACAATCAATCATCAAAATAACACCATATATTTCACATAAATAATATCATAAATCAAAAACAATAATTCAACAATCAAATTCAACATCAAATTCAATAAATACTCAACAAAAACCAATCACAAACATCATCAAAATCATTCAATCAAACACATCATAAATCACACATAATCAAAACAACATTCATATTCAAATCCATCATAATCAATATATTCACAAAACCATCAATTAAATCAATATATAATATTTTATCACAATCATCAAAACATCAAAATACACAATCAACAATCAACATAAATCATCACACAATTTCACATTCATTCATAAAAACACACACAATCCATCAAACTATATCAATCATACACAATTCACAAAAAACAAATATCAACAAAAAATTCAAATCAAAAAAATCATCATTCATATAACAAATTCAACATCAAAAAAAAACATTTTCACAATTCACATCATACAACACATCAACAACAAATCACACAAAAATAATCATCAAGTCACAAAATCAACAAACAAAATAAATTTCACATCCAATATATCACAAATCAAAAAACATCATCATAAAAACAATTAAACACATCAAACAAAAATCAATTTAAAATTCATATATATCAACACAATCACAAATCAATCATACATTAATCAATCATCATCATTCATAAATCAAATCAACACAATACACACAAACAAATATACATACAATGAATATCATACAACATCAAATCATCAAATATTCAATATAATTATTCAAATATTCAACCCCCCAAAAACAAAAAATTCATCAATCAATACAAAAATCAAACAAGCATATATCAAATCAATCACACATAACAACAATACACATAATACAAAACAATAAAAAATATCATACACAACCCATTTCAATAAAATCAAACAAACATTAATCATCATTAAAATATCACATAATCACACATCACATCATCACACATAATAAACAAATAAAAAATATCATAACATCAAAACACAATCAAATTCAATCACCAAAAATATATCAACTATATCACAACAACAATCATACAAACAAATATCAATTCATGCAAATATTCTCAAACAAATTTCATATATAATTCAAAAACAATTCAATAACACAATTCACAAAAAAATCATCAACATAATCATATACACACATTCATCAAATCAAAACATCATTTCCCAACATTCACAAAATCACAAACACACATCATTACAACACATCAACATATAATTCTAATTCAAATTCATTATAACATAAAAAAATCACAACAATAAAACACATCATTATATCAACATAATCATCATCAATATATCAAATAACAAACAAACAATCACAAATCCAACAAAAACAAACACATTAATATCACATCACACAAAAACATAAATCAACAACATCATTCAACAAATCACAAACCAAACACAAAAATTCATCACAAAAAAAAAATCAATCAATACAATATCATCAAAATCATAACAACAAAACACATCACATAAAATCAAACAACAAACATTCAAAAAACAAATTAAAAACATTATAAACAAAACACACAACACATAATCAACATCAACCACAAATTAAAACAACATAACAACAATCAAAAATAAAACATCCAATTTCACCAATTTCATAAATATATCAATAACATCATACCAATCACATCAAAACAACCATGAAATCAACACAACTCATTCAAAAATACATTTCATCAAAATTTTCATCACAACAAAAAACAAAAAATCAATCATCACAACAAACACCTCAAAAAAAATAACATGCAACAACATCAAACAATAATATTATCAAAACAAATATCAATTCATAATCAATCACAAAAATATCAAAAACACCAATAAAAAACATTCATTCATAATAATCATTCAACATCATATAATACATCATTTCATACATATCAACACAACATCATTTCAAACAAACACACAACAATACACAATCAACACAAAACATCATCAAAATCCAAACACACCATAACATATTCATCTATATGCATATCACAAAAAACATTAACATAAAATAATCATACACAAACATATCACAATCAAACATCATCAAATATACAACACAAAACATTAATAGTAATAATCATAAATCATAATACATCACATCAATCAATAATATTCAATACAATATAAAAATCAATATTCAAAACAATCAAAACAAAAAAAAAAAAAAAAATCAAATACAAACAATACAAACATTCAATCCAAAACAAAAATAAAATTTCCAAACATAACAATCAATCAACATAAAAACACAACAACAAAAATAAAATAAAACCAAATTCAAACTCTACAACAACAATTAAAAAAAATTCAACATTCATATTCACAAACATTCAACCAACATCAAAATATAAATATCATAATAATTCACACACACATACAACATCAAAATCAAAAAATCAATAATAATAAATACATAATACATCAAAAATCAAAATCACATAACATATAAAAAAATCAACTTACAAACAATACAAATATCAATAACATACACAAACACAACACAAATCATCACATAAACACAATTTACAGCAAACAATCACATATTCAACAAATATAATTAATCACATAACAATAAACAAAAAAATCACAAAATATTAAATCTAATAAATATTCAAATCCATCAACACATATCAAATCACATAAAAATCACATCATCAATCATCAAACACAGAAAAACAAATCAAAATAACATATAACACATAATTAACATCACTAAAACACACAAACAAACAACATCAACATCAAATCATTCATATAAACATTCAAAAACATAACAAACAAATAACCAAAATCAAACATTCAAAAAAAAACCAAAATCAAATAACAAAAAATCAATAACAACACAATTCATCAAATAAATATCATAAAAATTCAAAAACAAAACACACAAAATCATCATATAATAAAAAAATACTAAGCATCATCACAATTCATAACATCAAAATAATAAAAAATAAAATAAATATCATCAACATTTCATTCAAAAATCAACACATCAACCATAAAACAAAATTCATAACACAATAAAATAACATAATCAACACAACAAACATAACAAAAATCAAAAAATAATTCAATAACATTCACATTCATTCAAAAAAATAAACAAAAATCATACAAATCAAAAAACAATATATACAAATAAAACATTCACCCCAAACACAATGCAAAACATATAAAATACACAACAACACACATAAAACAAAAACACACAAAAACATCACACAAAAAATCATTCATCAAATAAATACAAAACAACATAACAATAATAATATACACAATAACAATCATAAAATCAAAAAACACAAAATCAAACACAACACAATCAAACCAAAACACCAAAATCAAACACAATCACAAATTCAATACATAACATCACAATTCAATCATTCAAAAAAAACAATTTCATACATATACATACACAAACACAATAATTAACATAAACAAACAATCAATATCAAATAAAAAATATCAAACACAAAAAACATAACAAACACATACAAAATCACAAAATAATACACCCAAATAAATCAATATCATATCATACATCATCAATTTCAAAAATAACAAATATCAAACCTCAAAAAGTCACAAATCACAAAAAAAATCAACAAATTCATCAATCAAATACAAATAAATAAAACACACAAAATCAATAAAAACATCAACCAAACAAACTTCAACACATAATCAAAAATCAATCACAATATCAAACACAAAAATTCACAAAACAAAATACATCAAAAAATCAATGATCAACATACATAAATCAACAAAAACAATAAAATAAAAATCATCATTTCAAACAACCCAATTCATTCAATCCATCCACAATCACACAAAGTTCATTTCAAAATAAAAATCAAAACTATAAACAAACAAAACATACTCACATTCATACACACAAACATATAAATCACACAACAACATCATTTCAAACATCATTCAATCATCATATCAATCATCATCATCCATAACGCAATCAACATCATCAACAACAAATAATCATCATCAATCATAACAATTCAAATATCACACATCATCAATCAATTAAAAAATCATAATTCAAATAATAACATCAAACATCAATATTCAACATCATCAACATCATTACAAATCCAATATCAAACAAACAACACATAATTTCACAATAACACATCAACATCATATTCAAATCAATAAAATAATTCAAATTTCATCAACAACATAAAACCAAATAATAACAAATTCATACATCATCAAAAAACTAAAATCATAAAGCAAACAAAAATAATCCATAAATAACATAACATAAACATATCATACAATTTAATCATATCCTTCACAAAAAAATCATTCATAATATTCAAAATCAACTTCAAAAAATAACATCATATCACACACAATATCAAACAACAAACAAATACAAAAAACATCAAATATTCAACACACATCAAACACAAATAACAAATCACACCACATCAAATCAATACACATAATATCACAAAAACAATCAAAAATTCTAAAAAACCAAAACAAAAAATACATAAACAAATCACAATATCAAAATCCAAACATTCAATAATTCATTAACCACAAATCACAAACAATCAATACAACATACACATACACAATTCAACATCACAAAAAATCCAAAACAAAACATAATATCATCAAATTCACAAAATAATTCAAAAATCAAACATAGCAAATTACCAACAAACACAAAAACTATCACAAAAAAAATCAACACAAATTCACATCACACATAAAATTCACACAAGCACAATAACACCATAAATATCATACAACAAAAATAATAAAATTTCATCAACATACATACATCAAATATTCCATTTCATCATTCAAATACATATACATCAAACACACACATAAATCATTCACATCATTCAAACATATTCACAAAAATTCAAATATACAAACAAATACACATAACACATATCAAATTCATCAAAAATATATTCAACATCACAACATTTCAAAAACAACAAATAACACACACACAAATATAATCCAATCATAAAAAATATATCACAAAATCAAACACAATACAAACCAAAATAAAAACAACAAAACACATATAATATTCATTCAAACATCAAAACACAACATCTCAAACCACAAAAGACAAAATGAAAATAAATCAACACATCACAAAAACAATATCATCACAATAATCAAATATCAAATAAACAAACATCAATATCAAACAACACATCATCAAAACACAAATATAAATCATAAATAATCAATCCCCCCACATTCACAAATACAAATCAAAAAAAACATTCATAAAAACAAAAATACAAAACAATTAACTTCAAATAACATCAATACACAAATCATTCAATAAACAAATAAAACATCACATTCCTCACAAAATAATTCACAATTCAATCAATTTCACACAAACACATCATATTCAATCATCAATTTCACATATAACAACAATCATACAAAAACATCACACAAACAACACAAAACAACAACAATAAACATATAAAAAACACAAATTTCACATATCAACAAAACATCAATAAAAAATATCAAAAACAAATCACAACATTCATATCTTCAAATCAAAATCAAAAATAAATTCACAAAACAAACAAACAAATCAATCTCAATACAAAAAATTTCTAAAAAAAATAACAAATTCAATTTCACAATCATCAACAAAATCAAAAATAACACTATATTCAACACAAATTCACAAATAATAACAAATAAACAACAAACAAAAAAAATTCAAAAAATAATAAAAATCAAGCAACAAACAATAATAATATATAATATATCACACATTCAATCCAAAATCACATACAATAACACAACACAAACAATATAAAATCACAACAAACATTAACAACACAACAAGACCATATAACAACACAAATAACATCAAAAAAAACACACATATAATACAACACCATCATATTCAATATATACAATATTCATAACCAATCAAATTCACAAAAATTCACACAAAAAATCAAACAAAAAAAATCAATCACATAAACAATCATATCATCACACATTCATATCAAAATTCAAAATAATCACAACATCCAAATCATCACAAAAAATAATATTCAAAAACATAAAATTCATAACAACACAACACATAAACAAATTCAAATCACAACAATCACAATCAAAATATATAATCTATAAAAAACATCTCAAACATAACCACATTATCCCATAAACCAATAATAAACACAAAAAATTATTCATGACAAGACAACATCACAAGCTACAAGGGGGAAGAGAGCGAGGGTAAAAAAGGGAAAGAAACTAGCAAACACAGGAACATAACAAAAAGAAGCACGGCAAACACAGGGACAGAAAGTGAAAAAGAGATCCACCACGAGGTGTGTACGAAGATTATTTTTGTTACTAAAGCGAACACTTATCTTGCAGTGTCTTATCATCCTATTACACCTCACTCTCTTATCTTGCAGGATGGATCATTCTACAGGACAAATGGCAATAACATAACCAATACAACAATTTATCACATATATATAATATTTTATCAAATATTACCATTATCAATATTTATATTTCATATATTTTTATTATTTTTATTTATTTTTATTTTTATTTTACTATTTTATTCTTATTATATTCATTACAATTTTATTTATTACATTTATTTTTTATATAATATTACTTAATCATTTTTCATTTTTTTTTATCCTTTATTATATTTTTTTTTATCATTTAATTCATTATTCTTATTATTATTTTTTTTTTTATATTTTCAATTAACTTTTAAATTCCCTTTAAATATTTCTTTTTTTATTCTCATTCTTTTCATACTATTTTTGGTTTATTAAAATTTCAATTAATAAATTTTTCCAATATAATTACTGACAGGACATAAATGTGGAATGCCAGTTTGTCCTGTGAATGTTCCCCTTCAAGTAAGAAGTCAGGGAAGACACTCAAGATAATGTCCTTTACTGACAAAAAAATCAACAACTCTGTTTAGAGATGGGAAGTCTGTTCTCCTGTCCGGCCGTCTGTGTTTGTCCGTGGGAAAATGATGTTTAGGGAGATCAAGTGTACATTTCCCAACATGTCAAATTGACGTATAGCAACATGTATTTGCGTTTGTATATTTACGTTTATCATCTGATGGATATACTTTTACAACATCAAGCGAAACCTATTTTGGACACGACTCACTGAATATCTTTATGATACATTTGAGGATTTAAAGAACTTAAATTGATAGTATTTTGTGCAAATTCAAGCCCATATAATTGATACTACAGTTTTCAAATGAGTGTAGAAATAACATGAGTGCATTATGTGTAGGAACATGTGTGTATGGTTCTGTGGCTGTTCATTTTACCTCATCTGGGCTGGAAGCCTGGTAGACTCTGCATGTGTCTTCATAATGCTGCTCAGCCTCGGCCTGGTCTGTCACACCGTTGGCCTCGTACACGGGCGTCACGTTGTGCACCAGGGCGATGGCCTTCACGGCCTCATGGACTCTACTGCTGATAGTCTTGCGGACCTTAGTGGCTGCTGGAGCCCTGGAGGCTGGAAGGTCATGGGTGGGCTGAAGATAATTACAGAAGGTAGTGTGATCAAAAGAAGGGCACACTACAGGAACCTGAAAAGAGTTATAACCTTTTCTAATGAGAGTCTTTCTTAGTGGTCAAGGTTTTTCTAAGAGAGATCAGCTATTGTAGCCCGTACAACTAACAGTCTATACTGTCAAAATAAACAAGCTTTATGTTACTCCTATATACATCAATACACAAGGACACACATTCAAAAAACCCATCATAAAATAGAGATTACTTTCTGGAGCTGTTTAGTGTTTAGTCTGAGAAACTAGTCGCTTTGCTAACAGCAGTTTCAATGATTGCTGCTATAGTGGCCTGTAAACATAACCAGATGTGTGAAGTAAATATGAACAATTTGCTTTTGCATTGTGAACTTGCTATTTTTAGAAGCCTGTGCGTTCCAGGGGTTAATGGTAGCATCATTTAAAAAGTCTGGTCAGTGCTTTGCTTGGAGGCTAATCCTGTTTCCTGCTTCACTAACCTCTGGTGTCAAGGGAGACAAAGGGTGTCATCTGAGGTCAGGAAGCCTTCAACCAAACAATAATCACAAACCGATAGGTTTCTTAAAACAATGCTCGTGGCTGTTTGTTTTACCCTTTCCCAAGATATTGGAATTTCAATCTTTTCTTTTATGTTTGTTTTCTATATGCTGTGAGTGATGTTCAGTCATTCGTTCCATTTGACAGACTGGTGCATGTTTTTCTTACCTGCGTGTAGGCGCTGAAAACATGACTCTGTACTTCATCCATCGAGTCCATCCCATATGCCACAGTTCCAAGATGGAGGCGCCTGAACACCATTTCATTTAGAGTTAGAGTTCCTGCGAAAGATTAGATTAAAGGCTTTTAAAACATGAAATACCCCCAAAATGAAAGATTAAATTAGGAATCCTGTGCTATATGTCAGACTTCTGCATAAAGGTTGACAGCAGAACATATGAAATGGTGTTTTACATTGTGGTTGCTTAATTATTATAATTTTGTAAACATCACAAGCATCAATATCTGTAAAAGTATTTTACATTAAATTGCATTTCATTTAGCTTTTGTCCAAAGCAACTTACAAGAAGTACAAACAATCATGAGGATACGAACAGCGAGAATCATTCCATTACAGTACATGAGCTTCAAAGTGCAACATAAACAATTATTATTATTTTTATTATATTTTATTATTGGCAAAGTTGAAACAGGTGGGTTTTCAGTCTGCAACGGAAGGTGTGAAGACTGTCTGCTGACCTGTTCCACCATTTTGGAGCCAGGATAGCAAACAGGCAGGTTTCTTTCTACACAGTTACTTAAAACAGAGTTTGCATGTCACATATGGTGATTGAAAAAAATAATGGTAAGGAAGCCACATTCACTTTAAATGCATTTTCCGACAGTATATCAAAAAGACCTCAGGGGCCTCGCGCGTACATTAGCCTGACTTGCAGACCCCTCCGGCCTTATCACGCTCTGGATGGGGAAATGGCTGATCAGTTTATTGGGCATGAGGGCTATAAATCTGATGTGTAACACCTCGCGCCTGAGGAAGTGCACTGGTGGAGGTGTTGTGCTCTGAAGGTGTGTATGGATGAGAGACTTTGGGCTTTTTTTATGATTTAAGGGTCAAATAAGTAGCAGGTCTCCGGGAGCAGAAACCCCACCACAGAGCAAAACCCCCCAGGGAAGGAAACGACTTAACTCTGTCCTACTGGATACTTCCTTGGCAAATCCTCAGCACCATAACTCCTCATTTTAGTACTCCACATGCTGGCCTCGGTGATTCTTTGAGCCACACGACCGATGCTTTTTAAAATAAAGAATTTTGCTTTTCACTGCCATTTCCCCGTCTAACCTGTTTTGTCAGTCAGCAGGTAGGAGATGCGTCCAAGCTGTTCAGGTATGGTGCTAGCCCTCACCACCGTCCCGGGGATCTTGGAGTCTTTCTTAATCATCCAACTGAAGACCATCTTTCCCATATCCAGATTGACACGCAAACTGCATCAAATACAAACAGTGAATGAGTGTGTTGCATTACATACAACGCAACACAGCAGATCACTTTGAAGTAGAGAATCTTAAGTCGCACCTAATGGGCACAATGTTAGAGAAGAGCAGCAAGAAGCGAAAGATCTGGAGGTACCAACGTCCAGCAAAGTGCTGGAGGGCCACCATGACCAGAGACACCACCACAAGGGCCCCGAACAGGATCTTGGTCAAACAGTTCACTTCCAAGTCGAACAAACCCACCTATCATGAGCAGCAGAGGCAGACATTATGAATGTGAAAACAAATGGTCTGTGTATATATATATACACACACACAATATATAGGTCTATATAGCAAATCAAAGTTTCAATTCAAAGTTAAACAAATTACACAATTAATGTTTTAAGAATAAATTCCTCCATCTTTTTTCAAACTAAATAATCAAATGTTGGTCTGTGGCTCTGGTTCACACTCCTGTACCTTGTGCCTTGGGTTGGAGGTGTTCATGACACTGCGCAGCTCCTTGCCTGTGTAAATCACAACCCCCACCACCGTGCCTGGAGTGAAGGAGAGAAAAAGGCCTTGAAAACTGCCTCAAGTCAATATAATAAAAAGGTACAACGTAAAACACAGTATGTCACGAGCATGTTTCCCAGACCTTTTCAGATGATGAATGTCATCTGGAATATAGGATGCAGACTTCCAATTGCTTAATAGCCAACATATTATAACCTAAAGTGGCAATAGACACCTTTTTTGATTTAACTTATCATTATGAAGTTAATGTTGATTGCACAATACTAACGACTCCATCAGCATTTAGATTGGTTTCCTATAAGCCTCGCTTTCAGTATGCAATTCTGGCCGGCCAACGGGTACGAACTCACGGGGGTGAAGGCGCCGTGGAGAAGAAATTGCTGTGTGTCCTGTGCCGTGTTGCCAACAGTTTTCCAATGAAGCAACTAGCAGCACTAGCTCAAAAAAGTAACCAGAGGACATCATTTGGACGTGACAACACTGTGCATTCATTTGCATAAATAAACAAACGTATTGGTTGCGTCAGTGTCAGGGGGAGTTGTTTTTCGCCACTTTAAGAGTCCTATAAAAGAAAAACACTTTCTTTGCCGTTGCTTTCTTTACATGCAGCCGCCCCAGGCCTGTTTATAATTGAGCAAAATGTCTGATGGAGTCATTCATTATTATTTTTTTAATGTGTGTGTTTGATTAGACAAGTCATCAGATCAGCCGTTGTGATTAAGCAGAGCTTCAGTGTCGCTCTGTGCCCTAAAGGCCAAAGCTGGTCCGGGTTACTTCCACAGAGCTGTGCACCAAGTCAGTTATTTACCAGAGGCCACAACGGTGCTGGCCCACAGGGTGTTTTCAATGCCGAGACTTTCGTTGACTGGCGGGTCTCCATCTTCCTGTAACAGTTGAGATAATAAATTGCTATGCTTGGTAGATAAGATATCTGTTAACTAACAAATATTAGGATTGGCAGGATTGTTCTCCCGAAAGGTTGCATTTAATTATCGACTCACCTCCACTTCTCACAGTGAATCTGATACATTTCAAAATCAATTTACTCATTTAACGTCTTTAGAGAATTCTGCTGCCGGTTTTATTAAATGGAGACTGTATTAATGCGTTTTGCCGGATTTATTCATTTAAAAAAAAGTGTAAGGGAAAATTGTGAATAGTAATGTAAGCACTCACCCTGGTGAAAGTTCCAATAAAGTTATGGATATCAATATTTGGTTCCTCTGCATACACATATGATCTGATTTGTAGAAGGTCCTGTGAGACATCGGGAAAAAACATGGTTTAGGTTGGATAAGGTCATCAAACATCATGACTGAGAATATATCACGCATATGGACACCAGATATATTTATATTATCCTTTACAGCTTATGCAGCAACAGCGTTCGCTCTATGGTACCGCATTGTACATTGCTCGAGGCTATAATTAGTAGACAAACTGCTTTGACACGCACACAAAAAAATACTCCCAGACATCTTTGATGTACATGAATATGGCGGTTATTTCTTTATTATCTTGTCCTGAGGCACATATTGCTATCGCAGCCACCGGGAGCTCAAAGAGCAGGTGATGCCAGAAGCTGCACAGGTGCTGAAAGTAGCAGTTCAGGGTTGAACTCCAGCCAGGCCTGCAACTAACGATCACGGTTATTTTATTGATTAATCTGCTGATTATTATTTTGATTAATCAGTGATAGGTGTGTCCATAAAATGTGTAAAAATTGTTAAAGATCACAATTTCCCAGAGACAAAATTCACATCCTTAATGCGTCTTGTTTCGTCTGACCAATATATATATTTAGGATTATAAACAAGTAACCGATTATCAAAATGGAGTAACAAATGGTTTCAGTTCTGGATCAATATATCAGCCATCTCTAGCCTTTCACTACATATCAAATCAACAGCAATGCCAACCACCTCTGATAAGAAGGAGGTTTTGTAACAATAGTTTGTAAACATCTATCATTAAATGTCACAATCCTTAACAGATTCTTTTTCTGTCAGCAATCACATGTATTCAGCAGTTCTTATTTCACAAAATGCAAAGCACAGAGTTCAACATTCAATTTTGTCCTGAACCTTTCTACCTCTCTCCATCTTTATTTCATGACTCACGGCAGCAGTGGGCAGTCTCTGTGTGCAGGCCACTGGGAGGCGTAGTTTCCAGTCCGTCTCTCCATCCAGCTGGTCAGTCCTCAGGAAACAGGAGCCTGGGAAGGAGAGGACAAGAGCCACTGATGCCAGAAGGAAACACATTCACCCCTAGGGGGCAACAATAGATTGGCTTTAAGTTAAAGGGGGGGGGGGGGGGGGGGGCATCACACTCTATTCTCCATAGTTGCATTGATTGTACAAATCACTACATTCATATTTCAATAGATACTGAAGGCTACTGCCAGCTGGCTTCTGGATTTATGTGTTCTAATACACGTTGTTTTTTAAGTTCCTAGGTTTGAATGAATACATGAAATAAAACAATCAAGCGAGTCACAAATGAATAGCAGCAAGTTGTGTGAATGGAACAAAGCTGCATATCAATGTTGGGATAGAGTTGGAGGCATTCACCAAAGCCCATCCCCCCACTGGCTTACATGCGTCATCCTTCCCAAAAGTCCCAGTCCTGGTCTAGGCTCTTCATAATTGACCTAATGGCCTCCACATGGAATAGAGATAACCAAGCAGCACTATTTCCAGTAAAGCTAAGCTGTTGTTTTTCTTCCTCCAGCAGGAAGGCTCAACAACAACATGCATCTCGCTTTACTTACAGAGACACATTTGGGTTTCTGGAAGCAGAAAATAAAACCTATGCTGTGCTTTGCAGGTTGTCATTTTGAATGGACTTAGATGTATTTTGTATATGTGCAAATAAAACAAGTGCAATGCAATTCTCCAAGTTCTTGTTATCACAAATCT
Source organism: Cottoperca gobio (assembly GCF_900634415.1). Lineage (NCBI taxonomy): Eukaryota > Metazoa > Chordata > Actinopteri > Perciformes > Bovichtidae > Cottoperca > Cottoperca gobio. The sequence goes on from NC_041361.1 coordinate 2,454,701, forward strand.
TGTTCTAATCCATATTTGATTATTCAGATGAAGCATCCTTCTCTCATGACTCCTGTTTTCTCTTTGCATTTCATCTTTGAGTGTCCCTGGATTTTCCTTGTCATTATCTTCTCATTTGAAAGACAAAACTAGTCATGGAAGATGAAGAAAGGACAATGTTTTGTCTACAGTGCCCACTACACTGCACTTTTGAGTGATAGTGACACTGGACTCAATTTCAATTTAGACATTGTAGGGCTTCCTGTCCTGGCTCAGGGCTAATCCCTGCACCTCAGCGCCTTTTTAAACAAGTCATTTCCCCAGCCAGCAAGCCTGTTGTGGAGATCTGGATGAATGACCAGCAGATGTTTACCATTTCTTTCAGAGGTCCTTAAAAAGATCATGTCAGCAGGAACACGCTGGTTCTACAAAGAAAGGCAGAAAGAAAAACATCACTTTAACATCACTTCCTGATCCTGCACTTTTCCTCCTCCATCCTCTGCTCTTTAACTGTAGACAAGTAAGACGTTTAGCTTTTCATGTGCCACATTACCAACAGCCAGTCAGTCAAAATAATAAGCCCTGCAGCAAATCATCCTGCCGTGGCCTGAACAGGACCCTGACCAGGTTTTACACTCTGCCTGACCTGGTCCCTCCACGACACCAGACAAATTCTCCTTTCAATTCATCCGGACAGCTCCCCCAAAAATTGAACCGCGCATGGATTTATTGCTAAGTGGTCGATATTAAAAGTCCAATAAAAATGTAATATGACTCTTCAAAAGCAGGTTAAATAAGAAATTCCAAAGCATCCTTTTTGTCGCCTACTGGTTTCCCCACTGCTGATTCTGAATGGTAACTCTGAATCACTCATATTAGTGATTTGTGCAGGACAACATGTGGGACTTTTCCTTCTGCTGCTTTCAAATGTGTTGTTTTATTTGACTGTTGCCTCTGTGTTTAGTGTCCCGTCTGTAACTTTGTATGGTACTGTTAGCATCTGATCAGGTCTCTCTTGAGAATGAGACCATGTGTCTCAATGAGATTTTACCTGTATAAATAAAAGGCTAAATCAAATTAAAAAATGAGATTCAGAAAGAAGCCCTCACAAGACAGGACTCACTTTTCATGTTTCATGTACAAAGACCTCAGAGAACACAACAGATTCCCCCGAAAAACTCAAACCAAATTGGATATTTTGAACAACTAAACATTTAAAGATGCCAAAACATATATCAATAAATAGTACTTAATTGAATTTGTGTTTGAGGTCTAATTACAGCTATTTCAGATTCACGTGTGCTATGTATGCATTGAGTTTGACAGGCGGAGGCTCAGCATTGATCACAAGATTAGAAAATCTTTACTAACTCCTTTCACCTCAGTCACCAGTGGAGCACAGAAGATTAACAACCCCCTCATTATTCGCCGTCATATAAATGGGAACTTCACGGTTCCAAAAAGCAAAACTATTCACAGATGTGGAAGAAACAATCTTTAACAAACCTTTTCCACGATTATAAGATCTCCAACTTGAATGCCGCTGCTTTTCACCTTCACTGTGCCTGAAATGCAGAACAATGTTGAATGTTAATCTAGTGTTTAGTAACTTTGTATGTCATTTGATGCGTTACGTATGCCAGTCATTTATACAGTTCAAATTCACCAATTATGTAGTTAAAAGTTTTTCATTAAATATGAAACACACACAGTTCTCCCGTGTTTGCTTTTAATTAAATGTGATTTCAGAACATGAACGTCTTCTTTGGGTGAACTGTTGTCCTGCATGCCTCAGTTGTCCCAGTGAATTTGGGAAAGTAATTTTGTGTGCAGATTGGAAAGAATGCTGGGGGAGTTGAGCCTTTTCTCTCATTCCACTTGGAATGAACAGGCAAAATTGTTTGGAAAAGATCACTGACCCTTGACCTCTGTCGTGACCTCTGGGCTTTGCATATGCAAGACATTAAAGCACATTAATATTGCTATGCATTCAGCGTCACGGGACTTCACATTAGTACTCTGCGGCACTAATTGAAAAAAAAACATTTTACAGATTTTCAGAAACAAAATGTGACGAAATATATTCTAAAATAAAAGATGAAGCTTTGATTCATTCACTTTTTTTTGTGTTGCTAAACACTCGTTCAGAGGTGCAACATTACATTTATTTAACGGATTAGTCGATCAACAGACTTTAATCGCTTTTAATATTTTGAGCAAAAATGCCAAACATTCACATGTTCCAGCTTCTGAAATGTGAAGATTTGTTGCTTTTCTTTTTTCAGTAAACTGAATATATTTGCTTCTTGGACTGTTGATAGAATAAAAAAAAGTTAATTTGAATAAATGTCCTTGAGCAGTTATTTTATAGACAAATCGATTAATTGATTAATCAACAAAAGTTAAACATAATTTCAACCACTTTCTTCCTAGTGTAGAAAACAACACACCAAGCGCTGACACCATAACTTTTCTATAAACCGCAAGATACGCACGGGGGCCGCTATCATGGAGGCAACCAGTCATTGTGTTTATGGGTAAAACAAGCTGCCACATCAAAGGGGCAAAGTGATGGAAACCACAAGAGGTCTCCTGCTTTTTATTGCTGGTAGCACTTTATACCAAGGCCTCTTATGTACACTTTTACATCTCTGCTTTGAATTACCCACCATTTCCCCTAGCCCCAGTAAGTTTTAATAGGACCAACCTCCTACAGTTAATAGACGGTGATGCTAAGAAATAAGCAACATGGTTCAGATATCAACAGAGCCAAAACATAAGCAATGTTGTCCTCCAATCCTTACCTCTCGTTGAAAGCTTGCTGTAAATCTGAGAGTTCACTTCTTTGTCTCGGAGGTAACATCTTATTTCTTCAACTGCTTCTCTCATGATGGTAATCGCCAAAACAAGACCCTGGAGAGGGAAATGTCAAAATGAAAAAGTAATTTCTCCAAACAAACAACAAACCAACTTTGTACATGTGAAAGCTGTGGCAACTGTGAAACACCAGAACCTTATTTCAATAAGTTTTAATCATTCACAGTTAGAGTGTTAATGCCACATACCAGAGGGACCCAGTAGGTGTAGAGCGCACCTAACCGTAGCTCCTTGATAAATTGAGAGCAGGCCAAAAGCAAAAAGTACAAGTTGAAGAAGTACTTGAACTGATTGAACAGCACCTGTGAACATAAAACAAAGAAGCACAGAGTGAAGTATTTGCAGTGTGGTCAGTTATTGTGCATATCTGACATTTACTGCTCGGCCATTACTGTTTTTGATACCATTGGTCTCCATTAGCCTTGTTACGGCACTGTTTTAATGACTTGTTGATAAAATGTCATCTTAACATCTATTAACATAAATTGGGAAAATGGAAAATGACTTCAGGTGTACATAAAACATTTGTTTGATTTTAATTTGTGACAATTTTACCGAGGTTTTCTTTTCTGTTCCAATTCTGTTGACATAACCAGAATCCCAGCAATCATACAAAGATATTTTGATAATCCTGTCGTTTTTAAGCAAAAATGCCCAGAATTCACAGGTTGTTGCTTCTCAAGTGTGAATATTAACTATTTTTTAAATCAGCATTTTAGCTTGTTTTTTTTGCACAAAACAAGCATTTTTAGGACCTTCTTCCTTTTTGCTATGGACATTTTTATTTGCTTTCTGTCCCGCCAATTTTCTTTAATTTATTATTTTGCGAATTTACAAGGCAATGTTAGAACAAAAAATCCTACTTCCCATACTTTTGAAAGATTGATTCAAGAATCATTAATACCAACTAAGGCCTTATATTTAGATCAATTAATTCAATGACTTTTAAGACCTTTTAAGGATCTGCAGGAGCCCTGGCAAATCAATCAAGAAACTGTTTCTGGATGATAAAATTCATCGAAATAATAACGTGGCAAATTAAAAAACATCCTTAAATTGATGGAAAATCTGAATAAAAAATCTAATATTTTCCTCAGTGATCGTCCTCATTGGCCTTATAAACAACCTAAGAGATATGAAACAATGTGCAAACACACTCCTCCACTAGTGTCATTCTTAAAATTAACACTCATGCTTAAACTTTGCCCAATTTCATTACCACCAGTGTGCCAGATGACATTCACATTGCTACTGTACGTCACTTCCAAAACTGTTGCCATGGACAGTAGAGAACAATGACACCACGCACAGAAACATAAAGACTACAATATGTTCTAGTGGGAAGAACTTCTCCACATGAACCAAAGAAAATAAAAAGCATCGCAATTTGCAATGCAAAAAGGCTTTGCTCTTGTCTTTGGCTTTCCAAACAAATTTGAACTACTTTCAATGTCTGACTTCTCACACACACACAAAAAAAATCATAAGATCTTAAGACAACTGAATGTCTGAAAAACAAATTTATATGCAAATCAGGCCGGGGAAAATGCGAGGGTCAAAAACACACAGCTTAGTAAGAATTTGCCAACCAAGTCACACATGTCCCTTCCATATTCTTCTGAGGATGTGAATGTGATCTGGTGCTGTGGGACCATGTCTCTGTTAGTCCAAATGTGACAGAAAATGTCCTCTGGCATAAGTCATATGTCATAAGTCATATAGGTAAGCAATAATCTATCAGCATCTATGTGTCTAAATATCCTGGAGGCATTCTAATATCTAGTCGTTCAGGATTTGGCTGAACATAAGCAAACACGACTACATTATTATTTAAGTGAAGTAAGCATACAAACTTTGAGGGATGTATCAGAGCTGAAACACAATTGTCACAATTTGTAAGAATTAGTCGATCGACAGAAAGTTTATTGACGACTATTTTGATAATTGATTGATAGTTTGAGTCACTTTTCAAGCCAAAATAACAAACATTTGCTGATACCAGCCTTTTCAATGCAAGTATTTTCAGCTTTTCTGTTTTGTATAATTGAAAACTGAATATCTTTGGGTTTTGAACAGTTGGTTGTAAAAAAAAAAAAAAGGAGTGACTCGTAGACACCACCTTGGTTTCTATTGGACATTTTTCATTATTTTCTGACAATTTATACATTAATTTATTAATCGATTCATCTGGAAAATAACCGTCCAGATCAGGCTTGACGTGATACTCTGATCCTTGGCGATCAGAGTGAGAATGGAATGAGTCAAACACTAGTGACCACCCCGATGTTGGTGGTACAGTGATTGGTGCAAGATGATAGCAAAGATGATTGTTCCTAAGATTATGAGTCTTAATAGTAAAATATTTCTGACAAGTGATAATGAATCAGAGCCAGGCTGAGAGATGTGGGTGGTGGTTTTGGGGGTCAACAGGAAGGAGGGTGGAGGGGTGACCTTTGACTGACACTAACCGCAGGCAGGAAGGTGAAGAAGTTGTACTTCTGGTTGTTAATGACATTCCTTGGGTACCTCTGCTCCCTCTTTTCTGGGTGGCCGAGCCACACGGTGCGGGGACGGAAGTCACCCATGCCACAACATCTCGACCACGGGCAGCACCTGAGAGGAAAAGATGGGGATGGTTAGAGAATATCTGCTGAGGAGACTTAAATTAAAAATAAGTAGGATTCAGTTAAATAATTTAAGCTACTTCACTTTAAAAATAATTCTGTAGCTTGAAGCATAGCCCTGTGTTGTACTGTGTGAAGCTGTTGAGGTAATGGCTCCATTTTTAATGTATTTCCTGTCACATCTCTTAGTTAATGTGTTGCTTATTGCAGCTACAAACGGAAACACAGAACAGACTAGGCTGAGCTAAAAAGGTCTATGATCATGGAGTCTGGAGAGATTATGCTTTACAAGATAAATATTAACTTCATCTGGAAAAAGGGTGGAAACTCCCTTCGCTCTACCTAAACAAAGCATTCCAAATCAATAGAGTAAGAGCCAAGTGACCTTGTGACTAATAATGGAACTACGTTCTAAGTTATAAAACACTTTCCATAAACAAAGTGAAGGCGTAACACATATAAAGCCTCTGTTTTAATGCAGACAAAATGGTTCCTTCAAAGATTACTCAGTTTTTTAAAAAGTTTTGTCTGCCAGGTCTGATAACCTTTCTACTGCGGTCATTTCCACAGAATGCTGTGATAACCCTGCAGTGGACGGGACACCAAACTGATTCCTCTCCAACTTAATACGCTGAAGCTGGGGTTCCTGTAAAACTCGTATCCAGGGAGAAACTAAAGTTAACTATTTTATTGACAATACATAAAAAATAAATACTATATGCACTGACTCTTTGTATGGTATCTGTCTAAAGGATAAAACACAATAAAGCACAAGAGCTTATTTGCATTGTGGTCCTTTAAATGATTGTACTATTGATTATTGTGTATGTTGCAGAATAAGACAATAATGGGCTTCGTCATTGTAAAGCAGCTCCTGGTTTCTGTAATCTTGAGTGAAATAATCCTTCTGTTGCCGTTTTTAGACTACAGGGAAGTCGACTGTAGGTGAGGGCTGCAACTAATGACAGGCTTTTTGACAGTTTCACATGTCACAGTAGGAAGACACAGGTGTAAATAATAAAACGAATAATGGCAGTTAATTAGACAGGAGCCATCGTTAATGTCACTTTGTGATTGATTATTCTGCCAAATAGTTTCTTGAATCAGAATCAGAAATCCTTTATTAGTCCCACAACCAGGAGATTTACATTGTTACAGCAAAATATCATTTTAACTATTAGTTGTATAAAATATCAGCCCTTGTTTTACTTCATAAAATACTTTCAAAAATATAAAAAAAATGCCCATAAGAACCGAAGTTGGCATATTCAAATGTCTTGTTTTGTCCAACCAACAGTTCAATATCTGCGATATACGATTCATTTGTTGTCGTTGTCAGTTAATTTTCTGACAACCGACTAATCGATTAATCATTTTTATTCTGATTTACTGCAGATCTTAATGCTTTACAAGTAAAACAGGCCAAATAATGTTTATTTATTACCTATGTCACGGAGGCTATGTTTTCAGTTTGGTTGGTTTGTCTGTCAGCGTATTCAAGTGGCGGATAAACTAATTATGTTTTCTTTCATTAACATTGCAAGATTTGGCCTTAGCGGAGGTCTGCACTCTCCCAGTACCTTTCTATTTGACATATGGAAAACAGCTTATTAGGCACATCTAGCTCAAACTAATGCAGTCTAATACGATTTGTGGTGCATTACACAGAGATGTGTTTCTATCATTTAGCATACCCTCACCGATATAGAATAAGATTGAACTGAAAACTTAACATTATAACATGAAGGTAATATCTATTGCAGGACTTCTGTACTAGCTGGCATTAGTTCTAGCTAGGTGTACCTAATAAACTGGGTGTATAACTACCATGTCAGGGTGGTGATGTGTACTGAAGGCAATGATACAATAAACTGCAAACTGGAGAACAATACTGTACATAGAGCAGCTAGCTAGAGGCCAACATTTCTGCATTAAAACAGCTTATTTTCAGACATTTTGTCTTTGTATAATGTGATTATTACAGGAGGTGACATCACCATGATAGCCTGATCAGACTATTGGCTGCATTTCAGCACCATGTCTGCCTTGTACGTGTTTCTCCATCATCATCTATGAGGCCTGCCCCTTTATGTGCTGGTTAAAATAACACTACAAAAATCATTATTTAGCCAACATGTGGCAACACATTATCTCTAAAAAATCATGGCCTTCATTTCGGCGTAGTATCTGCTCTTTGACAGACTGAGATCCAGTCTACCGAGCTAATATTGACATGGGCGTCAAATGCACTTGCTCCAACTGCACCCCGGAACAAGGATGTCTCCTGGAGCTATAGCTAGCCGTTTTAAAGCTACTATAAATGGCCACATTATTTGTAATAGCATGTATGTATCTGTTAGTCGTTGGTTTATTACTTAACTGCTTTGTCCACCCCACCTAAACCCCTCCAGCGCTAAGCTAGTAAGAGACAATGTCGACGCGCTCCTGTAAACAATTTAACGGCTAAACTGACATTAGCAGAAGCCGACGAGCGAAATACGTCAACAAACGGCTAAATATTCATATTTCTGTGCCGTATAATGCCCTTACCCATTTCTGTGTTTACTGTCGTTTCTTTTCGGCCGCCTCACGGGTTGTAGGGGGATATTGTCGGTCATTCCTGCAGCTCCCGGTAGCGGGTGGAGGCTGTAGTCAGTCCGCCTAGCTGTAGCGGTTCTGGGCGGAGGCTTCCCAGCTGTCACTCACACAGGACGGTTGGACAGTGAGCAGGCTCGCGCTGCTGCTGGGTCAGTTAACCTACTATACACCAAACACACTTCATCTCAATATGACCCGTTTCATAACATAATATTTTACATTTGCGTTATCAATATTTGTTAACAGGGCTGAATAACTCTATTTATATATTGCTTGGGGTGTGATTATTAGTAGGGAGTTACATTTCTTATCTGTGTCACTATATAACATCAAATGAATAGTTTATCTATGAATAATATCTGATAATAGGTAGCAACAAAATCAAAAGGGAGGAAGGGTTTAGTGGTAAAACTCTGTCACCATACCTTTACATATTCTAATGCTGTTTTTGGGAAATGACTGAGCTGTGGTGTAAATTTAGGCTACATAAACTCAAGTTTACTTAAGGATAGTTTTGAGATACTTGAGTAGGTACTCATATTTTCTGCTAATATATTTCTACTCCATTACATTTGTATATTGTATGTCCACCACATTTATTTAACAGATATAAATAATAGTATCTTTGCTGCTACAAGTTGCCTACTCAGATCTGGTACTGAAGTAAAAGTAGCAGTACCACAATGTCAAAATTCAAAGTAAAAGTCCTGCATTTAAAATCTTATCTAAGTAAAAGTACACAAGTATTAGCATCAACATATTCAAAATAACAAAAGTAAAAGTAGCCTACTCATATGGCCATTCTCAGAGTATTATCTATTAGATCATTGGATTATAACTATCACTAATGTTGCATATGGTAGAGGTGGAGCTCATTTTGATGACTTTATATTGGCCTAATGTGAGGTAGCTTAGTCCATAATAATATTAATAATGTATTTTGTGTTAATAATCTGAATCTAATCAAATACACAGACTAGTAAAAAGTACAATATTTCCCTCTGAAATGTAGTGCAGTAAAAATATAAAGTGGCATAAAATGGAAATAGTAAAGTACAAGTAACTCAAAATTGGATTTAAGTACAGAATTTGAGTAAATGTACTCGATTCCTCTAATACCTTACATTACAAACAAGTATGATGAAAATATGGAATACGATGCATTATAGACAAAGTCCATGTCCTTATAAAGAAAAAAACAAACTAACGTTGACACAAGCCTGAGGTATAATCTTGCAAAATAAGTAAAAATTAAAATATGTTAGTGTTTATATCCTGTACTAGGCTTCAATTTTATGCATAAAACATTGTCTTTATATGACCCTTATTTTATATTGTGATATATTGGTAAAAACTGATAACTGTTGCATTTCTTATAGATCTGTCGTATTGTAGTACAGGGGTTTCTTACTACTCACTGTACATCTAGTTGACCTGCACTGTAGTGACATTTAAGTATTGCATCATGTCAAATTGCCAGTGTATAGTTGACCTAAAATGAATTGTGGACACAGGATTAGAGAGCAGGCTTCAATTGTTGATGCAAATAGAAGTTCGTTGGGGATGCAAAATGGCAAGGGATTAATGGCTACTGGAGGGTCATGTGCATACATAAATACTATCCTGAGTCATCTGAAGGTGAATTGATGTAAATAAGGGCTTTAATGTACATTTGAACTAGTCTGCGCTGGGGTTGAAGTTATTGTTGGGGGTAGAGTACATTTCAGTGTCTAGTGTTACACTATCAAATACGTTTGCATCCTCCGCTCAAATACGTTTGCCTTCAAGTGATTAAGTAATGACAGGATAAATACTGAAAAAGTCACCCTGATTTTATTTTTCAAAATCAGAAAATATTTAGGTGTAGGAAACATTTGAAAAACAAAAACATTTACATTGTAAACAGGCCAAATTGGCTCAACATCACTTGAATTGTAGAGACCAACCCGAAAGCAGTTTTGACATGGTTTGCTAAAGAAAGGCACAACTTGGCAAAGGCATATCGATAAGGAATGTACAGCAGGGGCCTACAAAGTACTCTGACCATTCTGAGTTGTGTAAAGTGTCCAGTGATACATTCATTACCGTTCAACTCAGCAGGTTGAGAATGAAAATCCTCGTATACTCGAGAATGTATCGGAAAACGTCCAGAGCGTTGCGTTGAGAGTAGGGGGCGTGGAGGACAACTAAAATCTAAACGAGGTAGAACTTACCCCCCTCATCTCAAGCATTTTGTGAGTTAAATAAATATATGAGTGGATACGATAACCGTAGGAAAGATAATCTGAGTCTGACAAACTAAATGGTTGTTACACACAAAATTGACAGGAAGGAAATAAGTAAACAAAATTGTTGATTTGCCCCTTTCCCCATTCAGCCATCACAATAAAAGCAGTGAAATGTGACTACAAAATGTAAATGTAACTAAGACCTGAAATAAAGTGCAGGCATGAGAAGATTAAGCATACAACAGCTTTCAGAGCTCAGCCAACTAAATTTGAATCTGCAGATTTACAAGTGGAATTTATGTTGGCGGGGAAATGACTTGATGAAAATATAAAATGCAATGCTACAATGTTACAACACATCAATTCATCAGTCTAACAGAGCCACCATAGCAACCTTCTGGTTCAGTGAAAGACAACAGCAACATTTGTACAATTCCAATTAGGCACTTGGCAAAAAGGTTTGAGCCATTTCCTACCGTACTTTTGAATTTTAGCACCGACGCAACAATGATGAAAGCCTTTTTGTAATCTACATGATCCGAAACGGATGAGTGAACTGTTGCGTGTTGATTTAATGGGCAAGACACTGGGATAATCTGTCAGTCTGATCAGAAGCCCCTTCAAAATGAGACATGCTAATGACATTTACCACTACAAAAAATGTACAATGTCATAAAACCTATGGCACACAATGAGTTAAAGTAGTCATTCTAGATACATACGGTTAACTACACCAATATTTCTGAACACTGAGACATGGTGTCCTTTAAAAGTCATGCCCTGAAACTTCCTATTAAAGTCAAAATCCTTCAAAAAGTATCGAGGAGACAGTCTGAATTAAAGCAGTTTCAAGTAAGTTATACATTCAAACTTCTGGATAGACAGCAAAACAAAACAAAAGTCACAGGAAAAGAATACCCGCATATATATTTATATCAAATAAAATACAACTACAGTAGTTATATCAAGTTCAACTAAAAATAACACTTGAGAATCGTTCTGATCAGTAGGGGAGAGAGCTGCAATGAAGTTTATGGAAAAACTCAACCAATCTAGGCAGATTCTACAAGGTTCTCGCTGAATATTGATTGTACCTCATTCAAAAAAAGAAGACATTCAAAAATTGAGTTCAGGTGGTAAATTGACTGATGGCTAAAAACCCTAGTTAACTGCAATTTTACCCTCCTCCATGAAATGTGGGAACTGCGATTTTGGTGCGCTGCTCGACCTGTTCTTCTCCATTTCGGCCATGGAGGCAGGCAAGCCAGAGTGGGATCCATCCATCTTCATGAGGCCTCCGGTGGATCCAATCAGAGGCCCACCGCCAGGGCTCCCAGGGAGCGGGATGCCACCACCCTGGATGACAGAGATTTCATTGGTCTTCATGGTCAGGCCCCCACTGAAGGCAGCAGCATACTGGTTCCACATAGACTGGTCAAAGTTCATTGGTGGAGCACCCAGTTCTTTGGGGGCCTGCATCATTTCTGGCAACAGCTTGGCCTCGGAGCTCATCGCCATCAGCGCCATGGGATTATCCAGAGACAGCCGCTGGCCACGCCGCGACGTGTTGTTCCACATGTGAGTTCCGATGTGCACCTAAAGACAAGACGCAGTTAATTACAAACCCATCACAATGCTTGATATTACATTACAAGTACAAACTTAAAAATCATCAGCACTTTGTCAGAAAACTGACTTACCTTTAGATTTCCCTTGGTGGTAAAAGCCCTGCCACAGATGTTGCAGGCAAATGGCTTCTCGCCTGTATGAGTGCGCTCATGGATCTGCAAGGCGCTGGCAGATGAGAAGTTCTTGCAGCAGGCATGACAGACGTGTTGTTTGGTTGATCGTCGTGGTGTGCTGGAGATGGAGGACATGGCTGTTCCCTGAGGCATATGGGAGCTGAACAAACCATGAGGGCTCAAAGGATTCTCTGGAGGAAGCTTCATCTCCAGACTTGCCAGACTCGATGGCATCCTCATGAACGACATGTTAACAGGAACTGCTTGAAAAAAAAAAAAGGGGGGGGGGGGGAATTAGAGCATCCAATATGACAGCTTTGAAAATACATTTCAGATTAGATACTTTTCTAATAAACTCACCATAGTCTCCATTAGTGTATGGCATGCCAGGTTCTTCTTTGATCACTTTGGGGGTGAAGCTGCTGGAAGCGGTGAGGTCAAGGGCTCCACTCGACTCAGTGACACCTTGAGCACCACCCTCAGACTCTGGTTTATAAAAACTGTGTGCAAATTCATTAACGACCGACTCAGGAGATTTGCTACTACTCATGTGGTTTAGCGGGGAAGATGAGTGAAAGGACATGGCTGAGTCAGAAACAGGAGGGCTGCGGCCATTCTGGTATTCCTGCTTTCTGGGAGCTGGTAGGGCTTCTTTGGATGTTCCCTCACTTTCCGAAGCTGTGCTACTCTGTCGTTTCAGTGCAAGAGCAGAGGTGAGCTTCTTCAAAACATCCAGGCTGGAAAACATGGCGGGGGCAGCATGATTCTGTGGTTGTTCCTCAGAGGCAGGTGGGAGGTAATCTGAGGTGTCGTTTGGCTTTTCAGGAGTTCAGCTCTGGCTCATGATCCTCAAGGCTTGCTTCAAAACCAATGATATCTGTAGAATTTTCCTCCGATAGAGATGATTCTATTGCTTCTGCTGCTTCAAGCTGGGTTTCTGGCATCGGGGTGTTGGGGATCTGCCCACCCATGTGCATGCGAATGTGCTGCTGCAGAACCACAGCGTTTGTGAACTTCTTCTGGCAGATGGGACACGAGTGCTGCATTTTAAGAGGAGTGTTAGCCCTGTGCACTCCGTAATGGGCCTTGAGGTTACCCTTGGTGGAGAATGCACGGCCACAGATTTTGCACTTGTAGGGCCTCTCGCCGGTGTGTGTGCGGTAATGCATTTTGAGTGAGCTCTGGCAACTAAGCACTCTATGACAGATTACACACTCATTTGGGTCACTGGTCCTCTTTTCCAGGCAATCCACCATCTGCTGAAGTTTTGCAGTTCCAGAGCTTTGTTCTCCTATGAGGGAATTACCATTCATATGATGCAGTGCTCCAAACTGTTCTTTAGCATCCTTCTGATGCGGATCCACTCCCGTCTCTTGGCCAGACACATTAGAGGAAACTGTTGGGGAGCAATCACTTGTTGATGGGGAGGGTTTCTGGGAAAATGGGTCCCCTGCAAAGCTGTCAAATGTCTTCAATCCCGGTACAGGTGACTGGTGGAAGCCAGCAGTAGGTTGACCTAATGTAGGCTTAACGTCGGTCAGGTTTGACTCGTCCATGGGCACAGACATGCCAAAGGGAATGCCACTGCTGGTGGGGATGTTGTCAAGGTGCTCTGGCACAGGATGTGGGTTCATGCCAATGTGAGGATACTTGTCTCGATGCCTCTGGAAATGCACTTTGAGGTTTCCTTTGGTTGTGAAGCGGTTTCCGCAAATGTTACACTTGAAGGGCCTCTCCCCAGTGTGAGAGCGCAAGTGAATCTGGAGAGCACTGTCATTGCCAAAGGACTTCCCGCAGTACTTACACTTGTGCTTGTATAACGACTCAACATTCTTTGATTCCGGTGGGGGGTTCAGCATCTTTGTCTTCACTTTTTTGGAAGACTCAATCCCTGCTTGGATACTATTGAAGGTGCTTGTGAAACCCATGAGACCTGGCGACTGTGGCAGTAGTGCTGGTAAACGGTGAGCCAAATCTGGGATGCCCTTCAAAATGTCTGTTTTAGGAGCCATAGATTCCAGTCCTCCAGGTAGAGAGGAAGGGATGCCAGCAGGCAGAGGTAATTTACCTTGCTTCATTGTCTCCATAGAAAGGCTCTGGCTACCGGTCCTTTTTCCTATCAGAGCTGCTGCAGCAGACAACTGTTGAGAGAGATGTGCACCAAGAGCTTTCAGAGGGTCCATTGCTGTCCCTACTGATGACTGGAGACCATGTGGAGTCATCATGGCTACTTGGATTCTAATCTGTTCCGTGAGCTGGATTTGCTGTAGCTGCTGCTGCTGGAGGCACACTAAGTGTTCCAAGATCGTCGGGATGGCCTGCAGGGCATCCTGAGTTGAGATCAAAGATGTATTATTGGAATGATGTTGGGAGACAGCCACTTTAGTGTCTGCCATGGTTTCAAGAGTGACATTTGAATCTTGCATTTTCAGTGAGGAATGGAAAGTCATCTCCGGGCTAGCAGGCATCTCTGTCTGATTGTGCGGTCCCGAGTCCTCTGTATTCATGCTGGACTCTTCTTCCGTTCTTTCCAGATTGTCTATATTGACATGTGGTGGGGAATGGCTGCTGGACTGGCTATCGTCCTGGTCACTCATAAGGCCTTCTGGAGAGCCTTGTGAATATTCCTCAGGCACTTCATTGCCATCTCTGTTTTTCATGATGACCACTTGCTGACTTTTAGTGCATTTCTTCTCATGCTCAAGAAATTCTGCTTCATCAAAGAATTCAGCACAACACTTGTTGCAGATCCTGGTCTCATCCATTCTGAGCCTCTTCCCTTCATTTCCTGTCTCCTCAGCTTGATCATCTCGAATCCCTAAAACAAGAGGAAACAGGATTTGAAATTAATTATCTGAATACAGTACAATATCTGATAATTAAAAAAACTAAAAAACCGACTTGCAAGTATTAAGAAAACAGTATTAAAAATCAGTCAAATTGTGGTAAGAAAAAAGGAGCCTGTGAAAGTATTTTTAACAATGTTGAATTGTTGTTTCCATTGTGACAAAGTTGTTGTGATTCTGTGTTGAACTTTCAGGTTCTCACTTGTACTCATTACCTTGTGTGCTGTTTTTTTTGCCACTCCCTGTAGGTCACTGCACTGGGCTGTTAAGGACTTTGAATTTGCCTATGGGCCAGCAGAGGGCAATCATCTACCTTTGACATTACCCAAAACAATGTCCAGAAAGACAAAGGGCCATGGGCATTACATTACTGTGATTGTGATTGTGACTGTCCACCCAGCAATTTGCTTTCAACAAAAAAAAAAAAAAAATCAGACCAGTTTCCAGTGCTACAAAAACTTGTGAATACCAAAATTAAACTCAGTAAAATGTGAATCTAGGATCAACAATAAGCAATGAATACCTATAAACTGAATTTTAAGTCCTGGTTGGTATAAAATACAGTAGAATGTTAAAAACAAGATTAAGTTTACTATGCAAACATGGGCTAAGAAAGAAAAGGGGGTAATCTAATGTTGATTACCATCAAACATTTTCACAGCATGTGAAAGCCTGATAAGTGCTCCAAGTGAGAATTTTAATTTGTCTGCTAACCAAGAGGCCATTTCACAACTGGGTGTATTGTTAAATGCTAATGCCTCAGAGAAAAGGGGGTAGACCACCTGTTTGCATTTGCCCAAGGAAACTGTTGGACTTGTTAATTGCGCAACAGGAGGCATTGAAGCAGAGTCACACACAAAAAACTGCGAACTGTATTACACTCTGATATATGGAGGAACAGTACGCAGGACTCAGCCACACACACACACATTTGCGCACTATAGTACAGCCGCTCTTATCATAATGCAATTCACTTCGATAGGAACAGTACACACAATATGCAATCATTAAATCAAAAGCTGTCGATTATTAAGTACAAATGAGAGGCAACGCTCCAGTTTACCACTTGACGGCGCATGACCTGTATCTGATCACCTATGGTGGGGCAGCCTACGTGACACGAGGTCAGACTAAACATTCAATGCATGTGCCGGTGTGGTTCACAAAATATCTTTTCAAATCAAAACGATGATGTTGTAAAAGGCTGAAGCAAAATCAGATTAAACCGTGGCTCTCCAAAAACACCGTCTTAAACTAGTTTCCTAATGATAAAAGGTGAGGTCTTGCGCCAGCAGCTCCGGGAGCTTGCATATGGCAACGCCAAAACGCACCCCCACCCAGTCTCTCCACAAAAAGGCCACTGCTCCATCCCCCACCTCTCCACATATGTACGAAAGGAAACAGTCATGCATTAAACTGGGGGGATTTATTGCCTTTAGGTCAGCTTACTGCAGAGTCACATTTCATACAGTTTTGGGTACCTTTTGTGTAAAACCTCAATACTGGCGTATACTTGCAAAGAAAATTCCACCAAAAATAATAATATCCAAATATCAATGTAGTTACATTACATTCAGCAAAGTTGAAATATCACTACATTGCCAACACAAACAATTGCATTTGTAGCAATGGCCCTTTAAATTCGGTCAAAGAGCTTTGAACGTACTCACCAACATTTGCCACCAATTTAAAGTTAAAATGTTTCATGATAAAATGAGACCAGATAGGATTATCAGAATCATATAAAAAGAAGGATAGGCCTACACATACAATACATCCCGACCAACCTAGGCAGTAATTATTTGCCACAAAACGTCCCACATAAGTTTACTCTGCATCAATAAATCAACAGGTAGCAATACACGTTTCAATGACGCCGAAAGAGTTCAAAAGGATTTGCCGACACTAATGTTTCAAACTACTCGACAGAAACACATTTAGGATAAACATTGCTCAATTACTTTAACATTAAACTCACAAACACTTTACAAAAAATAATAAATGTATCGTTTTAAAATATTACAGTATTAAAAAGTACAGTGTTGCATTTTAAAACCGCTTCTCTCGTAACACCTGTATTGTGTTAAACATTATCTCTGAACGTGTCGCTTCCCATGACTGAGGCTTAAGTTTTACTTCTGGTCAATTCAAACGGACAGCAACAGGTCAAAGTGCGAGGGGACCGATGTAAAAGGAAGCCCCCCAATGTTGAGATAAAAAGTCGATAGTTTGCAACATGGCACGGCGAAGCTATATGTTAAGTTTTCGGGTAATCCAATTCCCCTTCATATATTGTGTGTAAACTTACCATTTTCTAACGAACCGGGATCGTCGGAGTTGATGTGCTGCGGTTTGGCTTGCTTGCGCCTCGACATGATGCAACCATCAGGAGCAAAAGAGTTGCCAACAATTTTCCACTCCTTCTTCAACAAATTCTTCGGGCTTGGAAAATTAGCCCCTCAAGTAGAAATGCGCATGTCAACGTAATTATTATTATCAATAATGCATTGCGATTTATCACGGTCCTCTGACAGCTGATTGGCTCCAGTCCAAGTGCTCACACATTATTCAAATGTGCTCCCTATTGATGAGCGGAGCGGAGTGCCGGGAGGGGGCGGGAGGAGCTTTGCGAGTGGATGGACTGCGGGATGGAGGCAGGGTTAATAACACCCAACTCATCGCTCTCTCCCTTGTTCCTGAAAAAAATAAATATTGTCACCGACAGACACAAGCGACCAAAAGAGCAGTCAAACAAACATAATCTTAACCTGGTAGTCTGCTTTCAACCTATTGCACTTTTAAACCACAACACTGGAATGTTATTGTTATTATATGCCCGGATAAGTTTAAATGGTAACATTTACGTACCTAACGTGCGTACTGGTGTTTATTTGATTTCGCATTAGATCAAATCAAATCAAATCATACATACATTTTTGATCTCTTATGTGTATATTCCTTTTTTTTTTCTGCAGGGACTCGTGCACACCACCTACATCATTTTTTATCCTTTTATACAGCATCACTGAAATCAGAAATAATCAGTTTTATTGCCATGTAGGTTTACACATGTAAGGAATTTGTCTTGTGCACAGTGCAAAAGTCAAAAGACATAATAGAAAATAGAAAGAAATATGAAAATATGAAAATATGCACAAATATATAAAGTCAAAGTATGATTTGTAAGTAAAATGTGGTGCGTCTGTGGGACAGAAAAGTCAGTATATGGTAAGATAATCATCCTTCTGTATATGGTCTCACTTTATGCTCTCATAATATTCCTTGGAGCATTTACAGATTTCCAAATACAGTCAAAGGTCCGAGCAGGAATGTACAGTATTGGAGGGTGCATACACTTAACCCTGTTTGCATATCTTTTTTTTAGGCTGACATAAGCTTTTATGATGTAGGTTTACAAAAAACACCATATATGACATTAATATGACATAAGGTAACGTACATGTCTTTGCGGTTCATGGTTGTTGTTTCCCCACGTTTTAAATGAACAACTATGCCCAGTCACTTGTGCCGCTGCTCCAAAATATATCCTTTAGTATTATAGACAGAAATCTCTTAACTACTGTGAATATTCAAGATATTGCAAACAATTATAAGAAATGTCACTGGTGGATATGTGACTCTGTGATACATTATTTATTTATGAGCTACATGTCAATGTGCTGAGCTCCAAAATACACTCTTATGTCAACAAATGTCAACCATTCTCTAAATGTTTTAGGTGAAACATCAAGAGTTGTATCATTTAATAAGGAAGCTTCAAAGTTCAAACATTACAGGAAGTTCACTACACAGAATTCACACGAAGGGAAAACCTTTATTATCACGATCAGCTCCTTTATGTTTATTATTAATAACAAAAGGGGGTTTAGACAAGCATAATGGAACAACTGAATAGATGATCAGCTAATCAATAAACCAACATTACTTCTTCTGATAAGAAAATGACTTCTCTTCAAATCTGTGAGGGTAAAGATCCTGACATGTTCAGTGATAACACAAGACGTGTGTTGATTCAGCTTTACAAAAGAATCCAAACTACAACTGTAATCCTGTGATCGATGTTCAGAGCATGAAGCTATGACGTATGCTCGTACAGGACATATAACCTACTTTTGCTTCATTCTCAGATTACCTTATGCTGGCAGGAATTTATTTTGGGAATGTGACACAACGAGGACACGCCAAGCTGTGTGCAAATGCTGCTGTACGGACACACAGGGGTCAGCGAGATCGTCGGAGTGTGGGAAAATGTATTATAGATGCACATTTGCTATAGATGAAGTGTAGAAGAAGAGAGAAAGGAGAATTATCCTCACGGGACGCTGAGATATAAACTTTATACTTTATATATATATATATATACTTTATATATTCTTTTAAAGACAATACATTTACTTTATATATGCAATATTAGCTGAGAATGAAAATGGTCTACTGTGGATTGACAAGTGGCTGCATTTAAATACAAGTTTAAGTAACCCTCCATCACAGGCTACACGATATTGATCTTTTTATTTCAGTAACGTTCTATTTCAGCGTCAAATACCTCCGAATGTGTTATATAATGCCACAGCTGATAAGTGTGAGACAAAGACAAGCCAATATATTCAGATAAACAAATGCCCTTTAAAAGACTGGCTGAAGGTGAGGAAGAGGGAGTGCTGTCTAGACGCTTTATTGCCCCAATAAGAAACCATGCTTGAATACGCTGTTTCTTCTACGTTCAACCTAAACTACCCAAACTGTGTGCAGCTGTAAAACTGCAGTTGTGGGAACCGGAGGGATGCTTCAGCTACATGGACTAAACCTTTTTGAATCTCAAAAAACAATAAAACATAACCGTGATATATAAGAAACATCCATCCTGCTGCTTCGTATCCGTTCTGTAAAAAGCAATAAACCATAAGAACAGACTGAGCGTCCCGACTTTTCCTTATTTTTCGTTAAAGTGTTTGTCAACTAGTCAATTGTGGTGATTTTTTTGTTGGTCAATGTCAACAATACCCGTTGACAAGGTAAGTCGCGGTGAGCACAGGAACCATAACACACACTGCATCCTTGACCTGAAGTGACCTATCGGACAATAGTAAATATATATTGGTCACCGATGGACCCAAAATGGTTGCTATTCAGTCGTTTCTATATCCTGACCTTTCTATTATTCCCTCCAAGGGAACGCGGCGAGATGGAGAGACGCTAAGTTTCTCACATGTGTCATTTGCCGAGCTTTTACGATGACCTTGCAGTGGGCGAACAATAACAGCCTCAACACTTGCGGAGGAATTGTGAATTGAACATGTGTCTTTTAGGACTCAGTAAAAGATGAAAGGCACTGACCAACTTGAGAACGAAGAGCTATTTCACATCGGTGTGAAAATCAGTGCTGTTGTCAAAACAAGCACCAATGTTTTATGAAAAGAGGCTGTTTTACTAATCAGTGGGTTTGTATGAGAACGCAGCCGAATTTCATTTGGAGCTACGCTAAAAGAACTTAAAGCCACTCTTCACTGAGAAACGTGTTTAGCTAATTGTTACTTCATTTTGGACGTTTGCCCCTTATTGTGCAGAATTCCGCTTTTCTAGTTTGACACATGTACGAGCTCGATTGTGTGATCTCAAAGTATGCAACCTTCACAGCACACATACGCAGATAATTCACATTTCAGTGAAGAAGAAGACATCATGTCCCGCAGTTCCACTTTTGAAATACAATATAATGTGCACGCTCTCGCCACAATGCAAGGAGTCGATGTGCTTTTGACATTTCTAAACTAGTTTATTGACTTTTGAACACACTGAATGAGTGTTTTCTCATGAAAGGACTTGAAAAGACAGCCAAGGCGGTTGGTTTCTCACATTTCACACCACAAATAGTCTTTTTAATGGTTGACCAGTTTCTTGCTCACTGACACCAGGATTTCATCCGACTACATTTCCTATATCCTGTTTTATTATTTTATCCTCTGTTGGTTTTCTTCAGGTGCCCCTTAAAACATTTCCTCCCTTGTAGTCATAAATAACGTCATTAAACTCACACAAAGGACAAAGAGAAAAGTTTGTTTTTTCATGCAAGACTTGATTCCCATGGAAAGGGTAAGTAACGCCGAGGATAGGCACGCACAAATGAAAACAGTCCCGGTGACCTTTTGTTGTTACTTAGACTACCCAAGTCCTGTGTGGGTTTTCCCCCCACTCACATTAGTCATATCACGACATACCGTACGCTTTGCTGGCAGATCAATGCACCTTTCTCCACGAGAGCACTGTTAAGACTATACAGTCATTTCTCCTGCCACCCTTTGTTTTCAGTGTACAATCATCTAAACATGGCATTATCTAGCAAATACAAGCACGGGGGCTCACAGCAATCACTGTAGTGTCAGACTGTTTTCATTATTGATCAGAAAAAACACCCTTTCAAATGTCCATGAACACATATTTAGTTCTTTTGTTGGGTAACATCAGCCTAGAAAAGAACTAGAGGGCATTGAGGTGAAAGGTTTTGGATGTTTGTCTGCTGTACCAATATTGTTCCCCCCCCCCCTGCCATTGAATGTAGCTCTTTTGAAAAGCATTACCCATATGAGGCATACAGCAGGACACATATACCTACTGGTCAACCGGTCACATGTACATATGTAGACACACTGTGTATATGGTTGGTATATGTGTTTATGGCTACTTGACCTTCACTGTGCAGAATGATGTCTTGAAACTAAAAGACTGTTTTCACATTCATCGATTTACGGCGAGTTGGAGACGCGTTCGCACAAACTTTGATTGATTTTGTGACACCGCAGTTCACAACTGCTTTGGAAGCTGAGACGCGAGTGTGATGTGGAAACTTGAACTCCAGCAAACACACCGACCGAGAGGGAAGTTTTCAGCGAAGAAGACGTCTGTAAAGCAAAAAAAATAACGTATTTTCTTTTCTTTTTTTGTGCAGAAGAAACACATCGGACACAGATTATTATCTTAAATGATCTTAAAACAAATCAAGAGGGGAACTGTGCATGTGAAATGTGAAAATACAAAGTCAAATTTAACTGAGCCACTTGTATGTTAAGAGTGGTTGTAACACCTGGGTGCAACAGGAAGTATAAAGGACTCTGTCTTTAAAGCAGATCTGTGTCTTTACAGATAACAAGATGACTGCTTATTTGTCTCACACTGTTGGAGGTTGGGCGTTGGGGCTGGAGGAAATTATGTGTCACAGCTTTGCAAGAACAACTTCTGCTCTGCTCATAAATTCTTAAAATGGCCTTTTGGATAATAAATCTTGTCAAGATTATTGATTATTTGCCATATTTTGTCTAGCATTTCATCATAGCTGGTAACAAGGTCTTTGGTTTATAGTGATGTTAACATTCTAATATCCTTCTCAAGCCCTCGAGTGTGTGAGCGCGTGTGTGTGTGTGTGTGTGTGTGTGTGTGTGTGTGTCTCTGGTGCAGGGGGCGGGCGGGTGAGGGGAGAGATCAGTGGCCCACACATGGCTGTAATTTAATGGAGAATTGCCCAGTGGTTCCTGTGCAGAGGTAAACACACCAATAGGCAGGCTTTTGTTATTGCATGACTATGACAAGCACCTCCATCAATAAACAATAGAGTGTTGGTGGGCAACAAGGACTCACTGTATGAAGAGAACCCCACTGTGTCCACTTCTCCCTTTCTCGTCTCATCAGCCACACAGTGAAGAAGCGTAGATGAGTCAGTTAAATAACAAGCTGAAGTAGAGAGAAAGTTCCACTTTTAGCACTTTCAGGGATGTTTTGAGACCAGAAAAACCCCACACAACTCTGCTAGTAATTAACACATTTCTATAGTTTTATCAAGAGGAACTGTGGTTTTGGAGATGGTGAGGTCAAACTTGAAGAATTTGAGACACAATAAACAAAGAGATAGAGAGAGCTTGGCAGTCACCATCAAGCTGTGAGTCAACAGGGGGCCAATCCCTCAAATCTGAGATGCAATCTGGGCCGGGGTCATAAACATTTACAGGGTGGGAAGTGCTGAGCAGAGGTTGCCTGCAGGATATCAGACCTTTCTCATTTCTAATTAGCTTATGAGAATGCACCAGTTATACAATAGTGTACTTTTATTTGTTTTGCTATTTACAAGTTGTCGATCGCAGTTAAAGCCGTTTAAAGCAATGGGATAAAGTCAAAACACTTTGTAAATTAGTACATTTATTTGGTCAGATAAATCAAATGTAACCAAGTTGTTTTCACGGCGCAGGATGACACATGTTATGCTCATTCACATTGATAGATTAAGTTTTGTGGAAAGTGCAGCCAGATGGCAAAGTGACCAGAGTAAAGTATGGCTGCTGATGATACATTGATGATTGTAACACGCTTGTGTTAACATGATCTCATGCTGACACACACTACACCACATGCACACACAGCTTCTGTACTCGCAGTGAAGCAGAAAGTGTCGGCGGATTATTGATCGATCATATTGAGGTCACATTTATTTACACGCACACAAAAAAATGATTTTTGCTGAACAGTTATAATAATGCCTTTTACACACATTGTAGGACTCTGATTAAAATGTTAAGGCGAGTCACTGGCAGAAGTTGCAACATATATTACAGACAAGGTACAAATTAAATTCACATAATGCTGATTTTAAAGGGCTAATTTGGATTAAGAAAAAAAAAAAAAAGCTCTTAAATGTGCCCTTGGGTGTTAGAGGGTAAAAACTTCCTTGAACACAAAAGAAACACGCAGCGTAAAGCACTTGACAGTGAATGTGGTCGTTCTTCTGGGGCTCACAGACTATAAGACACCTGGTGGGTTTTCAGGCTCTTCAATGTAGTTTTACAGCGGCCATTGACAAAGACAGCTGCGGACCTCAGAGGTAATGACTGCCTTCTGTGACCGCTGAAAGGAAACTAATCCCCACAGCTTCTGCCTACTGTATTCAACAATATTCACTCTCTGGCACTTCAAATGTGCTCACATTTCCTATAATATGAGTAAAATATTCATGTTGTATCTGCTTCTCGGTCCCATAATGTCTGCCATCGACGAATGTAAACATAAATATATATTTTTTTATTAGGAAAAATAAATCTTAAAAAAAAGCACGTTTGAGTTTGTTATTGCTTATTCTTGTCAATAAAGTTAGAAATAAATCAGAGCTCATGCTACCATGAGTGCAGGGGCATGAATAACAGTGTATTATGGTTGTTATAGCAACCACAGAAATGGCTTCTGTGCCGAACAATAGTCCGACGGGCCTTGGGGAGGCCCGGTAGGCAACCCCCTCCACACCCACATCTGCTGCCCCTACATTCAGACTTATGGGATGTTCTGCCGATTATTTTCTGTCCTGCTTCCCCCTTTCAAAAGTGACAGGCCGAGAGAATGAGAGTGAAATTAGGAATTCTGCCAACATCTGTGCAGGAACTGCGATGCGGTAAAGCTCCTGAAGCAGCGTTTTGATAGGAAGTGAAGAAACAGAAGAAAGATGCATATGAGAGATTCAACTCAATGGGGGTTAAAATAGTGTGTGACAAAAGTTCTTATGTGCTGTGCACGGTTTATACTGGCAAACAATTCCAGAGGAAGAGCCAGAAACATCCAGCTGGATGGGCTGTAAATAATAACAGCGCATGGCAACCAGAGAGGTATGCAGAGGTAGAATATGTTCGCTTCCAGGACTTTCTTCTTCTTCTTTTTGTGGCTTTTATTGGTCCCACATAATGGGACATAAACACAACAGGTGAATAAACAGAGGCAGATGCAACAGAACATACACACATCAAGACAATTAAGACATAAGTAAGATATATCAAAGAGTAAACAACAAAGAGTGAGGCCCGCGTGTGAGCTATGATAGTAAACGTGTTGGTGTGGTGTGAGAGTAACTTTCATGTTAACTTTTCGATACCAAAAGTCACAGAAATAATGAATTAAACGGATGTGACAACAGCGACCTCAGTCTCTTCTCTGACGAAAAGTTTGTGTGTGTGTGTGAGAGAGAGAGAGAGGGGGGGGGGGGTTACTTTATTGGAGGCACAACTGTAAATCACAAGCTAGACAAAAAGGAGAAAACCCCATAGTGCCTTTTGTCTTTTGATTCCTCACGGACAGCAGCCACGGTAGAATTGGATTGAAGCCACCTGCCTGTCTGCAAAGCCACCGTGCACACTGGATAAAAGAAAGACGACTGTTGCTTCCCGACATGACGGAGGAAGGATTTAAGCTTTGAGTGAAAATGAGGGTGCAGGAAAGAAGTGAACACAAACATGCAAGACATATTGTAAAGAATTCCAAACTTGTTTTACTTGTTTGAATCTATATGCAGCTTGGTGAGTCCTCTCATGATCACTAACTTTACTCTCAGGTATGCATCTTCTCACACGGATACAAACAACAGATTTAATCCCGAGTGTTCCTGAACACATCGTGACCACTGATGCATTTACAGGCAAGAAGAAAAGGTTGAAAGACTTCTGTCTGAGGAGGGTATCCAAACCCCCACATCCATATTGATTAAACAAATTTGCCACAAATCATATTACAAATGCCCAGTGGGGGGCTATAGAGGTCGGTGGAAATAGCCCATTCATGCTCTGTCCTCCCCCGCAGGGGTGAAGCCTCGACTCTTGGCTTGTTTAAGCGTGCTGACAGCCTCTGATCCTCCAGCCATCTGCAGGGTGGGCTGGTCAGTGCTGAGGAGTCTTTGTGTTTTAAACTTCAGGAGATTTAAACAGTGGAACAGAAAGAATCTTAAAAAGGTGAAGGATCCCCCCCCCCCCCCCCGCCTTATAATTCTGGTTCTAGCTCATTTGCAAGATACACAAATCAAACTGTGAAGTCAAAATGGCATGCAACAAAGTATGTAAACGCACTGATCGGCATCTTTGTGACATTTTTGTTTAGAGGTGAGAGGATCTTCTCACAATAAAAGTATGCCTTGCTGATAAGTGACTTTCTCTGCAGCACACAGCAGATGCCTGGTGGGCTCTTCCAGTGACTCATGCACATTTTGAGTAAGCTTTAAAACTCCGCCCCCCCCCCCCTCCTCACCACGCTTCTCTTTGTGAATGAAAATGGGCGGATACAGCAATGTGGAGTTTATGCATGTCTGTGAGTGAGTATTTTTGGAAAGCAGGCGAGTGTGTGCATGTGTGTGTGTGTGTGTGTGTGTGTATGTGCTGAGCCGCTGCCCTGCAGTAAACAGGCAGTGTGTGCAGACTTTAGGAAATGTACACACCACAACATGAACTACCAAGTGACTTATTAATCATTTAAAACATTAGCATAGTGTCCATAGTTTGTATTTTTATTTATTTATTGCCTGCGTTGCTGTCAGGAAAATAGTCATTTTAAATATTGCACCAGAATGGACATTTCAATCAATCGATAACTAAGATTGCTTGTCATGTATGTGAAGTTGATGATGGGAATGTAACGCCAAAGGAGACAGTGCAATCAAAACAACTCACACAATGAGTCATGCTCGTTGCAGCGTTGATGAGCAGCTATGACGAATAAGAATCCTTATGATGTTTTATCATCATATATTTTCCAGCTTCTTGTAATGTTAAAGTAAACTGTGACTGTTTTGGCTCTGTGTAAGAGGGGGCACTCCCCTTCTTATAACCCCAAACACATGGTCAGCTCCTATTATTTTAACTGCTTCCAGTGACTTCAGATCTCGCTCGACCTCTGAGTGCAATCAGGAGAAGGAATGGCCACATTAAAACAACCCGCCCGGCGACAGCTTAGGTTACTCCAGTTATGAAGGGTTGGGTGATTCTTTAAAAAGTGCATCTTTTGGAATAACTTTGGAAGGTTATAACATTTTTTTTTAAAAACATAATACATTATCATATCTTGGTGACTTCATTTTTGGTAATTAATGTAAAAAAGGAGTTATTTTAAATCTTTTACACACACAACAGGATTGACAGAACTCTTGCTCCTGTTCATACTGAGGTCAGAAGACGTATGATGAGTAGGCTCAGAGGGAGCAGCTGATTTGGTGTCTACAGAGACAAACAAACAGGTAATGCTTACAACAGCTGTGCACAGTGGGGGGGGGGGGGGGGGGTTTCCTCCGCTACACACATATAGCAGCGTTCGTATCATTGGCAGAATCAGATTCATGCAAACACACATACAAAAACATGTGCAATAGATTATATATGCGTGTCAAACGCCATGTCAGACATTCACCGGGATCCTGTCCCGTATTGCTCTGCGACATGAGGCCGGCCCTAAATGCTTCCCCAGAAACTTAATCCAACAAAACAGCCCATCGCTCATAAAGACGCCACATGAGTGATGTGAGCAGAGCGAGTTATAGCGACCCTGGGACGCACAACTCTTCCCTTTTCTCAAACACACAAATTCCACTGATTTGCGCTCATCTGTGATCTCAGGTAACTGTCACATCAGTTTCAGGGGAGCAGCTTTAGTTTAAGAACAGAAGAGCAGCATCTTCATATAATTGTCTGATTGCTTATATTTCTTTTGTTTAATCGCTGCTAGTGTTGGTCGGAGGCCTGAGTGTGATTTATTATATCACACTGTAAACACATCTGTGTGGTTGAGCTTGAATATGTAAAAGCTAATTATAAAGTCAAATAGGAAATGTATGACCAAGCTGATACTATTTATGGCAAGGAGGCTAAAGGACAATTCTTCAGATGCTACGCAGTAATGAGTGGGCTGGCACACACACACACACACACACACACACACACACACACACACACACACACACACCCTTCTGTGTAACCAATTCTTTCTCGACCCACCTATCGGAAGTTACAGAAGCTCCGTCCTCCACACAATGAG
This sequence comes from Cottoperca gobio, assembly GCF_900634415.1. Taxonomy (NCBI): domain Eukaryota; kingdom Metazoa; phylum Chordata; class Actinopteri; order Perciformes; family Bovichtidae; genus Cottoperca; species Cottoperca gobio. The sequence goes on from NC_041361.1 coordinate 2,482,435, forward strand.
ATAAATATACCACTCCACTCTTGCCTGCAGATTTTTCTCATAAAAAACCCTTTGATAGTTTAGCCATCTGGCCGGAGCCAAAAATGTCCTCATAAAAGAGGCCCAAATAAGGTCAGGGGTCACTCCCTCCCTAGGTCAGGGGCCCTGGAAGGTTGTTATAGTGGACTTTACTAAACTTGTCAGCTCAGATCTCCTTGACAAATTAAAGCACATTCTTCTGTTTATAACAAGTATTCCATTACAGTCGGACTAATCTAAAGGAAATGTTTTTCATATGTAGCTTCTTTGTGGGGAGAGATATGCTGCACAGATAGGGACTAGTAACTCATATCTGTGGCGTATGATGGGAGATAAAATAAAAAGAAACTCATTTTAATCTTACAATCAAACAGTGAGGATGTATCCAGCTCGTGGTTCCTCATCGATATTTGGTGATCACAATCCTTTCATGTGTAAGATTTAAATGTTCAATCCAAAACCATTATCCATAAATGGCCTTTACTCAACACGTAGTACATTAAAGGTGCAATGACAGCCCGTCATTAACCCTGACCTGCCTGTGTCTCTGTCCGAACGTCCAGAGGATGAAAGGCTCGGCTTGGACTTATCACACAGACACAGCTGGCTGCTGTCTGTGTGTCAGCCCAGAGAATCTGCTGCTAACATGACACAGGCACCTTGAAGTTTGGAACCAGATACTGACAGCGGAGGTTTCCACTTTCTTCTTTAAATTTAGGCAAAATTTGACATTTTGGTAAATTACGCTTCCTCGATTTCTTGAGTGAAACGAGAACAATCTTGAATCTTATGTCTGTGCTTCGACCGTAAAACAGCTGAACTGCATTCAGATCAGTTTTAACATTGTACATTGAAACAAAACGAAAGTACTTAGTTAAGTAACACTTCCTGTTTGTACGTCCCACATGATTAGAAACGCATGAGTAATGCGGGAGAAAATACTTTTCCCTTTGAAACGTATTTGCAGTTTTTTTTTTGTATGGGAACGTTATTTTTAGCACAGCAGGCTGGAAGCCTAAACCAACAGCTTAGCACAATTACTGAAGAAACAGCTAGCCTGACTCAGCCCATAAGTACAACAACATATTATATGTTAATTATTGAGCTTTAGTGGAGCTGGCAGGTGGATTTTGTTACCTTATGACAGAGCCATGCCAGCTGTTTCAGTCTGTATGCTAAGCTAAGCTAGCTGGCTACCAGCTGCTGGGTGTAGCTTCATATTTACCACACAGACACATTTTCATCTAACTTTCAGCAGGAAAGCGAGTAAGTGTTTCCCCAAAATTGTCAAATGATTCAAGATGGTATTGGTTTTGGCTTTACCAACATAAAAATGTATTTGGGTAAAATAAATATTGGTGCATAGGAGAAAAAAGAGGATTTCAAACACCACCTCCCAGCTGATTCTTCCAGTCACTATCACAGAGGTGTGAGAACGGGAGTTGGGCGATACTACATCTGTCTTTATGCCCTGTGACTCTCACACTCATAAGAATGTGTTTGGTTCCAGCCCACATGCATTCAAAAGCCCCAATCTGAAACAGTCAAACAAATGCTCAGCATATGACGGCCCCCATGCGACTGCTGTGGGAAGGAATCGGACAAAAGCAAATGTTTTTCACCACACAGCTGCTCTGTTGGAAATGTGTCTTGCGCTCATTGTCTTTACTCTTTTTTTTGAAGAGAAGTGTTAAAGCTCTCGCTCCATGCTCCAGTCGCTTCCTAAGAAAGGTGCTGCTGGATGAAACATGGCCACAAGTGTCCAGTTTCAGAGGAAATGGTGAGAGAACTGGTAGGGAACGATGAGCTCCATTAAACACCGCTGGAGAAATGGACCTCGCAGGAGCAATCAATACTGCACAGGCTACAGGTGTGTGTGTGTGTGTGTGTGTGTGGGGGGGGGGGGGGGGGGTATTCAGCAGATACAATTGGCTATTAGTAGAAGTATATGTAGAATGCATTGATTTAGAAATACATGCAATATCTTCACCATGCTCTCTGTTGTCCTGTTTCCAATGACCTGATGATGAAAGGTGACAGGGGGGGGAAAAAAACCCCACTTGAAATTCCACGCAGACAAGAATGCAACGTCTCCAGTTTCATATAATCAGCATGACTATGAAGGCCGAAAACAAACAAACACTTTTCTCACAGAACTTTTGCCCGAGGGATCCAGAACGAGGAGAGGCTTCATCCCAGTGCACCGTTATTAATCTCTGTTAATTATAGGCCTCGCCGTTCAAACAGTCCCACAGCTGTATCACTCATCAGCAAGCCTGCGTTTATAGCGGCAGGACACGGATCTACATAATAAGCGATAGATAATGAAAGAAATAAATAAAACGACTGTGAAATAGCACAATAGTTTTGTATAACCTACATTAAACTCCTAATGTTCATCCACGCATATTAAATTGCAATTTATGACAGAATTTAGATTTTGAAACATTTAACTCTCACACTTCACTTTGAGTAAATAACCACACTAAGCATATTACATGTAAGAAGTCCCCGCCCCACACACACACACACACACACACACACACACACACACACACACACACACACACACACACTCTGTTTCCCACTGTGCATGCAGCACTAAATGTCTTTGTGAGCACCTGTTTTGATGTTTCTGATGCACAGCTCTACTTTTTTTTTGTGAGCAGAAGGAGGATGTGACATGCCTTCAGTGCCCATAACACAGCTTGCATTCCATGTGTTGAACAGTGATGGCATCCTCTTTTGAGAAGGAATGCATCATGGTGGAATAATTGCCCTTACTCCTCTCTTGGCACTTAGTTAAAAGGGATTCATTTGGTTTGGGATCTCTCTCTCTCTCTCTCTCTCTCTCTCTCTCTCTCTCTCTCCACCACCCCTCCTCCCATGGGGCAGGGAGAGGAGGAGAACTCGAGGGGGATGGGTGTGTTTGACTTGGGAGGGCTGCATTTAGAAGGGGGTATTAGCATTTACATAAAAGGCCCAACTTTTTTTTGCCTCCATGTTTCACCCATAGAGAGTTACTGTTTTGTTGTCTGACAACTCTACATCACAGCTGTCCCTCCCCCGATACAAGAGCCGCTGCTAATGCTACCGCTGGCATTCCACAAAGATTCCTCAAATGATCCTTTCCGATAGAAGGTGACCCGCACAACAGACACGGATATTGGATTAAAGTGGCGTTTTAGAAGTCACATGATCCTCTTGGATCAGGTGAGGACTTGGCTTCTTGTCACCTCTTGTTGGCAGGGCTGCAGGGAGGTCCACGCTGCAAGTGCGGTGGTGGGACAAGCAAATGCATGTGGCCGTGGCTTATCGGACCCTGCACGTGCATGCTCTCACACACACACACACACACACACACACACATTGCATTTGTTTAGTGAACTATGGGCCAGCAAGCACAACAGGTTTGTTGCAATAAGTGCTGCAATTTGAGGAAATGTTGTTTTTGAGGTGTTGTGTGTTTTGCAGCAGGTTTTTCCAGTCAAGTTTTTTTTTTACTGACCACTTAAATGGGAACACCACCTACATTAAGAATTACAATGTCTTATTTACTTGGCCAAATCAATACATGTGAACATGAGCTACTCTCTGTCAAAGCCAGAAAGCAGAGAAGTTAGAAACGTGTGATGTCATCAAGTATAAGGTCTGGAGCGGCTCCACAGACGATGAATGGGAGACTCACAGAATGATTGTTTTAATCTTTATTCATTGTTTTCTTCTCAGTTGTGAAATAGAAAATGTCTCCGTGTACTCAGAACGATCCCCTGGGAGCTCTCAGTGTCATCTAAGCCTAGAATTCATTTTCTATGGAGCAGTTTGGAGACTTTATACTTGATCATTTTACAAATTTGACCGTCTTAGACCGTGCATACATTTTGAAAATGGGCGTAGTTCCCCTTTAAATCTTTTCTGCAGGATGTTCCCACTACAAGTGTATTTATAGAGTATTCACTTAATTAGTTCAGGATACTGAGATTCTCATCAGACATGTTTTAAGCACCTTTATGGATCCAAATGTAGGAAGTATTTCATAATCTTTTGTGGATTTGACTCATTGTGATTTAAAAGCCTGCGATGATTCTACATCTGTCACTTTTATCACATTTTTATTACAGATGCTCCGTTTCAAACACGTGTCTGTCATCTAGTATCATGCTCCCGTGATTTTGTCAATCCCATTGAGTCAGTCTTATGTTTGCAACCCCAACCCCCGCCGTGGGGCTAATTAAAACAATTTCAAGGACAAAGGAGGGGAGTCTATTGTATCACACAACCAGCAGTGCAACGGATATGGTGCCAGAGGGGCACAGTTGTCAAGGATTAGCGCCCCTTGGCAGGCGCAGATGGATATATCTTCCTCCCACCGGCCGTGATGAGTGTCTGAGTAGGACAACTGCCTCAAATGAGCTTTCAGCAGGAATGCAGAAGCCAAAAGAGTTGAAATGAAACAATGAGCAGAGCAGAAGACAGAAAACAACTCAACTGAACAGAGTGTAGCCAGTTTCTGATTTACCTGTTGCTTTGATATTTCTGAAAGCAGACACAACCTGTTGTTCGAGACACACTGCGCACAAAGCATAATTAGGTCTCGAACAACAGGCTTTAAGTTGCTTTTCTTTCCATTGTCATGATGCAATATAAAAAAAAGGGAAATAAATATCAGAGTTGCTTTTTCCCAAAGTCAAATTCATTCAGAAACTTACAGCTGTGGTACATTATATATATGTATATACAGTACATACAGTATTATACTGCTTTACATTAAACTACTAACATGTTTTACAGGAAATCTACAGACAAATTCAAAGTTCCATGTTTCAAAATGTGACACCTGTTTAGTAGAGTCCTATATAAACTCAATTTCAAGCACTTTCAAGCACTTTTCAAGGATTTCAGATTCATTTTCAAGCTTTTGCAGAACCTTAAAGCTTACAGCTGTGCTACATTATATATTTATATACAGTACATACAGTCAAGATGACTGAATATTATACTGCTTTACATTAAATGAGATGTTATTGTTCTATAAACTACTAACATTATGTTTTACAGGAATCTACATATAAATGAAAAGTTCCATGTTTCAAAATGTGTCACCTGTTTGTAAGTAGTCCAATATAAACTCAATTTCAAAGCACTTTCAAGCACTTTCAAACACTTTCAAGCACTTTCAAGCACTTTATTTAAAATCCAAGCACTTTTCAAGGATTTCCAGCACCCGAAAGAACCCTGAAACATGAATAAAAAATAAATAAAAAATGGCGTTTTGCTTGATTTTGTAATGACTGTTGAACAGCACCGACACAGTCTGGTCAGACAAGTTATTCATATTTATGAAAAACCTCCCAACACTCAGGTTTTTCAGTTTTTTGTTTTACATTCCTGAGCTGTGCAGATCCCACCCCCTTCCTAAAAAACAGAGAGATCTGCGAGTGACAAATCTTCAAACCAGCTTCCTGTCACTCCTTTCAACTCAAATAATGGCCCAATGAACTGGCTTCTCTCGGTCCTGACTCACATCCTCCGCGCCATAATATGTATGCAAGCCTATTCAAAAGCTGCCCTCACCAAATTGCTCTGTGAATCACACCACAGGCACCGGCTCACCTCATTACATCCTGACTAATAGTCGGAATATTAGTCGGGGATAATGTGACACTAACAATGGCTTACTGCAGAGTCACTGCCCCGTATAGAACTTCCCATATACACGTTGTTAAATGATCAGATGAAGCAGCACATTCATCTGAGATTCTCACAGACTGGAGGCGTTGACAGTGAACGTCTCATCCGTGCTTTTAAAAAGGCATTGTTGTTATCTGTGTGGCCAGGCCGTACTTATCTCACAGAGGGAACTGTATGTGAGCAGAAACAATAGGCTTGATTGAGTGCATTCCCTAACAAAAAAAAAAAAGGTGTTTGACGGGCCTGGTGTATTTAATAGATGATATCTGCCTCTGAGATGTTGCCATGTGATCTTTATCACGGGGCTTTCTGAGAAACAAGTGCATCATTCATAAACTAATTAATTATCTGGAATGAAGATAACAAGGAAATACCCGGAGTTGAGTTGTGGGTCAGCCAGTAATAATAATAATAATAATAATAATAATAATAAGAGATTCATAGTATTTATTTTATTTTAGCTAAAAAAAAAAACTTTCTGGAAGAAATATTCTATCAAGAATCTTCAAATGTAAAAAAAAAAAACTATTTAATTTCCATTTGAAGAATCTCATTCATAGGCGATTGTACATTCATACATAACCTCACATGCCCTCCTACTTGATTTAAAAAAAGATTTAGCCTAACAAAGAAGATGGTAATCCACGAGCCCGTCACAGAGCATGGGGTGGGATGCATCTGTAATGACATGAGAATGACTCTAAAGGAAGTTTCACACCAATAATCTCCAGGAGAGCCAGACTAAAACTTTGCAGCAGCACACATTCATATAGTGCTAATCTCTGTGTGGTGCAATTGAAAAACAACAACAAAAAAAACCCCTTAACACCGAACAAAGCCTCGGCTCCAGTCATATGTTAAAATGTAAATGTTTCCCATATGACTCTGAACCCCAAGCCATTCATTAAAAAAGGGTGTAAATCATTCACACAGTCTGTATTTACAGATATCTGTAACAGTATGACACATTATCAGACCCCCAGCAGATTCAGAGCTGGGGGGGGGGGGGGGGGGGGGGGTGGAATCACATATGCTAATAAAAGCAGATGTCCGCAGTCCTCAATACATTCCAGGCAGCCTATAAAAACAAAGCGTCTTTCTTCCCCAAGGAGCAGAGTCCCATCTCTGAGCGTCTCCGAGCGCCACAAAGCTTCATATAAACATTCAGTGTTATAACCTGATGATCCCGGTAATGCTCGGTCCCCTCCCTGCCACTGTCTTCTAAAACAACCTCTGCAATTTGATCCCTTCAGACTTACAGCTTCCCCTTCATTTTGGGAGCACTCTTTGCGTGTGTTTGGCCAAGGTGTGGGTCCTTGTCCTAAAAAGCTTTCCATGACACTGGAAGTTTCGGGCCACGTCTCTGTTCCTCTGCCGTTCCACTGTGCCCGACTCCCGCTGAATTCATCAGCCATTGTTTTCTCTGCACAGGCATTTATGATGTCACAGCAAACATAAGCTTTGTCCTCAGATGAAGGATCAGCCAGGGTTCGTGCCCTTATGGGGTCAAACAAACAGCAAATATGGACAGGCTATGACTTAGATCACAGGGTTGGCTGGACATTATGGTGGCGGTAAGACAACTTCATTTAAAAGGAAGAAAGAAAAAATGTGCAGCATTAAGGGACGGAGGCACAAGTTATTCTTAGTGGTAACGACAAAAACATAGAAACAGGCACAGGCTTAATCTTATCTCGTCTCTCTGCCCCCATCACTGTCACCATCCCCTCTCTCCACCTCTCCATTCCTGAGAAACTGCACCATATCAAAATGAAAACAAAAACATTTCCCGGGTCGCTCGACCGGCTCAGTACTGGAACATCACCCGGAGATGAAAAGGATAAACGTGCGAGATGCACTGAAATATTCCCCGACCGGTCGAATAACATGTTGTGTCGTAATGCTTTGGGAATAAGGACGCACATATGAGAAAAAAAATATACTTTTTCTTGTAAAAGATACAAAACTAATTGCAGAGTATTAACAATAATCCATATTACTCACTCTGTCGTTCTAATTGATCCATAACCACACGGCATTCTCTCAGGTTTCCCCGATTGCATAAGAATGAATTTGGCAGCAGTAGTATCTGTGAGCATTAAGTGCTTTGAAAGCAGGAAAGGTAAACAAAGAGTTAAGCACACACACACACACACACACACACACACACACACACACACACACACACACACACACACACAACAATGGCTTGTATCTGTAAAGATCAGATTTCCATCATGTTTGTTTTCTTAGGATAAGGCATGTGTGAAGAAAGAAAATATTTTCTTTCTTGCTCATGGCCATCTGTTGAAAGCAGAGGGATTTCTAACATAGTAAATATGTGTGTTTGATCGGGACACTATTCTACCACTGGCTGAGATAACATATAACATATTAGGTAACGTTAAACGTTTGAATTGTGGATCCCGCCAGCTGCTGCTGCTGCTGCTTTTTATTGTTGTTGCCTGAAAATGAAATAAAGCATCAAGTACAGCCTCATTCTAAATGTCCACGCACCAGAGAAGCCATGTCTATATTGTTGCATCAGCTTTACTAAACGTAACTTTGCATAATGAAAGCTTAAGAACAATCCAATCGCTCTGTAATCACAGGCTGGCAATGAAAACAAATATCGAACCGCACAAAAAACTTACTGTCCTGCGCTGCGAACTGAGTGCGGACTGAGAAAACACAAAGCAACATGCTGACGCGTGCTGTCACAAAAACTGAGCACAGAAAAACAAACCCTGTACCCGCACGGAGCTAAACCTCCTAGCACACGGCTAACACTTGTGCGTTCCCCAAAACGCAACTTGCATCCAAAAAAATAAATAAATGGAATAAAAGAAAACAATTGAGCGATTGTTCCGGCTTCAATACACGGCAGCGTGTGCACGGTCAGAACCTTTTATACGCTTGTTGAGGGTTAGTGGCACAGAAAACAGGGCCGTGGGGGAACAATGGCTATATGTCTTTGTTACTCAACCACAAAAGCTGATAGCTGCTTATTTGCATTCACCAGATCACACTCAGCGCTCATTGCTACATGGTGAAACACATCGTTATAAAGGACATTGTTATAAAAGGCAGTGGCTCTGTGTTGCAGAGCAGGAGATACTGTAGCACGCCTTTGTCCGTGAAAAGGACTTTTATGAGCTTTTGGCTCTCTGGCTGCAGCCGTGCCTATTGGCTTTAAAGTTATACTTATGTTTCTGCCCCCCCCCCCCCCCCCCCCCTCCTCGAGGACTGCTTTCAAACTGCTGCTTTCAATCTTAAAGAAACAACAAAAGAGCCTGTCGGGGTAATGCTTCCTGACAGACCAAGATAGACAAGCAAAGACAAAAACAACATCCTAAACACTTAAATGCCAAATGAAAAAGAGAAAAGGTGACAAAGCTTTGAGAAAATGAAGAAATGAATACGCCTGATGTGTAGATTCGATCGCTTTATACATCGTGCATGAAGCTACAAACTTCCCCCAAAAGTTATTCTATTGATTCCAATCTCAAGACATTACAAGAGCAAAATAATGTCCCGGCAAATAATCCCATTGCATTCAGAGAGAGGCAAATTAAAGCGTCTTTTTGTTGTTACACGGCTGTAAAAGATCAATTCTCTCTATCGTGTTGTATTTCTATCACGCAGACAGAAGGAATGGAACAGAGACAAGATAAAAGCCTCCAGTGTACTGAGGAATCAAAACTCACTTAAGATGTCAATAGTGTCACAGTGAAGAGATGCCTGCGTTGGGAAGACAAATCCATATCCATACTTTACCAATCAGTTAATTTCATTAAAAGGCATTCACTGATGGGATAGCAAATGGTGTGCAAACCAAGCAAAGGTCAGAAATGTATTGTTAAAGGTGACGGACTGCATCCGGAGGAGCGCGGGGGTGAAAAAAAACGTTTGCACTCAGCGGCTGTCTGAAAGATTTATAACCACCTCTGATGAAAGAAATTAACGGCGATGCTGAGCTCATTAACGTTCACGCTGCAGCTCTGTTTGAAGAAACGTGCGTCTCCTGTGACGTGCACAAGGAACGCATCACAACTTAGCGTTTCTTTAAGCAGGCTGTGACTCCATCTCCAACACAGGAAGGAAGGAAGGAGCAGACCTGTATCAAGAGGTCCGTTATAAAACCTTTCTGAATGAATTCACTTTCAACCAAACACGTGCTTTGTGAATGTATGAAGTGCTTAAACTAAGTGTTGTTGTTGCATCACACTGCACATACTCTGGTGCATCTCACTTCTTTTACCATGTTCAGCATTAATATCATTACCTTCCATTACACTACTGTATTTATTGTAAATACATATTTATTATTGTTGTATATTGAAGTGTGCTTCCCCCCCGCCCCCCCCCGGGATACATAAAGTGTTGCAGATTCTCACATTCATTCATTATTCAACCCACCAAACATACACACAATAAATTATGATCTGTGGTGCATAGAAGAAGCATTTAACTCACCCATGTGGAACAGGATGGGGGGGCGGGGGGGGCTCTCCTCCTCAAGGGTGCTCAGGATTGGGGCCTGGAAGTCTGTTAGATAATAGATCAAAGAGATACACCAGAGAGCACTTCTTCCTTCTCCCACATAACGCTCATCTTCATGCATAATAGAATCTCAGGAGCTTTTTTTTTTTTTTTTGTGTTGGAATTCCACCTGAAGATCAGGCGACGACACTTTGGTCCCAGAATCACACGCAATGTTGAAAAGGCGGTCACCGGTGACATCGTTAGAATATAAATGTGAGTTTGAGTGCAGGTGCTAACAATGCACGAGCATAACTTATCCCAGAGAAGAACCCCAACAAGGTGCTTCTTTATGAACATCATCCACGTGCTTTGTGCTGCTGCAGTTGTAAAGATCAATCAGCTGTGAGTGTTTACTGTGAGTAAAAGGAGTTTAATCTCCTGATATAGATATATAAATATATATATCTTCATTCAGTTCAGTGGTGGAAGAAGTATTCAGATCTGTTACTTCAGAAAAAGTTCAATCAGTAAAGTGTAAGCTACTTAAAGTATGGGTGACTTATTACTTTACTGGATTACTATATTGGTGCATTTTCATGTAAGCAGCATTTTTGACGTTGAAGTTGAGCACATTTTAAAAAGTTTCATGCATTCAATCTGCAACAATGCATCTTATTTCATAACCTGATCATAGGTTGTGTATGCTAAATCCTAAAGGAAGAGTCTGACATGAGAGTTAGATGAGAAGATTCAATCAGTGGTACCAATTTTCAAAGTATTTCTCAAAATAAACTCGACAAATCTGTCCGATAAATAGAAAATAAAAACAATTAAAAAGATATACAATGTAATCTAATACATCACAATGGTCTTTGCATTCTCGGCTGGTATACCATTTCCTTTTCCAGTTCCTCCTTTTTTGCAACACAAACCAACCGTGAGGTGAAACTTCGGCGCTGGCAAAGAGTCGTCCATCAAACAACTTAATCTGAGTTTGTGGCCACGGCGAGCCGAGCTGAGCATCAGCAGAGCCATTAGTGCTGAGGGACGAGAAAAAAAAAAATCAATGGTCATCTGTTCAGGTGCAGCCTTCAATCTCTGCAAATACTAAGTGCTGAAGTCTGAGTGTAAAAATGCCCAAATAATAGATAGCCACAAGCAAAACAGGCACTTTATTGAAAAATCTATTGGGAGAGCAACTTGGCTTTTAGAAAGTAAGACCTTGATATGCAAGTGTAATGTTTTCTACAAATGACATCTACTTCCTAGATTCAGAACGAGGACGTGAATGTTTGAAACGTTCATTTACAAAAAAAAAAAAAGAAAAAGAAGAAGCTACACATACAGAATATGTAGAATCAATACACTGCGAGTGAACTTCACACACACACACACACACACACCTCTGCTGCCCCCTGCTGGACACTCCGGAGAAATGCACGGCACAAAGACTTTCATTCAAGCTCCATTTGTATTACACTTTATTCTTTGTATTTTGAATATCTGAAGATATTTCCTGAACATAAACCTTATTTCAATTAAATAATTACGTTTAAGATAAGGTTTAGTTTTTATGTTATTTTAATGCCTCCAAAAATAATGACCCTTGAAAATAGAGAATGTGAAATGTCCGAATGATTAACAGGGTTCCCACTCGCACCGCACACGGATATGTTCCTCTCTGTGGAAGAGTGATTCTTCGTGCAGTCTATGGCTGTAACCTAATCCATCGACTTTAGCAACTGGACCGAACATGCTGACTAATTCAACAATATCCAAGTCATCCAACCTGCTGCCATGTGACGTGACTTGGGGGTTGTGTTCACAGCGTTTTCAAACATCACAACTCGTCCATAAACTTCCCTTTGCAGGTTAATATGTTCCTGAACATAACTTAGCCCTTTCAGATGGTAATGTTATCCGTTTTTGGGGAGCTCGTATAGATAAAAGGAAAATAGGAGAACATGAAATCATTTTCCAGGACATTTTTCTGAATTTCAACACTTTCAATGACTGTTTTCCAGGTTTTTCCAGGCACGTGGGAACCCCGACTAACATTCATATTCAACAGTTATTCAGCGTTAAACATGACGACATTCTGGATTCACACTGTGCTACGACAACAATTACTTATTCTAAAATCTGAAAACTAAAACAGTTTATGTCTCCGACGTCAACAACGTTGTTACTTCAGTGGTCGATTGCTAAAAACAAAGAAGCAGTTACAGTTAATGGCCCGCACGTACGTAACCGTCAGGGCGAAGAGTTCTTACTGGCAAAGAAATAGCTTATGATGCAGTTACAGTCTGGGTAGATTCAGAAAAACAACAACGCTCAATGTGGGAGGCCTTCCAGCGTGTGTGTGTCTGAGTAGAGTGTGTGAGGAGGGAGCTGCTCTATTGCCCTCTGCTGTGGCTGAGTGGACGCCATCAGCGGAGCGCCGTGGATGACTACATTCTGGCTGCCCAGGCGGATGTTTGGCACCAGTAACGCACTTCCCTCACGGCGTAAGGCACGGTCCTCGGCCTTAACCGTCCCCGCTGGACCACACACCATTTCGGGTGGAATTGCCGTGGTCACCAAGGCGGGTATCCCTTCTGTCACCACTGTAACCTCTGTGCCCCCCTCCTGGATCAAGGCGTTGAGGCCCTCCAGCTCAGAGCAGGTTGTGATGAAAGTCTGCGAGCCGCCGCTGGTGTCCTGAGCGGCGATGGCCGTGTGCAGCAGGGCCTGGTGGAGCGGGCCGTTGGTGTCGTCGGGGCCGAGCTGCGTCAGCAGGACTGTCCGGGGTTCAAGGGTCGCTTCCGCGGTCGACCCGAGGGGTTGCATAGGCGCGAGCAGGTTGACCTGGTGGATCATGGAGTTGACAACCATGTCCTGGTTTTCTGGGCTTAGCAGCACCATGTTGGTTTTATGCTGACTATCCACACCTGCTGGACTTAAGGGGTTCTCCTGGCCCAGAGGGTGAGAGACGATGATTTTGAGCTGTGCACTGCTGTAAGGAGCCAGGGAGTCAGACGAGAGAGGAACGTCAAGCCGGGTGGTGCTGTGCGACGTTGTGACCAAGTCGACTGTGTCGGCCGGGGGGGACAGCTGGAGCTGCAACACACTCTGAGTGTCTCTGTGCTGCTTCTTGTGGCTCCGCAGGGAGTCTTCCCTCACAAAGGAAGCGTTGCACGAGTCGCAGCAGAAAGCTCGAGCCGCTTCCAGTTTGGCCCGGTATCTGGAGCCGACGGGCTTCGGAGACTCACCCGCTCCGCTTTTTCCTCCACCTCTGCCACCTTTCCCGCAGCTGCCTTTTTCAGGCTTATCCGAGTGGCACTTCTTTTTGTGGATGACGAGGTTGCTGCGCTGCTTGGTGGCGAAGTTGCAGAAGTCACATTTAAAGGGGCGCTCCTCTGAGTGGATCCTCTCGTGGACCTTGAGCGCCCCCTTGCTGGTGCAGGAGTAAGTGCACTCGGAACACTGGATGGGCTGGATGGGTTGGTGTTCTCGGGAGTGTTGCCGCAGAGCATTCTTGCTGGCACACTGGAAATCGCAGTGCACGCAGTGGAAGGAGTTCTCAGTGCCATGTTTGATCTGAATGTGGGATTTCAGGTTTCCTTTCATGGCACAGCGGTATTCACAAAAGTCACACTTGTAAGGTTTTTCGCCAGAGTGAATCCGGATGTGCCTCTTCAGGTCTGAGTTGATTTTGAACTTTGCGTCACACTGCTGGCACTGGAAAGGCGCATCCCCTTGGAAGGAAATCAAACAAATGACAAAAACACAAAATGATTCTCATTGCAGTCTACAAAATCATCCCACAGATGCTGACAGGTCCTGCTGGAGGTTTCTGACTACCTACCAGTGTGCGAGCGGAGGTGGACGGTGAGTTGGCTGGAGTTGCGGCTGGCGTAAGGACAGATCTGGCATTTAAAAGGCCGTTCATCATAGTGGATACGCAGGTGCTTCTTCAAACTGCTGCTGTCTGCTGCAGCGTAGGGACAATGTTTACATTTATGCGGCTTCTCGCCTGTGTGCGAGCGGCTATGCATGTTGAGCTTGTCTCGACGACTGAAGCGCTTGTGGCACAGCTCACATTCAAATGGCTTCTCACCTGGATGGCGGATGGAGGAAAAAAAACAAAAAACTTGTGTCAATATATGATTCTGAAGCGCTTAAGCAAACGGAGACTCAACATGTGCAAGGCATTGACTTACCGGTGTGGGTTTTGAGATGCCGCTCCATGTCTTTTTGGCCATACTGCGTCTTAAAAGTGCAACCTGTAAATCAACAGAAATAGTGTTTTTACAAGGTGCGAGTCGCCCGTGTGTGCTCGTGGAAAGTTAATCTAAAAGTGTCATAAATAAATAACAGCTAATGACATGGGATTTGGCAGGAAGTACGGTTTCCCCTGCTTGGCAGCCGAAAAGAAGGAATGTGTTACAGTCGTAAAGGGCAGGAGGCACCAACCTGAGAAACAGCAGCTGTGTCTCTTTGAAGTCAGGGAAGGTTTTAATTTTTTGGAAGGTGTTTTCTGTGCTTTGGTCAGGATCTTTTTGACACCTCTCATAACACAGGTCTGGAAGGTTTCCTCGAAAACAAACTCAGTGCGGGAATCTGAGCAGGAGAAGAATACGAGCTCATGAGACACAAAGACTGTAAAGCAATCTGCATGCAAAAACCAGAAGTATGTTATTTACTTTACCTGTGAGAGTGGCTGTTGCAGTAGAGGCTGATGTTTCAGATGCTGGTAAGGAGCATCCATTTTGCTTATGGGCGAGAAAAACCTCGAAATTATTATACTGCTGCTTGCAGAAGCCACATATATGGATGTCTGGGCTCACCTCCACCACAACAGCATGTCCTGCACCGAAATCACAAAACAGTAAAGCATGATTTCAACAGGAAACTGCAGGATATACGTATGTGAACCTGGCAAAATCATGACTGGGGTGTTAGAGGTATGGTGTAGATGGTTAGGGATCTTCTTAACAAATGCTTTCCTTTACCTTCGGTGTTGTATGTTGCCATTTTTCGAGCTTGTTTTGGCTGGGGATCAACTCATCTTCTGGCTCCTCAAAGCCTACACGACGTCCACCATGTTGTTAAATTGTACCGGCTCGAGCGGAGACGCCGCGAGCACAACTACTATCATATTTCAAAACGCCAACACTACAGCTGTTTGGGGTATGAATGGCATTAACAGTTTACTTCTCTTCTGACAACACTGGCACAAATGGATTTTTACGACATGCTACGTGTGCTTTACGGCAGCGAGGATAAGCACGCTTTTTGCCCAGGTGACGTCACGTGATGCTTTTACAACGGTGGGACAAAAAGTGCCGTCTCTGAGCATCGATAACATTTATAACATGATACAAGTGGTGTATTCTTTTGTTACACGACTAATCAGTCGTGTATCAAAAGAATTGTGAGAATAACTACTTTATATTTTGTGTATATTTTCTGTTTGTTTTCTTTAGGATTGTCTAATATATATTTGTCATTTAGAAAGTCGACTAATAAAAGCGTTAATTTTAAGCCTCTGTCTTCTGTCTTCTGCCACTTCACCATTAGATATATTTTTGCCGTCTTAATTATGAAAATAAACCATTAAACATCTGGCTAATTATTAAGTAAATGACACTGGAGTCATGCATGTTTAGTATTTACCATGGTACCTTAACGCAGCATTGTCATTGTTGTGAGGACTCGGAGTGGGCCACCGGGTCACTTTTATCCTGAAAATGTTAGTTATTTCTTCTTAAACATGCACACTAGACATACTTATATAAAACTTCAACATGTAGACAACATTTGGCTCAGAGTGAGAGACATTTGAGAGTCTTCTCTGGCTCTTCGTTTCTAAAAAAGCCTAAAAAAGACCATGAAGTTAACGTTACTGCCACCTATCGTATTGGAAGTCCAATGGAAAAATGACCCACTGTGGCCTAGCCACCATGCATACTCAAACTATTGGTTTGTTGTACCCTATACATAATATCTGACACGATACTTAAAGTATACTGTGAGCCAACTACATTGTTAACAAATTGGCTGCAACGTTAGCACATTTCAGAATATAGCCTTAGCCCTGGCTGTGGTACCTGCAATGACTTAAAAAGAATATTTCTCGTGTGAGAAGGTAAGCTTTCAGATGTAGCAATTGCTGTTAAATGTACATACTCTACCATCTTTCAAGTAAGGGCAATTTACTGGGTTGTTGGGGTGAGTGAATGAGAGCCACTTTCTTTATGCCAGAGCAGTCGTGCTCGTGTGAATAAGCCATGAAAGTGACTGACATACAGCTCCATTTTCAGTGGCAGGTCCTTAACTGCCTGATTGCCACTGTGAAGCTCAGGAATTTCCTTACGCTGACTTTCCTGCATGGCAAAGGCACAGGACTGATTCCTTCCCTGCTGAAACAGCAAATCCTTGAGACATACACACATGCACACACACACACACACACACACACACACACATGCAGGGGTATTTCATGGCCTGCCCAAACGCATCTGACGAGTTGATTACTACTGTCTTTGAATTTGATTCTGTCAGGATTGTTCCCGTAGATTCAAATAAATGTATGGTTACAGGTTGTGTCGTATTAGTATGAAAGTACTGTTTTCTCAGGGAAATCTTTGAAGATTCGGTCCAAAAATTTAGAAAAGGAGATAATTAAATAAATAATTTGATCTGACCGAAGGGTGTGCAAATCACATGCACATAAATCCCCCCTGCACAAGTCAGTACAGTTAAATGTACATCAGGGACTGCATTCACTTGTGACAAGCAAATGACTCAAAGATGGGTTAATTAAAGAAAGACTTATGTCATGCTCCCAGCAGTGGAGAACAGGCCTGCATGCTTTGATGTAAGTTTGATGTTTTCACTTTTCACACTTGCAGTTTATGAGTGAGGAGTTTAGTCGTGTCATTACCGGGCTTTTACTTATGAGTAAACACCGCACCAACAGTAATGTCATTACACATATTCTCAGTAGGACTGCAACTAGCAACTGCTGTCGTTATTGATTTAAGATGCCAGTTATTTCTTTTAGATTAAAAGGAACAACAAATCTTCACGTGAATATCTCTAGAACCAGAGCGGTTTTGCTGTTTGCTTGGAGAGATTACTTAAATACTTACTTAATCAGAATTGTTGCCAATTAGCTTCTGTCCATTGACTAATTGATCAATTATTTAAGCTCTAATTTACAGCTATACCAACCTCAGCTGGTTAAGTACACGGCTGGTGACAGTCTTTTTCAGTTACGGTGAACTCTGTCCTTTTTAAAACAACGAGCTCTTTTTCATTTGTTGTACTCCGAAACAAAGTATCATTTGGACATCCTGCTGTGCCAAATCTAATTTGTAGACTTGCTCTTTTCTCATTCATTGAGACGCCCAAGATTTCAGTGAGTGATATAATGTCCCTCTTTTCCCCAATGAGACAAGGGCAACAATAGGGGGGAGTGCCTCTGTCACATTATTTTCCCCCACAGAGGCACGCCAGCTGCTTACAGTTGCTTAATGGCTACGAGCTGTCACAAGGCATCACAGCCCGCTGCCACACAGGAGCGGCAGATGCTTTAATTGCACAATGACTTGTAGGTTGTCAACAGCAATTATACCAGGCTTCCACCTGAGGGCACCCAAAGAACACCGTCTACTCACTTCACTGGCAAGACACAAGCCTCAGAAGCTGGCTGCTACACATAAACCTGATCTGAGTGTTGCTTCTGTCCACACCAGAGCTGCAGACGCATTCCAGGTCTCTTTTTAGCTTAATGGTTTATCCATGTGCGGCAATAACCTGGGCAGGATTGTCAGACAGCAGGCTCAGGACCCCAAAATCATATTTAGACATCAAATATTTATCTAGTTTTGTCACCTTAGGGCCCGCTGCTCACCGTGCTGCGGCAGGTCGTGGTGTGCAGAGTTTGAGTAATTTTGCTCATTATTAATTCATGTCATTTTTTTTTTTCCTTTTGCGATTCAGGGGAGGCTCATTCACCGCTGCCAGCCCTAAGATTATTATCATTAAGAGGAGGCAAATCAAACGGTGAGTTCAAAGCTATGCTGCAACACGCCTCAGCCCACAGTTGTTCAAGTATGTCGATAGTTTGTTTATATATATATATATATATATATATATACAGTTCTGAGAAAACACTGCGTGACCTGCTTGGGTTTGTGGTCTCGTCTATTTACGGCAAGACTGAAATTATAATCAAGCAACTCAGAAAAACCAAAAGGCACACAGCGACCTCTTGTTTGTGTCGTGTCAAATTGAACGGGTAAAAGATGTCCAGAGTCCCCGTGTTTGTTTTGAGCCATAAGACAAATTATACACACGTGTGTGTGTGAATTCCTTTGGTCAACAGCTGCCATCTCAGCATCAGATAAAAACACAGTCTGGGAACCATCACATGCCTCCGACACTCCCACCTTTTTATAATATAAAAAGAAAGGCATTGTACACAAGCACACACACACACACACACACACACACACACACACACACACAGGAGCAAGTGCAACACTGCTACACACAAAAGGCGCACATGCTCACACGCAAAACAGCGCTATGCTCTTTGTATCTGCCAACTGATGCAGATGATCGGGCTGCAGAAGAGTGCAGGCTAACCACAGACTACACGATACATGTGGCTTCAGAGACAATAGCAGGCCGTTGCCTTAGGAGGAGAATATTCCACTCTGAGAAACATGCTAGGCTATACATGAAGACACAATGTAATGTTTAATGTAGTGTTAAGAAGTGTCTGCTCACACAGAAGCTTTAACGTTAATAGTTGCCGGTGAGAGGAAGAAAAGAAAATGTTGCTTTTATTGTAAAAAAGCACATTTCTATCAAATATTTGGAGTGAAATCAGCGTTTGGGAGGAAGGTACTGTGGGTGCCTTGTATTTTTGCCTTAGTGTCAGCAGGGGGTGTCAAAAATCAGGCTAGAGAAAGAGACCCTGTGCTTGTTGGGAGCAGCACACAGAGCAGTGCTCCAGTTTGTAGCAGCTGACATTTTGGAACCAGTGGGTCAGCAAAATGGAGAAGCCATAGAGATGTATCAGAACCAGTGGGACTTTGGATTACAGGATGGTTGTGTGTGTTTTCGGTACCGGTTCGTTCGATAACTACAGGCCCAATTTTCATGAAACTTGGTGGGAGTGTGCAGGAAGACCCCCCCCCCCCCCCCCTCCCGCTACGTATGAGCGGCTCGGCCTTGGTTTGCCATTCTAGCTGCTGCTGCTGCTTTTCTTTTCTTTATAGTGAGTGCTAATTGTAGTTGTTTGGAAGTAGTGATGCCATAGGAGCAAAACCCCTCACAAACAGATGATGGTGGGCTGGAACATAGAGCCGGACTAAACACTGAATATCATTTAACTCACATGCTGTTGCTGTTTCTTGAATTTATTGCAGGATTATTAGGTCAAGTGTCCGACTGTGATGCAACACACATATTTGTTTCTTATCTAAATGCAAGGTTAAGTGATTCCACATATTTTCTTTAATGATTATCGGGATAATATCGCCTGGACAGGGAAGTGACCATTAAACGCACACGTAGGTTTCAGGGGTTTCTTTCTCCCAGCGTGTGACACAGAGCAGGACTCGCAGCCATGCACTGAATATTTTGGGTTTAGATAGTTCTACAGAGCTAAATCTAAACAAAAGATGTGTGTGTGCGCACGCGTGATGTGCGAATGTGTGTTGTCAATGATGTCATGATGGCGGAGGGAATCTTGATACTTAGACAGATAACAATGAGCCTGGCTTATTCATGCCCTGCACACACACACACACACACACACACACGCACCTACAGACACACACTTATGGATACACACACGGCATCATCATCATCGTCACAGAGGGAGAAAGGCTCATAATTGGACAGAGGTGTCTGTAGATAATGAAGCCAGACCTCACACCTGCCAAACCTTGGGGATTTCACTTGACTGGCCACTTAAATCTTCCTCACTCTGCGGGTCTGGAGGGCAAGAGAGTGAGTAAGGAACTAATGGAAAAAAAGCATGCGCTACAGGGAGGATCCCTGTCAGCATGAGTGTAGTGTGGACCCCCACCCCCCCCACCCGCCCCACACACACACACACACACACACACACACCCACCCACAGCTCGTTCCATACAGCACCCACCTCACTTCACTTCACTGTAAATCCTCTGGTGTCAAGGATTTCAGACGGAAATGGGGAAATGCTGCACCAGCTATTTTGTTTCAAACTCTCAAAACACTCGCTTCTCCCAGGTTGTCTTTGGTGACAGCGTTGTGTGCGGGAAGCGTATTGTGCCAGCTTTTAGCGGGTTGTCATTCGAGGGGCTGAAAGGGAAATCAGATAGACGCTTCAACGGAGAAATGCTTTCTATATAGAAAGTTTACCTGACAGTCATCAGTGAAGGCGTGACACTGTATCAGTTGTAGCAAGAAGCTACACCAATTAGGGATTCGAGTTTACCCTGGAAAAATCTTAACAATTCATGAGAAACAAAATGGGATTTCAATCCGTCTTTCTTCATCACTTTATCCATAAATTAGGCTCAAACAAGTGAGGAAGAGATATAGCACTATGAGAGAAAGTTCTGTTCTATAAATACCCAGAGGGATACAGCTCACTCTTTGTTAGCTTGTCATGTCAGCTTTTACATACATGCTGGTGTCTGCTGTCAAAAGGTCGCAGCGCTAAATGTTAAGAATCAATAACGGACATCGAGACGAGTGGCTTTGCCTGATTATTAGCCTCATCCTGATCTATTTTATTCTTTATTCTGCCTCGAAGTTGTTTTGTGCCTCCTACTGCTAACCCAAGTCAAGCTTTGACTTCAGGGCTAAAGCTAGGTGACGAAGAACCTCCATCGTAGTGCTCAGTGCTGAGACATACGGACGCAGAGACAATAGTGATTCCTGATGGAGAGTCAGTCCCGTGCACATGTGTATATGCTGCAGCAGCACACAGTCACTCAGAGAAGTTGTTAGGTGTCAGTGAAACTGCATACAATGCTTACAAACTGGCAGATTTATAGCGGGAGTAATGACAGAACTGCACAATATTCAATCGGGTGCAAAATCTGAATGAATTCTAAAATCATTCCCTTTTGACTGGGGCTCTCGTTCAACATGAAAAGGAGCCAGAAAACCCAGCCCGGTGTAGTAATCTCGGGTACTTTCGGTTTAATTTCCCAATGTCCAGGCCAGGTGGGAAGGTAAATGAGCCCAGGTGGCTCGCCTGGCCTGTTCGTACCCAGAGGGGAAACCTTGCAATCAACAGCAACAAAAAACTAGCCTCCACGGTGATGGATAGAGTCACATGTCCTCCTCGTGTCTGGGCTCTAAGTGCTGTGCATACTGCGGCGATGGCTCACATCATCCTCTACTGTGATAGATTAGAGATAGACCAAAGGAAAGCTGCGTGAGCACAGCCAGATTTGGGAAATGTTCTGTAACCGTAGACCCTGGATCATCATCGCTCCATCTTTTACCAGCTTAAACTGCCACAGGAAGACACTTTCAGGAGGTGGGCAACATCGGCTAATGTGGATCTTCTTTCCAAATTGCAACGATAAGCAACACTGAGATGCGCCCTGAAATGAAATCAAACCGAAAGCTTATCAAGATGAAACTGTGCAATAATACAAGAATTATCCATCACCATCCATCATGTATTTGTTTGCAGGAAACAGATTACATGGATCTTAATTGAAATATTATTTTACCTTCATTTGAATTATTTATGCGGTTGTTGACTAGATTCATACCTCCGGGAAAAAACACATTATGTGATGCAAGAATGTGTGTGTGTGTGTGTGTGTGTGTGTGTGTGTGTGTGTGAGCATTTCTCATATATTATTCAAAGTGTAGAGTCAGAATATGGTCTTACGTGGCCATATGAAGGATATCAAAGGGCCTGTCTTTGATACAATTTATTTGAGATCCACTGGCCAGAGCAGAGCTGTCCATTGGCCCGACCATCGCTAATGAGATCGGGGGGGTAAAATTGAGAGTGGTGAGCTGGCTGTCATCCGCTAGGTGATGGTTTTAAGACTAAGCAGTGATACTTCATTAATTAACCTTCACATTCTATGTAGATCTGCTCATCAAGATGCAGTTAATTAAAGAAAGGTCATTCCAAGGGCTGCTGGGAAGCAGCATTATTACAATGGAGGGATGGCACTGCTTTGAGCGAGATAACACAGGGGAGGGGGCAGGGAGAAGGCGGTCACCCGGCCACTACTAAAATGGCAGACGACTTGCCGAAGCCAGTTCCTGACTGCAGAGCACCTTTTCAGTTCTCCAAAAGTAGTTTTTGTTTTTGTTTCTTACATTCCTTCTATTTTTTTTTATAGAAAGACACATTTGAAAAGCTCTAATGGAGAATGCCTCAGTAAAATATTCATTACACTCAATCGACAGCATCTATCTTTTAGCATCTCCAGTGTAGTTTTTCTACTCTCGCTGCCAATTTCCCGGGTAAATTCTACTTTCTCTGACCTTGCTCAGTGTAGAGGAAAAAATGCCATCTTCAGTAAATAAAAGGCCAGGAACTCAGCGGGATATAAAATAGTTATGCGTCATCTGTAAGTGAAATCCACTTCTGGGTGGTGACTTATTCATTTTGATTTCTGCCTATCTATCTATATATCTATCTTTGTCACTGCCAGCTCGAGCACGGCTCAACTATATGTAGTCTTGTTTTTTGGAAAGTGGATCAAATAGATACTGTGTTTTGTCATAAAGACAGTAGTATATAAACATGTCCCTATTAGGCTCTTATAAATCAGGACGTGATTGTTTTTGTGCACACTGATATAAGGACAGTCAGAAGCAGCTTAGTGTGAAATAATGTGTCTGTAGAATTACCTCTCAGCCAATCACACAAGATCAGACTTAGTGTTACAAATGGCTTTTTATAATGTTTTTGCCAAGTCTTATTTTTTGATAATGCCCCCCCCCCCCCACACACACACACAAACACCCTCTCAGCACTGTCTTGTTTGGAACCTTGGTGTCAGTTTTTCAAAAATGTTGCTCTACTGCAAAATTGTAGCGGGACATCAGCACCTCCCCTGTGTCCACTCAGTCCTCCTGCAGTCATCCCTGAGTGTCTTTTGGCATTGCTTCTAATGGCAGGTGTAGAGACAAACGAGAGATGGTGTGCACACGCGCGTGCATTGAAGATTGTGTGCGTGAGTGCGTGCGTGTGTATCCCTCCCACCCTGCTACGATACAGTAACTGCTGACCCCGGACACAGTGCCATTATGGCAGACGAGGCAGGGCTCCCCTGGCAGCGGCTGGGGCGGCTGGTTGCTAGGTGGAGAGACATTACCGCGGGCCTCTGCAATAATTTATCCTAAGAGCGCGGCGAGCCGTCATGTAGCCCCTGACAGAGAGCTGCAGTACTTTATCAGCCTGCCTGTAAATCAGCCATGTGTGGGTGCAGACGGCAACATTGTTTGATCTCTTTCAGACACTCTAATAATCTGCTCCCCTCTGATTGATACCTTCACACAACAAAGCACATTACACCAGCAAACCACTGTGTCTGTGTGTGAGTGCATGTGCTAATGTCTGTCTGTAAAAAGTGTGTGTCCGTGCGTGCGAGTGTGTGTGTGTGTCTTTCTGGTGGTCATCAGTATTGCCAGTGGCCTGGGGAAGGAGAGGGAGGGGATGAATGAGTCTTCTGCAGAAACACAGGGTCATTTGGAGTCTCTAAACCAATGACAGGCTAACGGGTTCACAAAACGATCACTGGATGAAGGGAGGGGGAGAGGGGGGAGAGGGGGGAGAGAGAGAGAGGAGAGAGAGAGGCAGTGCCACCAACCTCAACACAAGAAATACAGCGAACGGATAAAGAGCCACTGAAGCAGTCATTCTTTTCTTAAATGGCGGCTGTTTTTGCATCTTGTAAACCCGCCTGTGACATCACTGCCACATCAGGAGGGACAGAGCCTCCCTTTTGATTTGGATGCATGTAAACAACATTTTATTTGCAATACTTTCATATTACACAAAGAGAATGTCCTTGCTCTTTCCAGAAATATGTAAAGGAAGAATTTCATTTCAGTAAATATTTTCTAAACATGTCGTCAACGCTTTGACAAATACAGCAAATGTAGCCGCACGTATCGTTTCTTTAAAACGCTGATATTGTTTTTTTTATTTTTTATTCCATTCATGGCCTTCTATCAAATCAAAGTGTATTGCATCCTTTCCAAATTGCCTTCCAAGTCCTTGCTTGATATGTCTCATATACAAAAGGAGAGCAATGTCCCGTCCAACAATACCCATACCATTTGTGCCGCTCAGCTTCAGAATGTCATTGGTTTGAGTGTGACAGTAAAACATAACTCTACCTTTTTTCTGCGGGTTGAATTGGAGCATGGCTTCCAATTATTCAGCTCCAAATTCAATAGCAATTTTCTGCTCAATGAAATAGTGGTTTCAATTTCTAGAGTAATGTCACTTTAGAGAGATTTTCAAAATGGCATGTCTGTGAGTGAATAGATGGACGCGGGAGGATTCATTTTGCTTGAGGAAATGATACTAGTCTGCTGAAGCTTGTCATTTATTGATGAAGAGAAAAAACCTCTTCAGATACTATAGAATATACAGTACGGGTATATATGTAGTGTTTTTGCTCCAGTCATTGAAATACGTCTAATTTCTACTTTTTAATCCAAATTTCTAAAAAGGATAAAGGATGCAAACCAGATGCATAACCTTTTATGATGGTGTTTGGTCAGATGGAGGCCATTTTGCTTCAATGCAGCATTAAAAGTAGCACTGAACAATAAAAAAAAAAAATGCAATTATAAGTGTGTTTGTGTGTAATGTATCAGTAGCCCATCCAGGGCCCCATAATGAATGCAATGCAACGTGCGATCACTGAGCCGTGCGTATGCCCCGCTCAATGCATCTCTGAAAATAAACAGAGCAATGGAAATGGTTCTCATTAGTGTTGTTTTCATATTAAGTCCCTCAGACAAGGTTGACAAACCCAGCTCCCTGTGCCAGGCTCCTCAGGGACCATCGCTTCAATACAGCTAGGGCAAACAACACCAGCCGATACAACACCATTACCACCTCCTATAGTTACTTATCCTCCCCTCCCTCCCTGCGGAGTGCTCTGTCTACACAGACCAGAGGAAAACGCATTAAGATCTTCCAGCAGCATAGAGAAAGAGTCCTGCTTTCATTTATCACCATTGCTATTGGCCCCTAAAAGGGACAAATGTCTGTTCTCCATCTCTGTGCTATTAGATTTGGAGAAATGTGTGTGTATGTGTGTGTGTGTGTGTGAAATGGAAGTTATTTTGTGCTCAAGAGACGATCAACTGCGAGGCTGTTTAGCAGAGAAGGGAACAGGTGTGCTGAGCTTCTGGCTTCCACCATGTGTTCCAGTTGTTTCATCTGCACCTGTTTCCCCAAGTCCTATATGTGATGATCAAAACACTTTATTAACCATAAAGTGCTGCCGTTCGTACGCCGCACTATCTGTGTCTCTAAGTGTTTCACAGTCCCATATTACCGTGAAGTAATGAATTAATGTAACAGAGGTTACTGCGTCAGACATCCTGAATGTAACCAGGAACTCCAAAAGATAAACTTTCATTTGCTATTTTGCAAAATCGATTTACACTACAGTGAAAGCAGCTCATGAAAGCATTGATGATTATTTTTTAATGAGCAAGCTGTCTTCAAATGTGAAAGTATGTGCTTCATGCATGAAATCAGAAAAGTACATTTCTTATGGGGAAGCTATTTTTCATTATGACCAAAATCTGACAGGAAACCACAACCAAGGAGTTTAACCCTGAACGCTGAGATCTTCCCACACGCCGTCACCCTTGAGCTACAGCAAAGAGTCCCAAACATCTGCTGTGAGGCTGCAACGCTTCTTTTCATTATTCCTTCATCAGCACCGTATTGTTTTGTTTTGATTAATGGGTTAAGTTATTGGTCTACAGAATGTCTTCTAAGTGCTCGTTTTGTCCAACCGAGATTTCAAAACTAAGAAATTTACCACTTAACAAAAAGCAGAACATCTACACTGTTGAGGAGCTGAAACCACATAACCAAAAAGTCCAAACAGTTCATCTCTGATCATAGTAGTTGCTCATCTTGTGACCACTTTTCTTCCATTGCCTCATAACTTGAACACAACTTAACTATACTCCATGATGCATTTCAAACAAATGGTTAGGGTTAGGGTTAGGGTTAGGGTTAGGGTTAGGGTTAGGGTTCATTCATTTCTTGTCTTGTTTGGCCAACGTTAGGTCGACTGATCTCCTAAATGGTGTGGTAAGTAATAAGTAGTCGTAATAAGTAGTGGTGGTGATGGCCCAGTGGTCTAGTGGTACGCCTTCCAAACAAAACATTAGAAGGTCGGGAGTTCAATGCCATTGTACCCCTGAGCAAGGTACTTCACCCTGAGTTGCTCCAGGTAGACTGTCCCTGTACTTAGTTCACTGTAAGTCGCTCTGGATAAGAGCGTCTGCTAAATGACCTGTAATGTAAATGTGTCCCGGGTCGGTAAACTGAAAAGGGTCAACCCTTTTTATCATGGGGGAAATATAATCGACACATTATTTGCATTCACAGGAACTCATCTGCATTTCAGTTTGTAGCCGTGTCACTAAAACAATTCGAGTGGGGCTGCATTTGCTGTTTCAGCAGATTCTTTCCTGGGGAAAAGTAAGCTCTGTGCAGCAGCCACTGAGGTTTGTCTGAGAGAATTAATAAAAGGACATTTGATTAACAGAAAGCAGTACGGGCCACGGTGACCTCTGTAAAAGGGCATTAAACCGTCACCACTCGTCACTGATCTTTAGGTACGATCACTTCTGTTCAGCACGCAGCTCCGGACCCACCTGAGCTGTGATCTGACAGGACACCTCACACGACAGCTACAGGCTTCTGTAAATATCACCTTTCTCGTTATCTCCTAAGACCTGCTTTTCCAGTAAATAGAGGAACATGTAATTCGATATATTGTGTCGGGCCATTTGCTTTCAGAGGACATCTAGGTGACATGACTTAGTGGCCCCCGGAATGAACATAAAGATTAATAAGTAATGGCCATATAAAGATGATATTTGCACTCTGATATCCTCCTTAGATTAATGCTTTTGATCCCAGGGAAACTGGTAATACAAAGCGAGCAGCAGAAGGTACATCAGGATCAGTAGTTTTAGCCTTGCATGATATTTCTGACGGTGCACAATAGTGAATTAATGAAGTTGATCATACGGCCACCTCATGATTTGATGCATGACACTCCAACTAGCTTGCATGTTGCAATTTATTGACAATAACGACGGTATTGAAGAGCATGTCCCGCACAGAAAAAATGGTATTTGGTCGTCCTTTGTAATACTGTTGTTGCTCCCCCTGGCATCTTGTAATTTGTTGCAGTGTTTGTGTTCTCTTTCACACTTTAATATCACGGTATTGCTTCAATTTGAGCTGCAAGATAAAGTTCTATTTCATTTTGTGGGATTAACTTACCGGGTAGCACACGTCTCAAGGTATTTGTTGTGTTTTGTTTTATCTATGAATTATTTAGAAGCTTCAAAAATAGAGAATCGGTTACAAGACGTCTACGCGTCCTGTCTCTCTCAGCAATCTCAGTCAGATGTTTAATTTGGTCTGCCGGCGTGGAACAGCACTCACCCCGGCTGGGATTAGGTGGTTGGCTGTGTAATTTCCCTGAAGGAGGGGCATGTTGAATTGGAGAATAATGATAAAGGAGGAACTGAACATTTTGAAACAAGGAAACATGAACTCGTGATTGCTGCGTGTGCTTGAAGTTGCCATGGATTTTTAATCTCCCCGATATAAAAAAAGAGACAATGCTATGAAATAAAAACACACAATTCGACTTGTTAGTCAGAAGACGCTGCTTTTTTTTAAAAGTAAAGTATGCAGCAATGCTATAACCATCCCTTATCCGGTCATTTTTCATAATTTACCCAACATGCTAAAGTTCACGAGGTCTATTAATGAAAGATTCCCTGTTTTTCTTTACACGCCGCCGCACTTTTAAAAAATGCTAATTGACTCCAACAAGCACCTGAGCAAGGATGAAAGTGCCCTAATTCCTGCTCAAAAGGTCACAGAGATGAGTTATAGTGGTCTAAGCACCTGAAAGCTATTCCCTTGTTAGATTTGACAAAGAGAGGCTGCCATTTCCCCCCTTAAAAATAGTGTTGGATAATAAATGATCATTTGTGGAATGTGGCTGCTACCGGCAGTGACTTCTCCTCTGACATAACTTTACTGCCGGCTGATTTACATCGGGATAGTTGTCCCCAAAATATTTTAAATGAGCGTTTTATTCATGATGCACAGCAGACGGCAGTGACACACGCAAGAGCTCTTATTGTGCTTCTTAGGGGAAATGGCTAATTAGTTGGCCATGAAAAATGCAGGCGTGCCTGTTTTTACTATCATCCTCTATTTGACTCAACACTACTTTTAGGCTTTGGTAACAGATTTTGCAGTTATATACACACAGAATCAGCACAATAGGAAATATCTGCATGCCCACACTTTGCTTTCACGTCATCGAGTTACTGACACGTGCAGGCTACTCTCAATTATGGAACATATTGGACTCTGGGTAGGCGGGCCTTCTGTGCGCACCTCAGCATATGTGATCGTCCTTCTCCGCAGCCCTTCACAGGTCCCTGAAAGGTGCTCCTGGTGTGGATGTAGGACTGTAGAGCAGGGATCACAGTGACAGTTTCAGGTGGAGGAGTCTATTAATAGTTTACCTCTCAGCCAAAGCATTTCATCATTTTTGGTGTCTGAGGGCTTCCTGCTTCAAAAAAAAAAAGGGGGGTGAAGTTATGCATCTCAATCTACCCCTTCATATTTCATGCTGTTGAGGATTATAAATAAAAGGACAGATTTTGACCCGGGCTATTAGTTACCCGGGATCCTGTGGGTGGATGGTGCTTTGTCTTCTGTCAGCTTCTGGTGTTTTTCCTTCAGAAAGCAACAGGATTACAATCAAAGTCGTTGGGATACAATATGAGATATGATCCCCGCTGCCTACAAGAGAAAAGGAGAAGGACGGTGCGGCCGCGGCTGCCGAACAACAAAAGCGAAAGCAAAACAAAACAAAACCAATCAGTCAAAATCAGCCAAAAGGGAGCGTCAGATCGGAACAAGGAAGGGAATTTGACAGGAGGTCAAGCTATGGGTCAGTCTAAAGTACCACTCTGATGATTGCTGTTTTCCCCCTTGTGTGACTCTCTTGTTTTGACCACACAAACTGGCCCAAAGTCTCCAGAGATGAGCCTCTCTGACAGAGGGATGTGAAAAATAGTAAAGCTAGAAAGCTCTCACTCTCACCTTCCCCGTGGTCTAATAGATGGGCCCAACATATGCCGAATCAGCCTGTCAGTGCTTCTTGTTGTTGGACCTTTGATCTTGAACAAATAGAGAGAAGAGTCTCAAAGCGCCCGCCTCGGGGCGTAAGGAAATATCGGCATCGCAAAAGGGTCAAATTCTGGGAGAAGGCAGTAAAATTAAAACCTTTTTATTGCCATCTTTATGTCTTTATTCCCTATGGCAATTAAATTATCTATGGAAAATTACAGAGCTTTGTTCCCATCATCTGCGAAGTGTCTGAAAGTAAAAGTGATGTATGTCAATCTGAATACGTCAAGCCAAGCGATTTAACAAGCTGAAATGTGCTAACTCTTTTACAAATAAACACAAGTGCTTAGATATAAAAGTAATCAAGGAATAATAAGAAAAGTTTTTGCAGCTCGGAGTGTTTCTATCAAATCCAGATTGACAACCCTCACTTGAAATTAATGATTTTCTTTTTCTGCGACCACTCAGCCGCTAACCACCCGAAACCTCACACATTGACTTTTCTCCACAGATTGCAACTCATCCATTTTTTA
This sequence comes from Cottoperca gobio, assembly GCF_900634415.1. Taxonomy (NCBI): domain Eukaryota; kingdom Metazoa; phylum Chordata; class Actinopteri; order Perciformes; family Bovichtidae; genus Cottoperca; species Cottoperca gobio. The sequence goes on from NC_041361.1 coordinate 2,512,570, forward strand.
ATTGTGTTCATTTTTACCTGGGTCCCACTGGACCTGCAGCAGTGGTGGTCGTTGTCATCCGTCTGCTCTGACAGGAAGAGAGAGCGGGAGAGTGGCGCCTCGCCACTTTCCACCCCAAGCTGATGTGTCAGGCTTATCACACAGCCGAGCGATCCTGAGGTGACATCCTCCACTGAATCAGTGACATTTCACGGACGGTGCAAATCTATCCATCTTTGTCAAACATCCGCCTCGATTTTAGCATTCCCCGAGTTAGCATATTGATCACTAAGAAACGCATGAGTGAGGACTTCTTGTTTTCTGCTCCTTAAAATGGGCATTGTGAGTCCACTGGACTCCTCTGTCAAAGTCTGCTGCTCTGGGCCTTAATCTGCCCTCTTCAAAGCTGCATAAAATATGGAGCGCTTTTGTCATTCAGGACCAAAGACTTTATTTACCTATTTACTTAAAAAACTTCTCTAAAGTAGAGTTTCAACAAAGTAAACTGCTACAACTTTTTCTTTTACATTTTTTCATTGTGTTAAACAGTATGTCAGTGTTCATGGTAATACTTTAAACCAAGTGTATATAGTTGTCTTCTTTTCTTTAATAGCTTCATTATGGAACAAGCAGTTTTACCGGCAACCATGTCAGAGGACGTTGTTGAGACGCACGTGTTCTATAAACCAAGGAGCGCGCTTCCTCGAGCCTCTTTACTTAACAAACATGGAGCTTTGTTTCCATTAGTAAAAATGAGCTGTGATGCATTATGAAAAACCACATGAGGAAGAACCCTGTTCAGAATAGAGAAAGTCCTACCCACCTGGGTCCACCCGTGTGTAAACCATAGCAGCTTCTGTTATTTGTGTTGGGGCGTGCAATGTAATAATTGATTAATAATGCAAAGCTTTAGGGGAAACTATAACCCCTAAAATGAGGGCGATGATTGTGCTTGCTCCGAAGCAAATCAACAGCGACAGAATAGCACCAGGGATTACAACATCTGCAGTCTGTGGTGTCGAGGTTAACTTGTCCTGTGATTACAAAACGCATTTCCCGGGAGCAGGTGTTACGTTGACACCGCTGCGATCATGTATGTGCAAATACTGGTTTAAACTGAAGCGCCCGCACACACACACACACACACACACACACACACACACTAAAACACCCAACCACACAAAGAGGGTGAGAGAGCAGAGAGGAAAAAGAATGGCTGCTTCCCCAACCATATGCTTTTGGCCTCTATGCCTGTGAGACCCGTGTGAAAACATGAATGAGAAGCCTGCAAATCGATAGGGACAAGAGATCTAGTGTCTGGCAAATCCAGTGCAGACTGACATGTTCTCCATGTAATCTCCTGCATTGTGCTGCGAGGGGAAAGATTATCCTTCTCCGACTGGCTGGTAAAAGGTTGCTTTGCTGTAGTTCGTGTCTGTGTGAAGGGAGGGAGCATATGCCTCTCTGTAAACGATGCTGGCTCCCCCTCCTCCTCTGTCAGAGGCTGGATTATGTCCAACATTATCCACCCCCCCTCACACACACACACACACACACACACCCGACTCTCCAATAAAGGGCTTTCTCTCTCCCCATCCCCTTTCAAAAATCATCGGATTTATGACAGTGGATTTCGGAAAAGTTCTGCGCCAATTTTGATGCCTGCTAAGTACCCCGGCAGGATTAGAAGAGGCCCTCTTGATGTGTGCACTCCAGTGTGTTGAGCAGTGCATTGTGGTCAGGGTTATCAACTGAGGGGGGAAAAAAAGGCAGTAGTACATAGTGCATAATGATAAGGCTTGTTATACACATCAAGTGCCGAAAGCCGAGAGTGAGAAAGAGTGTTTGTTTAGAATCAATAGAGAACACCATCAGGTTTAATTTGTCTTGTGCTGCCTTTTCCACCTCCGATTGCTTTTACGTTCATACAACAGCAGATTGGAGGAAATGGCTAGCTCCACTGTAGCAGCACCATTAGGGCAGATGCGCGTGCGGGGGGGGGGGGGGGGGGGGGAGGTCGGACCCGCTCGAATCAAATGACCGCTTACATTGACTGTAAATTGAAATGTAACACTGCGGCACAATTTACAAAGGCATCATAAAAAGGCAGCAACTAGCTGGTGATAGACTTGTAAAAAAAAAAAAGCAGTATACATGTTGTAAATTGTAATGAAATACAGCGATGACTTTGCCCTCATCTAGAAATAAAGGGGGAAAAGTTGTGTGATATCTCAGATGTGTGTGTTCTTTAAGTCTAGACACAGGAGGCAGACAGTCACCTTCACAGCCAGATATCCCATCGAACAGCCCGCCTGCATTTCTCTCTATGATGATGTTGGGTGGCCCGCGTGTGCAGCCGTAAATTCAGAATCGCTGAAGCAGATGTGACTATCCGCCTGCAGTCGGACTGTCTGACAGCAGGTCTGGCTTTGGGCAGGTGTGAGACGAGGAAGAGCCAGGTTAGACTCAGTTAATAAAGCCTCAACCGGTTCCTCAGTCTGCCCTTGGAGATCACTTACATCAAAGCACCAATCAAAAACTGGTGCAGATATAATTTGTCATCAGGGATTTCCTGCTGGAGAATTATAGAGAAGATACAGGCCGATCAATACTATGGATTTTCACTGCAGTGGCTGATTGTCCAATTGCCGTGAAACATGTACCGAGATAAAAGGGCACGCCTGCCATTTTGTAACAGACTGCCGAGTCAGCATAGGGCTTGTCAGATACTTATAGGCTGCTGTGATAGAAAATTATCATGCTGCAGTGTCCAAGTACTATTTAACACATTTTCCCTCCATGGGACGTGATTCATCAAAGATCCCGTCTCTCTCTGCTTTTGAGGAGGCATCACTCTGCGTCATTGTCAAGCGAAGCTCTGGCCACACATAGATGGTGTTTAAAAGGAGCAGACAGACACGGATGACAGTGCAATGCAATCCCTCCCCTAGAAGATGTCAACCAGAATTAGGAAAGACGCTGGAGGAATTTGCTAAATCCCTCCAAACACCCATCAAATCTGACCACTTTACTGACTTCAAAACATGCCTAATCATTTGAGATCAACTTCCCCCAAACGTATATTATTAGAACAATGTATGTTATTTAGCTTTTTTTGGGGAATCTGTGCTTTTGAGGACCTGTTGCACCTACTGGCCTCCAGTCACGTGACACACAGGCATCAGCAGTATATATGGGCAGAACAAATCCTTTAGGCTTCTCATTGCCTTGATAAAGGTGTGTTAGAGCACTTTGTTTCAGAGCATCTATCTCTTTTCTTTCTTTAATCCTGCTCTGGTCTGACACTGATCATGAAAACTGATGGACCAGAACCAAAGTACAGCCTTGTGGACTGCAGGGTGGCATAGTGAGCAGCAACGCCCCCGGTTCATGGCCCCGGGCATCGACCAGTTCATGTTCAAGCAGCGAGGCCAGCAGAGAGTCTCTCTTTCAGGGATGAGCACCACAAGCAGGTACATAAAGGTTGCTTTTGTTGGGTAGTTTCAGCTTGTTGCTTTTGTTGTAGTTGTTAGTTTGGTCCAGACTGAGATATACCAATGATTATTGGATGGCTTGCCAAGGAACACTTGTGATCCACAAAGGATGAATTCCACTCACTTTCCATTTTACCCTTAGTCTCTTAGACTCTTAGTCTTGTTTATTTGTATAAAAAGTATCAAATCTGGGCGTATTTTAATGGATAATTATAAAGCCGATCCTTTCTTTACTCGCCTGTTGCAGCGCTGCTCCCATTTACCACCGTTACCAGTGCCAACGATTTGCTTGTGTACGAAATAAGTTGGCAACACTGGTTGCGATTGACTTCTGACATCTGTACTCCACAAAAATGTTTGTGAGGAAGAACCTCCACTATGTATCACCTCTGCACAATCGCTTTTGTAGTTCCACAAACTCCAACGGAGTGACATCCAGTCTCTCGCTAACAGCGTCACATCAGGAGTCTCTTTCTCCCGGTTTATCTCTCATATGGGAGTAAAGGTTCTGTGCAGCTAGTAGCTTGTGATGCATAAGAAGTGTCACATTTAGGGCTACAGTTTGTATTTCGATGTGTCAGATGCATGTCTATATCATCCGATTGAACTCGATATCAGCAGATACCTGATATTGAAGGAATCGGTGCCAAAAAGAACGCTATCGGGACATCTTTAGTAAAATGTAATGTCTCTTGGAACAGAAGTTTTCCTGCCGTCGAGGGGTGGATGGTGTAGAAGTTCAGATAGAAATATAGACACTTGATGAGCAGGTTAATTTATCTCCTGGAAGAACGTTCCTGTCAGATTGAAAATACCCCAACTGGTCCAAAACAAGCGTTCGAGAGTGGGTGGGCCTCGTACCATGGAGCAATAAACGGTCTGCGGACTGAGGGCAGAGGCTTATAGGGCTGGATGCCAGGGAGGGAAAATGAGAGGCTGCAGCTCAGTGACAGAAGCAATGACCCTCAACTCCACCATCTTTTACTGTTTACGGATGTGCTGTTGCTATAATGACCCCCCCTTTTATAGCTGCTTTGCCAGTTTAGAACATTATATGTTCATGTATAAGGGAGTGTTGGCAGCCCTTCAATACGGATGACCAAAAGCTTACAAGAGGCCATATAGGGTTTTTATTTAGTGTGCAGGTCCAGAGTGTGACTAGAGTTACACTTTAGGACAAGCTTAAATGTAACCAAACAAACTAAAAGAGAAAAAGCTCAACATTTTTGAAACTTTTATTTACTTTCATACTGGAATCAACAGCCACTAAGATAATTTTCCAAATTGTTTAATGAAGCTTTACACGGCCACAGTCTGATTATAGCAGGAGTTGTTTGGGGTGAAGTAAATTGAGAGAAAATGAATGACTTTAAAAGGATGGTTTGGATGTTTTGGAGTGGGGGTTTTATGAGGTCCTAACCCTTAACCCTTAAGTCTGTGTATTACCTAAAGTAGATGGCGATCTGCACACCCCCAGTGTACCGGCACAGAAGATAAACAAGGTACTGCTGTGGACGGGGGCAGCAGCAAAGCGTATTTTAGCCACCTGAACAAAGAAAAACAATATTTTCAGAGTTTTTCAGAGCATAGATAACGGCTTCAGTTGCACGTCGATAAGAGCTGTCTGACAGGAAGGTAAAACCACTCAAATATTCTAAATATATTGAGCAGTTTAATATTGATTGGTTTAGGTGGGCCTTTTTTACACGTTCTGCTGCCCCCGTCCACAGCAGCATCTACTGAAGGTAAAACACTGATGGATAAGTACCTCATCCCTTCAATGACAACTTCACTTGACAACATTAGAAATCATTTGAACCAGGATTTCAGCTTCTCCAACGTGAAGCTCTGCAGATTTTCTTTGTTAGAGTTGATTGTTTTTTATTACATTTTTGACTTTGGTCAGACAAAAAAGGTAATTTTACATTAAGCTTCTTTCATATTTGTTTGAGCATATCGTTTTGAGCTTTCCTTCTGATAAAACAAAACTGCTGATCTAGCTTTTTCTGTTGGCCTACAAAACTGAGGTTGTCTTTTTTTAATTGAAAACTGGGGGGAAAAGTAAATGGGATCTTACTTTTGTCTAACGTCCGTCCCTTTTACTCTAAAACACATGCTACAGCATGTTATGTTGAGTGTTACGTGAACAACATTGCACTCTGTCCGTGTAGATCAGGGGTGTCAAACTCATTTTAGTTCAGGGGCCACATGCAGCACAATTTGATCACAATAAGAACCGGTGTCACTGAACAGGTGACACTTTTTCCTTTCTATGATCTGTGTTGGCGAACAGAAACCACATCTAAGACATTCAGGATGCACGCTGAAACATCCAGAACAATATCGCGAGGAGCCGACGCGAATAAGGGGTCGTTCTGGCTCGACTGATTCTTCTCAAGGTCAAAGGTCATGCGTAACAAAGTTTTCCATTTTGTTTTCCGTCCTCTGTTGTCTTACCTGCTGCCTGTCTTAGATGACGGGCGTGCAGAGGAGTGTTTTGGGAAATGTGCACAGCAAAATGAATTCATACTGTAAGGTAATGAGGACTTGCATGAGCTGTAATTGTTATTATTGCTAGACACAAATTGAAAAGCATAACCTGTCTGACACCAGCTATCAGTTGTCATTATGTGGGAAAACATGCCCTCATTGCAGATAGCTGTCTGTTGACACCCAAAGTAATTGAGGAGGTAGTCGAGCTGTTGAAGGCTCTCAAAGGGGAGGACGAACACTTGATCAGAGCATTTTTATGTCTTCGGAGATGATTTGATTTCACATAATGTCTATTTTACAGCCAGATATGCCATTAATTTGCATGATAGCAAGCCAAAATGTGACATTTTTATTTAGACGTCCCCACAATGTTTGGAGAACAATTGGGTGCGTTTTTTCTTCTGTCAGTCTTTCAGAGCGGTGGCGTCTCATTATATCATATCTAACAGAGCAGTGAATAGCTGCCTCTCTCCTCACATTGCTGTGTCAGGTCAATGTGCCATTTTTTAAGTGGTGACGGGAGAAAGGAGGTGGGGGTATAATGTTGACAGCGAGATGATGATTACACATTTAACTCTTTGTTGTTGTTTACAAAGTGCGGAAACTAATCGAAGAAAACAAAGAAATTGATTTAGGCTGCACATTATTCTACATCCTATATAGTCTGGCCAAAAAGAAATCCAATGTTTATTGCAGTTTTGCCGTGGACGTCCCACCAGGAAGTGCTTAAACGTGATCCAAATTTGAATGTTTTCCGACCTGGAAATGTGCAGCGTTAAAGACCCAAAGTATTTTAGCCACACATCTACAGCTACAGGCCCGTGCTCTCTCTCCTGTTCGCTCGGGCTGGCAAACTGGGCAAGTCTGTGCTTGGTGCCTGAGGCGCTGAAGCGAGAACAAGGGGGCTTCTTTCCCATGAACTGGAGCCAAGTGCCAGCACTTAAGGTGAAGGGCCGAGGCGCTGGAGAAGTAATTTAATCTGAGGCTCTGCCCAATTCCCTGGGCGGCCGAGTTTAAGAAAGGTCACACAGAGAAACAGGCACTGGTGACCCCTTCCCAATTACGGGCGCTACAGCAGAACATATCACAGCACCGTCCAAAGTGACAGTCATTTAGCAGCAACTCATCTGAGGGAAGGAAGTGGGAGATGGATGATAAGGAAATAAAAAATGATTTGCCAGGACCTGTTAGCCACTTCTCTACACAGGCCTGCTGCTCCCCCAGCTCCTCCCTGTCTTATTCACACACACTCATATACTCCCTCTCTCTCTCTCCCCCCCACCCCCTCTCTCTGTCTCGTCCCACCCCCTGCCACCCCTGCTGCCCATCTCCCTCCTGCTCCACAGACACGTGACGACTCCGCATGATTATTGGCGCAATCACTCATGTAACAGCCTGCCCAGCTTTCCGTGGGGGCTCCAGTATTTGTCACTGTCACTTCCCCAAGTGCTCCGCCATTGTCTTGGAAATTGTATGTGTAAGGCAAGAGATGCCTGTGACCCACTTCGACAAGGGAGCCAGCGATGTGAGGGCGCTCATCACACAAAAAAACAGCAGTTTGATGTGTCCTATTATGTGTCCCAGCAAGAGCCATAAATAATTGTGACAAGTTTTTTGTTGCGCGTGAAAGTCCTTGACTCTGCCTCCTGTTCCAGCACCTCCTCTCTCGTATGGAGACGCTGCCAAGCACCCCCGATGATAGATGGCACGGTGCAGCAAATGACAACGGGATAGATTTTTAGTTTGTGCTTTGGAAGGGATCAGTAATGGTGCTTTGCTGTACAAAGCAATAAAAGAGAAGGACAAGAGACAGAGGGGGGAGAACGAGGGGAACACAAAAAAAAAAAAAAGATCCATCGATGCCGGAGAGGGAAGAATGATGGTCGATGACGCATGATTCTTTTTGGGCGTTTGAGCACTTAGATATATGAAATCAGGATTTGTCAAAAGGGAATGGTCGTGTGGCATTTGGCCACTCACCGCAAAAAAAAAAAAAAAAAATCATATATAACAAATGCACGAAACGCACTTTGCGGTATTATATTGTCCACTACGACTGAATCGTCTTTTTCTTCCAACAATAAAAGAACAAATTGATACACTCCAGTACAACTGCATTGTTGTCCGTCTTTGGACAAACACAAGCCGTATGCAGTTGTCGAACTATTCATTTAAAGCACATTGTTTTTTGCTCTTTGTTACTTGCCAAGCAGTGATTCTTGGACTGCTTAGCAGAGGAAATACTTCTGTGAGAAATTGACATGGACGTTAGATAAAGTACCACCTGCAGGTCCTGGGTGCCAGGCGGGCAGGATACCGGTAGACAGTATGATCAGTCATGGTAATGAGCACAAGGCTGACATACATGCTTTGAATTATATGACTTTGAGGCCCAGGCACCCTCAAACCAGGCCTCAGCCATTAGTTCAACCACTCTCTCCTTATCTCAGAGTCAAGCTGTGAAGTTTCAACGGCGCCATCATTCCCCCTTTTTTTCCTCTCTAAATTGCTCCACCTCCACAGACTGTCTGTGTACTCACATACAGTTTTAGTTAAATAAATATCGGGGGGGAAAATGTTCCTTTTGCCTGATTTTGAAGTCAACAAGCCAAAGTTTAGTCCTTTTAAAAGCTCATGAATGATATGAAATAACTCCCTGTCAGCAGTTTAAGTGTCACAACAGCATGCGAGCATGTTGGCGCTCATGTTTGTCTTCTTTCGGTGACCGCAGACGCATTTGCTAATTGTATTCCGCTTCCTCTATCACAATTATTAATTTATCTCTTAAGACCACTGCGGCAGTGATAATCATTCATGTCGCCGCATCCGATAGTTAAGAAGTGGGCTTCCGTAAAAATCCATCATGTACATCAATGCACATTACTGAGGTAATTAAACAGGAGGTAATACCGCCAGATATCGTAAAATATCAAGGGGTGATCAAACGCCCCTTAACACTGTACAGCCTCAGCACATGGAAATGATGCAGGAGATGAGGGATCAGCTGCAAAAAATCCAACACACAAATGTAAATGTAATTTGTCTATTTTAGAGTATCTGTACCTTACCCTACGAAAAATACTAATTATTTGAAATATACTGATTACAGCTTGCCGAGAAAGTGGCATTAAAATAATTACTTGTGAGCCCTCTCAGAGTTTGTACATTTAGCACTGTACCACCATTAGGAATAATCTGTCTAATTAAAGGTTGTGTAATTAATTAAGTGCACATTCTGTGAAGAGGAGAGGGGAGAAAATTTATCAACCTGCTGAAATATGACCTATCTTGTCCAAAAGACTAATATGTTTAAACAAAAGATGAAAATTGATGACAACATTATTTGTAACAAAATGCTCACTGTGCAACTATGATGCATCTGTACTTGGATTCGGCTTCGTAGCATTGTCCTCACAAAAAGCGGTGATGTATTACCCCCGGCTGCCTGGCAATAACTTTCAATGAAGGGCGCTTTGCCTATCTAGTGAAACAGTCTGTTTATTTACAACCGCTTCACGTCTCGGGCCTTCACTGTGAGCGTCATGCGGTAGATTAAGACGTGTTTTTCACATGTAGGATTGTACACGGGAATCTGTTGCGGCCTAGATATAGATAGATGTAGTCGTGGCACATGATGCAGTGAGGAACCGAGGCAGTGTTGGCACCGAGTGGACATCCTGATACAACCACCCAAAAGTGTAGTAGAGCAGAAAACATCTTGCTGCGCAAAACCTGTCGGGTCATTTCTGTTCTGTCCCGTGTGTGTGTGTGTGTGTGTGTGTGTGTGTGTGTGTGTGTGTGTGTGTGCATTTAATGCCAAGTGCACGTTCTCTCACCTGCCATTACAGTTTGTTGCCAGCGCTAAATATGGCCTATATCAACATTTCAGGGAGCAGGCATCATGGAACAAAATGAAGTACAGGTACACACACATGTCTAATGTTAGCATGACCAAGACATGTGCACACTGTGGCCATTTATTTAACACTTGAATCAAACGCTCAGGAGGTGCAGTGAGGAAAAACACTATTATGTTCTAACGGCAATAATTTAAGCGCTGGGAAAAGATACTGTCTAACACTGATGTAGAGCTGCGCTGCTCTAAAAGTTGGAACAAGGTGACTTTGAGAGCACCTTGGAAGGGGTTTTGCAACGATGCGCAGCACCTGAAACCAGGCTATCTAATATTATCTAGCTGTGGAGCTGCAGCAGCATCAGACCTGCAGGTCCAGACCAACCTGCAGCACCTATAGGCAGGGCAAGTGTCCCCTGCAGGCAAGGAGGTGTGTTACTGCTATGTCTCTTCTTATTTCCCACGGTCTGTGTGGGATTCTTTTAGATTTCACGTGTTTTAAACGCAGGTCTTTTTTCAGTCTGAACGCCCACTTAAGTTTAGACTCACACAAAGCGCTGTGGGACAACACCTCCGCAGCTACGCGAGCATACGACGACGGACAAAGGCGTTTAGGGTCGTTGCAGTATTATATATAGTATTATATATAGTATATATTGCAAAGAAAACATTCTGTGAAGAAGCAAAGAGTCAACAAGTGTTACCGGCAAAACAGCACCAAACACGCAGCTCCTAGACGTGGAGGAGAAAGGTGTCAAGCAAATGTGTTTTAATGAAACGAAGGTTAAATATCCCGTAAACAATTTGATTCGGCTGGAAAAATATGAACTCAAATGTAGATTTTTAGGACCTCCTGTTTCTAAAACATTTATAAACACAAGACGTTAACAGTGCTTTTATTAGTAAGCTATTTGTGGCTCGTGCCTCCTCGCGCCAGGGAAACTACGGCGAGTGTAAATCGGCCTTGAGGCTTGAGGGGCTGGTTCATCATCTCATTCATCATGGTTCACAGATGAAACTTCTTTAAACTTATATTAAGTATTCATGCACACACTAAGAGGATAGCAGCTATAAAGAAATACATGTATATAAGATTAGTTTCAGGTGCTGCAGGTAATACAGACACTCTTACAGAGAGTGGAGGAATCCTAAACGAGCAGGTGTAGGTGGGGCTGAGATCTCTTCAGTCTTCCAGCTTTAAGAGATTTTCATTCTGCGATGTGATAATGATTTGTGAAAGTTTGTTACGAAACTGAAGGTTTAACGTCTAATGCCGAAGCAGCAGGTGCCACCTTCTGTAGAGAGAGAGGGAGGGAGGGAGGGAGGGAGATATGGAGGGAGAGAGAGAGAGAGAGAGAGAGAGAGAGGAAGAGAGGACGATTACGTGCACATTGTGTGATTTCACAAAGGTTATGGTTGGAGCTCCATGGTCCCGGCTGTGCTGGGTGGTGGAGAACCGCCGCACCTTCCCAAACTGCCACCCGGCTGACAGCTCCCAGCCAGGGGAGAGAGGAGCAGAGGCTGAGAGGAGAGGGAGACATAAATCCTATGTCCTATATAAAAAGAAATACTATCCGTGTCAAGGAAAGGTGGGATGCCCTAAAATGAATGATAACAGACTCATTAAAAATAACGGCCGCCTAAATGATAAATAGCTAGGCTTCTGAAAAGAGCTCAGGACAATGGCTTCACCAAATGAAGACTGCAGTGCTCTGCCTAAAGGTGTTAATGCTCCTCTTTTCTTTCCCCCTGTACCTATAGTAGTTCACCATTATGGCCATCGCCTTTCAACCATTAACTTGCTTTATTACCTTCCAGTTTATTTAGCTGTACTTTAATTCAACGTTAAACTGACTTTTTGTTGTTGTTGTTGGAATATCTAGTTGCGTTAAAACATGCTTTGAAAAAGTTATTCATGTGTGGAAAAAAATAACTACAAACCACTTAATTTATTCCACATCAGCTGGCATTTGCAAACGAGAGCCTAACAAGGATGCTGCTGGGGCTTGGCACTACAAACAGACCACTATTAAGCACGTACACCTGGCACCGCGCTTTAAAAACCAATAGCTGAGACGGATCTCACATTCCTAATGATGACAGTAAATTAAGCTAAACTCTCCTCGCACATTCAGAACTGTACACATCTTTTTCAGACTGTAAAAACTCCGCCCGCCGTTCATCAAGTATAAACATTTACATCTGTGTGACATACACAGATTCCACCGCTGTAAATACTGCGGAGAAGAGACAGAGCCTGGGCCTGTCAGAGGGAATGAAAATGAGGAATGGATGACTCGCGCGAGTCGCCGTCTTCTGAACTGATAGACGTCCACTCCGGAGTGAGCTTGATGGGGGCAGACGTGTCCGTGAGTGCACCCTCTCCCTGCCTCTTCTGTAAACACTGGCATTCCACACGCATGAGAACATTATTTAGCAAAAGATTTGTCAAGAATTCAAAGACCTGCGATGACAAAGAGTTATGTGGCTCACCCAGAATGGTGTGTGCTATGCTGCTCCATGAATCATGAGAACTCCTCTGTTTAGAATAGTCAGATTTGTGTGTGTGTGTGTGTGTGTGTGTGTGTGTGTGTGTGTGCGGAGGGTGGCAACATGGACAGATGTTAAGTGAGCCCTGAGCTCAGGTTGGGTGTTGTTTGGTTGCGGAGAATGTGGTAGTGACAACTTTCTAAGTTCAGAATTGAGCTTTTGGCAAGCCTCCAAAAACAATGGCTGCCAGCGTAGGTTCCTGGCATTTTAATTCCAGTCTCAGTCCTGGCAGTGCCCAGTGCAGCCGAGCTCTCGTGTCTGTTATGTACAAACCTGCTCTCAGGACAGAGACAGGAAGCCAGCCTGTGATCCTGCAGACGGCACGCTCCCAATCCTCTATCTGCTAAAGACAAAACACACATGTACTTGTGTTAATCGACAAAAAAAACTAAAACGTTACGCTGTTCCTCTGGCTCAGCCGATTTGTTGTGGTCCCTGTGCTTTCATATTGAACTTCACATTTGTGTCTTGACACCCCAAAACAAATCTGTCCTTAAGGGATCCCCCCCCCGCCCCCGCCCCCCCCCGCCCCCAGTCTGTGTTCAGACTGAGCAGTGGACTGGGAGACTTTTCACTAAAGCAAACAACAAACACAATCTAGCTGAAGTAGGTCATCGCCTGTGAGCGCTGAACAATTGTTAGGTGTACAGGATACATGCAAACAGTACATGCATGTATTTGAAGTCGCAGTATGTGTCTCGAGTCGTACTTTCTGAATGCAGCAAAGCTCGCCTACTACTTCGTAATTGCTTGTCGCTGCGTGAAAGACACCACATTGCTTTTAAGTGTAGCTCCCTTCGTCTTACTTTCTTTTTTCTTCAGTAAATGACTGCAGCATCTCCTTCAACGTGGCCATCGGAAACAGGAAATGCCACCTCCAAATGGACATCGTTAAGGTTTTTAAAGAAGAAATCTAAACGAGTTATGCACTGTACTGCGTGCATTTAAATGTGCTTGCTTTGCGAAACGAACAACGACCCGGCAATCTCCGTAATGATTTCAAACAAAAGTCGTTTAAAGAAAACGGTAGCTGGAGTGAAGTTGTGGACTGAGAGTTGCGGCGGAGGATGATGATGGGGGTTTCTAAAGCACTTCTGCTGCTTGATTATACATAGCAAGGCTGTGATAAGGCTTTCATTGAAATTTACAACTAGCAATCTCTACCATATGGACTCACCAAATGGAGATCACAGACTGGCAAACGCAATCAGCTTTTTAATTAACAGAATTAACAGTGCGATGTTAAACCATAATGACAGCAATAAAAACAGTTGATGTGACAATCAAAGTGCACCAAAAACATTCATAACCATTATTTTCATTAGTCTGAGGGAAAGAATAGCAGTGAGCGGGGTTATATTAGAGAGGGATCTCAGACCTCCCTGTAATCACACTTGAATTAGCTGCAGATACTGCGAGCGCTCCGATAGGCTATAAAACACGGGGTCGCAGAGAACACTCGTTTGGGTTTATCTTGGACACTTCATTTGATGTTGGCCCATTCTCTGACGGACTGAGTGTTGTCAGAGGCAATACACATCCTGCGTTTTCTCAAACCCTTTCTGAATGTGAGGCGAGGCCCAAATCTTCAAAGTTGGCCGATTCTACTCAGATCCATCTTCCAAAGTGCCGTCGCAGCATTACAAACAGAGATCTGATCAGCAGCTGAAAGACTTTGGCAGAAAATAGCTGTTTATTGACCATAAAACATGTGCGCGTACACATAAAAAAAAAAAGCACAAACACACGCCCACACGACTCACACCGATACAAGCGCACACACACACAAACACCTACACAGAGAGAGATAAACCAAAGCACCACAGCGAGGGCCATACCCCCGGCAACAGCACACAAAAGAAAGTCAAATTATTAGAAATAATGAAAAGCCATCAATAAGAATTCTGCAGAGACTCATTTCATTCTGTTTTCAGCAGCGCTTTTCAGCCCATTATTTTCTGTAAATGTTAACATCGCCGAGCCTGCCTATTGATTCTATTATTTTTGACCTTGCATTAGTGTCGGCTAATCTCGCATGCTATAAAATTTCATTTCATAGTGAAAAATACTCGGAGGCCCTAAGGGTGAGTTATACACAGGTTGCGGCACCCCTGGGATTCATAAGTGCACATGCGGGTAAACAAACCGTACATTTAATGTTTCTTAGATGAGTGAGCAGCGCTGGGGGTTTCATTTCTTCCTAAACCTCAGGGTTTTTTTTTCTCTCTCTCTCTTCTGTTTTTTGTGAGGTGGCACAAAGTGAGGGTTAGGTAGAGAGGCTCATTCAAAGATGAATGCGAGCATCTTCCAAAACGATATTGTATTTTCACTCCCGTACACAGGCCTGAGAGGAATTCTGATCCAGTGAAGCCAAATACCTTCTTTTTTTTTATTTCTTGTATGAGGCATCACTGAAGATTGTAACATTTTTCAGATCACATTCGGGAATGACCCAGGCTTGACCTGGATGGGAGAACAATAAAGCAGCAGGCACTGTTTCTACTCTGTTCAGTATTCTGTTCCACTGACACATAATAATAATACTCAGCAGTACACGAGAGATTTGAAGAGGAATCACGAAATGTCTGATGAGAAGCGCTACCTTGATAGATAAGCTAAGACAACATTCTGGCATCTTGTTTTAGATGTACAGATGCCTGCAGTGATTACAGCTGTAGTCCGCAGAGGGCCGGCGCCGGGAATATTAAAAAACATACCACTTTTACAAAACTGCCAGATCATTTGAAACATATTAAATACAGCAATGTTAAAATGTAAAGAAATCATATTTTTAATGCTGATACATGGAGCTGCATAGGTAAAAATAAATGCATTACATTGTAATAAAGTAGAATAAATGTTTGGTGTTACATAACCCAAACTATTTTATATCACTATTCTGAAGAACCTTAACCCTAAAAGTGAAAGCAAAGGGGAAAAAACTAAAATTATAAATTCAGTTTTTCATTTAGGCCAAAAGGCTCGACTGTGTTAAGAATGTGAATCCAATACGTCTCTCTGCAGTGCAGTGTGTTGATAATGTCACCACCTCGAGGAAAGGGGGACATTTTCTCTAATTCCCAGAACTTTAGTGTCGCTGCAGAGCCCTGGTTAGCGAGACAATAATCCATGTCTTGTGTGCGTGTTGCAGTTCTGTGTTCAGATATGCAAATCTCTAAAGCTCTTTTAGTTTGTAACATAAACCCGACCGCAGGGACATTTCAGCACGTAGACAACATGTGTGCTGCTGCAGTTTATCAACGATCTTATGTAGTATTTTTTATCACCAGTACATGGATGTGTAAGGTATTTTAAATGACATCAACATTTAGCTGATGCTTTCTTTCCAAAGCGACTTACAATAAGTGCAAACAATCATGGCGAGAATCTTGCAAGTACATAAACTTCAAATGAGGCGAGGTGCAGAGGAAACAGGTGGGTTTTCATTCTGCGACGGAAGGCGTGAAGTCTGTCCTTTTGGAGCCAGGATAGCAAACGGGCGGGTTTTATTTGAGGGGTCCCACTCGCAGTGAAGGAGCAGCGAGCCGATTGGCCGATGCAGAGCGAAGTGAGCGAGCTGGGGTGTGTGTTTTAACCATGGCCTGGATGTAGGAAGGACCTGATCCATTCACCGCACGGTAGGCCAGCACCAGTGTCTTGAAGCAGATTCGGGCCGCCACTAGGTAGCCAGTGAAGGGAGCGGAGGAGCGGTGCATTGTGGGAGAACACGGGCATGTTAAAGACCAGTCGGGCTGCTGCATTCTGGATGAGCTGTAGAGGTCGGATGGCGTGAAATGACAGGAGCCTGGACCAGAACCTGCGTCAGTAGGACACGTATCCTCATGATGTTGTAAAGAGTGTGTTGGCGTGTGGATTCCTCGCAGTCCGAGTCGATGTATTTGGTGTCTGACACG
Source organism: Cottoperca gobio (assembly GCF_900634415.1). Taxonomy (NCBI): domain Eukaryota; kingdom Metazoa; phylum Chordata; class Actinopteri; order Perciformes; family Bovichtidae; genus Cottoperca; species Cottoperca gobio. The sequence continues at coordinate 2,528,853 of NC_041361.1, forward strand.
CTAGGACTTTGTGCACATGCAGCGGAAAGAAAGGCCTGTCTGTTGATTAGCAGCCAAGAAACAGTGTTAAGTGGTTTGCAGTGGACATTGCAATGTTTAAGGATAATGTTGTTGAGCCTGCCTGCCACCCAGGACTACTGAGAAGGTAGTTCTTGTCTCAAGAATGATAGTGTGGATGAGCTGGGGGGGGGGGGGGATTCATCTCAGCTTTTATTCGTGTGTTTCAGTTTCAGGGTTTGTGACAGATTGTAGCCTCAATGAAAGAACCATAAATGGAGACCAGACTTGGTTTGGGTCTCTGTTTCTGAACGATCCAGAAATCAAAGATGTAGCTTCATGACATCAATCTATCAGATGTAATGTGTGCTTTCACTCTGGAATCTTTCGTAAGCAGTGCTGTGATTATCATCTCCTCATTGTTTTTTTTCAGATGAGTGCACAGATGTGTGTTTATCTATTTTTAATGTTCCTCCTACCTTATCACACTTTTCAATTTGGAACTTTTGACACAAACATGCAGGAGCACTTTGCTGCAGCTCCAAAATTAGAGAGCTGGGGAAAGAGAGCGGCAGAGTGAGAGAAGGAGAGAGAGACCCAGTGATTTTCCAACTGTGGATGCCTGTGTTCTGGGTGTCACTTTGGTTAATAATCTCCTACCAATCCTTCAACTTGGGTGCACGTTCAGGACGCTTCAAACCATGAAAACAGCTGGCTTTGTGCAGCCCAACTGTCAGAGTCTCCTTTGCTGTCGATGATGGAAACATCAAACCAGTGAGCCGTGAGTGGACATCTCAATCTGAGGCTCTTCAGCTCAGCTAAACCACAGCCGTCCTCCCACTGATAATTCATGCAACATACACTCACATTAGGAACACACTGAAGCGTCTCCATACACCGCTCGCCTTCTTGCAGTAATACACAGAGCTACATCAAGCTCAGTTATTCTGTTAAACTTGAAATGAAATGAATTTTTTGTCATTAGACTTGGCTATCACTTTGATATACAATTGTCCAATAAGCATCAATTCAATCCATTCAGAGCCCGGCGCTGGCTCTTTTCAAATATTGAACAAAATAGGGAATTTAATGAAAAAGCCTGAGTACAGTGATGTACAGAAGGGAAAGCATTTTCTCACAAAGTGCGTAGTTCCAGAAATGATCTCCATTCAGGGAATGAGAAGTGAACACAACATCAGTCCTCTTCAGCTGTTTCTATTATCACGCTGCTCTCTGTTGCTTTGCCAGCATGCACTCAACCTCCCCATCTATTTTAATCATGGCAGCAAACTGAAAAACAAAAGGAGTAATAGGTCAATCACCATACATAATCAACGTATGTCTAAACATATCCGAGTTATTCGTCAAGTACAAACAAAGAATGCCTCGATATCGGGTTCTTGGATTCATTAACAACTCGATAGGGGTGGAAATTAAAACATTGTAATGGATTGTAGTCGATGTTCGGAGGAGGAGGCGGAAGGAATGCTTGGTGTTTGTTTTTCTTCTCCAGACCACCGTTCTGTGTTTTCAATATGATGCGAGTTGGAGATAAAATGATAGAAGTCCCTGGAGCTAATCCAAGTTTAACGAAGCACCAAGGACAGACAACCTTAAGCCCACACAGCAATGTTCCTCTCATGGAGAATGTAATAAATAAATGAGCAGATGAGTTTGGTTCTGACAAGTGAGGGACATGGCGCTCCCTGTGCATTTTTGATAGTGATCTAATTCATCTGGCAGACGGGGATGTTGATTAAATCAGAATGTCAGCCACTTGACAAGACAAGACACAAGCCGGCCGTGGAACCTGTTTGAACAAGCGTGAGCCGTGCAAGATGGCCAGGGAGATTTGCAATGCTGCGTGTCCGCTGAACTCCAACGCGCCGCGCTGTTATCGTCGCTTCCTACAACATGTCTGGAGAGACAGACAGACGGAGAGAGAGAGAGAGAGAGAGAGAGAGAGAGAGACGTGGAGGAATCCACCGAGGCCCACCTCTTCTGTTCGCTCTTCCTGGTGACATCAGCCCTTCTGACACTCTGGGTAAACAGAAGGGTTTGATTGCACGTCCATGTTCCCCTTCACTCGCATGTGCTTGATGCCTCCATCAAATCTCCTTGACAATCACAGAGCTGGAGGCAAGACATACTGTACGTACGTGGTGAAACCACAGGCCCTGTTATTACAGCGAACAAAGCCTCCGCGAGCAGAGTCACTATATGAAAGACCATCAACGGAAAATCCCAGCAAAGAATGCTAAGGGTTGGTTTGTCGGTGGCGGCACACAATAGTAGTATGATAAAGGGGGAGTTTCGTAGACGGAGATCGTCGAGGCAGGTTGCTATTTAACTGATGAGTGCCTCTCCAGAATTCCTATATCTGAATGATACCCCCGACCATCTGCCAGCATACAACAACAGACTGATGTAAACACACTTTGTGAAATGATACACAACGTTTGAGACTCCTGGCATACACAAGACATACAAGTGATGTTACGCAAGTTCGCCGACATCAATCAATCAAACATAATCACTATCTTTATGCAATATCTTTTCCACAAATGTATTTAACTCCCCCCCCCTCCCCTCCACACACACACTCTATTCACAGTTCTCCAATTTTCTCTAATTTGGCACAAACTGAAACGTGCAGAATCGGCTACGTTTCGGGGCGTTTCCTCTACTGCTTCCCGTTTACCTTCCCCGCATGCACAGCCCCAAGGAGGTCAAAGTTACATGTACAAAGTCACTCCACTAATCTCCTTTGTCACTCGTAAAATTTACACAACATCTCCCTCATGGAGGCCTGTCAGTTTGCTGCTGCCCGTGGCTGTCAGAGAACACAGATAATTACTCTGAGGGATCAGAGAAGGCCTTGATTATTTATAGGGCTGGATGTCTGAAAAAGAAAAAATACTATATGAACGACTTTGAATGATTTCTTCTTAGTAATAATACAGCAATGTGTTAGTGTTTATAAATAGAATTCACTACAATCATCAGCAGGAAAAAATAAGTTTTCTAGAATCTCCAAATGACCATAAAACAGTTCGATATATTCCAAACGTGTGACGTCGTCTCTGTGAATGACACGCTGCCTCAGTCCACGGCACGAGAGTGATTCATGGTCCGATGGTTGTGATTTTGTTCACCTTGGTGTTGTGACCTCACCTGCTGTTTGTGTGTAATTCTCTCCCACGATGACAGCATGAAAAGCCCAGGTATTAAACGAAGCCTTGTGTGAGAGAAACGAGAAAAACAAGCAGCTCTTCAAGAGGAAATGTAATACAGTAATATTGTGCTTCACCTTCAGATCAAAACTCATTTTCCATAGAGGATGGTGCTTTTAATGTACTGTAATGTTTGAATCTCCCACCAGTCTTTGGGATTTAACGCCCATGAAAACGTACAATCTTAACTATCTCTCTATAAAATCGAATATTCATGAGTAATTAAGCATAAATTAAAATTGAAAAAAACTCAAGGTCGGGGAATATTGTCAACAAAATCTCTTTATGTTATCCCACATTTTAGCTTCTCCTCTCAAGATAAACCCAGACATTGAGCAGTGTTGTTGTGAACCAGTGAGTGAATCCAGCTTCTGAATAATTCTCTACAGCAGTGGTTCCCAACCACCGGGCCCGCACAGAAAGAATGAATAAAAAACTATTTTATTTTGAAAAATCACTGGATACATCCGTCTGTGTCTCTTCACACATGTCAAGACCATAGGTCAAGACGCTCGTCTCAGTCACGTGATGCTTTACTTCAACAATTAAGCCCACAAGCAACAATGAGTGGAAAACAAACGTCTTTAATTAAAGAACCTTTTTGGAAAAGGGAAAAGACCCAATGAGGAGACAGAAGAAGAAGAGCCTACGACTTCCAAGAAAAAGAAATCTGCATTAAAAAGACAATATCAGGAGTCCTACTTAAAATATGTGTTTATCGCTACAGGTGATTCTCATGCACCGCTCTGCATCGTACACAGGCTCGCAAATGACGCCACGAAGCCCTCAGAACTGCTTCGGCACCTGGAGACCAAGCACCCGGCGTTAAAAGACAAGCCCCCCCTACACTTTGAAGGCCGGTCCGTGAAAATATTGTCTTACATGAAACCGGTCCGTGGCGCAAAAAAGGTTGTGGACCGCTGATCTACAGGATGCTAATGCTAAAGCTAGGTGAGCAGGAACGATAGACGGATACTTTTTTCTGTTTAAACAGCCATAGTTTGGAAATAGATGGACATGGGACACTGTGTGTGAAGAAGTAAACCGTGCTTTTTTTCCCCATTAACTTTGCGATAAAAGAGAACGATCATAGACTGTATAAAATATGGACATAGTCTCCGTTACGTTAGCCGTTCTGAAGAAGAACTATGTCGCTTCGCAATATTCCTACGGATCCCCGCCAATGAGAAGAGCACAGAGAAGGAAAGAAACACCAAACACTGTTCCAACATGGGCAGAAAATAGTGTGTTCATGTAGGATCCCATCACTCATAGTAAGAAGCTGTTTAAGAAAATGCGTTTCAAGGGTCTTTAAGCCTGGTTAATTAAACCTCCATGAGTACTAAAACAGTGTGAGTGACCAGCATCGAAAACGTCTCACGGCTGGTCATACCCCCAAATCCATGAGCCTATTTAAGTCTAATACGCTTCTTAAATGCCAGCTTAATAAGAGATGACAATTCCAGGTGCAAATCAATTTGATATCTGCGGGGACTGAAAAATGCACATCACACATTACGAGTCAGGATCACGCTGGGGGCAGGTGCCTCTCTTCCCAGAATTATAAGGAGAGTTTGCAGACAGATATGAATTTACAATTAGTCTCATCCTGGCGACTTCTTAAGGTTTGTGACAGTGTCTGGGGTTCCACTAAAGGCCATGTGTGTGAAGCCATGAATTTCTTGCGACAGGCTATGATACCAGAGAGGCTATATTTAGGGAGGATAACTAGTACTGCACGGTATAATCTGACATTTGTACCACAAGGGAGTCATACTGCATTGCTCACAAATGACAGTGTCACTGTTAGTTTGTGTCCCCGGTGGAATAGGTTAAAGAGAACAAAACATGTTTTTGCAGTGGAGTGCCGCTCGGCAAGACAGATCTAATAAAACTGTATTTCATTGTGGGGATATGATCTGACTGTGGCTGTCACTGGTGAGTGAGCCCCCTGAGCACAGAGACAGCAGCAGTCTGGTTGAAAAGGAACAAAGAGTCCCTGGGAGCGGTCTCAGTAGACTCTGAAACAGGAGTCTGCATGACTGGCCTGCTTTTGATGGCTGACTTCAGCAGGGCATTTCAACTTCCCCTCTCGTTCTCCGGCCCTCTAACCAGGGACAAAGAGAATAGGAAGAGGCCACCATTGTTCTGGTGTTCATAGCTGTCGTTTTTTTCTAAAGAGTTCAAATATATCAAGTAAAGCATATTCAGCTATTCATGAATAAGCATCCCGGTAGCAAGGTAACATTTCTACCAATCTACCGTTTCCTATCTGTTCCTTCATGCGGTGTCGTAGTTTAAATTAGAACGTCAACCAGCATATTTGAGTACCTGTCAAATCCCTTTAAAGAAAACAAGCATGATGTAATTCTGTTCAACCAGGCAATTCATTAGCCCGAGTCAAACACTCGTCCTTCCGCAGTCGACTGCCGCTTGTCCTCCCTGCGGACGCTGCCGAAGCCACTTAGGTCCACATTCACCAAGGTGATCAAACCTACGTCAGCCTACACCTGCCTCCCCTCTCAGGAGGAACCAGGACAAGCAGCACAACAAAAGCTCCGGCTGCACACTTGGGGAGTTCGTCTTCAATTACCACGTCTCAGCTACCCGAGGATTGTGGGCGTTTAGGAAAATAAGCAGGAGGTGTTCATGGAGGCGTTTGTTTAGGATGCATACTGCACCAGCTGATTGATGTTCCAGGAATATTCCAGGCACTCAGCTACTGTACGACACCTTGCATTGTCCTATGCAGCCTTTACATGCAGGAGGAGAAACAATATCGCCGATAAATAGACATATGGAATATGAGTGTTCAAGACATCTTTACTATGAGACATTAAAGACATGTTAGCAGAGGCACTAGAATATTATACTAGCTAGATGCTCAGTGGAGATTTGGGGATCAGCAATGTGCAGGCTGTTTTTTTCAATGATATGTTTGAATTATTTCTTATGGGTGTGCATAATGGCAATATAAATCTTTCTGGGTGTGCAATTACACAGACTGGCATGGTCTATTCCCCGCTGGGTGATCGCCTGCGAACAATGACATATTACCGGCTGGCCGGCAGTGGTCATTAAGAACTGATATGGGATTTATGGCCAGTCTTTAAACATGAGATGGCATTAGAGAGATTTGAATACAGTCAAAATGGCACAAAGAATCCTGCCTGAGCAAGATGGAGCTAATGAACTGTGGTTGGAAAGCAGGGGGATATAAAGTTATTTTGGGTTAAGCAATTTCTCATCAAACAAAATGAGTCAGATTTTAATCACGGGTTGTCAGAGTCCATAACAAGCTCGCTGTGTTATTACCGTATTGTATTGGCGAGGGTTCTTATAGGGTTGTAATGAGCAAAGTCGAACAATTAATATATTAACACACGGCTCAATTTGCAATAATGAAATACATATTGAAAAGCAGATGACAAAATACGCAACGTTAATATGAAGAATGATAAGCACAGTGTGATTATATTACGAGGATTCAAAATGATACGGACCCCGAGAGGCGGTACAGAATCATCCCAGTCAGTGTTTCCGCATGACGACAAAAGCTCTCCATACAACCGTCTTACTAATTTCCAGTGGCAATTAAGGAGTCTTACATTCCACACGATACCTGCTGAGAGAGTGTAAGGAGCTTAAACATCAGATGTGTTCATTGGAAAGTGAGAAATAAAGACTTTGCCTCATCATATTAGTGCCAGCCCTTAAAGTGACTGTTTATCATGAGGTAGTGCTCAAGGTTTTAATGAGCTCCCTGCCTGTTCTAGTATAATTCCAATTAGTCCCTCCGTCTCATATAATGGCATGATTACCTTGTGAAGCCTCCATTGTTTTCTGTACAAGCCTTGAAAGGAACCCTGACTATTTTAATCTATTTCCCAGTGGCAGCACACCTGCCAAGCCAGTTACACCTCCTGCAGAATGATCACAGGTATTGGTTCATTAATACAGAGTATGGCAGTATACTCCCCCCCGGTCACACCTAGTGGATAGATGATGAAAATGAAAGTTAAAATCCGAATTTGACTGCATTTCTCTTTCAATATTCTATTCACACCATTCAAAATGACACTGGATGAGGACGTGTACATTTCTGTTTTGCTGATACTCAAACTACTTGGTGTAATAATTCCGCACATCCTGTAAATCTCAGCTCACTTACTCTAAAGCATGACTGATCTCAGTCAAAGTGATAACAAATCCTGCAGCTGTGTCAGCCTCTAAAGTAAGGCCCCATTACCTCAACTTTTGGGCGCTACGATTTCAGAGAAAGGAGAGGAGAAGGAGCTATTCTTGATCAAAACCCAGGCAAGAGGAGAATCAGTCATTAGCAGCAGCCATTTGCACTGTCATCTTGTTTGGACAGCCTGTGGCTTCCACTTGAATTTGTGAAGTTCTGGTTCTAAAGGAAATGCACCCGCCTCGTCGCTCACAGCCTCGGTCGCTCTCCGCATTTACCAAGAAACTCACCGCACAATTGTTATGATGTTTCACTGATATCGTTTATCAGGAAGGGGCATGCTGGGAAAAATGCATAACGAGAATAAAAGATGTTCGGTAACTTCATGCAAACGAATAATTGAGCTAATGTTGATTCAGTAACTTTGGCAACCAGCGAGGGCAGCGCGCTCTAACCACACCGCATTGTTCCCGGTATCGAGGTAATTGATTCCGAGCTTTGAGGAGCAGGACACTGTCTTGCACAAGAAATGTTTCATTCAAATCCTAATTTAACAGGGTATCGGCAACAACAAGCACAATGGGAGAGGATGGTAATAGCCAGAACCTAAAACTGAATTTAGATTTTCTCTCAGATTTGACACTCATGCAGAATAAGAGACAGGAGGGAAGAAATGGTAATCTGCAAGAAAAACCCTTAAAAGAATCAATTTGGCAAGGTGTCTGAGAATGTGACTTTATCCGGCACTGTGATTCCGACTGTCTCCTGTTAGAGTGGGATGACTGTCTTTCTTCCCCGCTGACAGGCAGACCCAGGCCAAATTGACAGTTCTTTAAAGTGCCTGACAGAAAGGCGCATTAATTAAGTCATTGCTGGACTTTAATTGTGTTAAGAAGTTGAAAAAAAAAATCTAATACGAGAAAAGGTTACCAAGTCCTCCGTGGTGTCAGATTTTCTACTTTCTATGAATATTAATGTGCCTAATGAAGACAATCTTCGCTTCATCTCCCCATTGTTCTGTATTCAGGTGCCAAGCTTTCACCGCCATTGATTTGTTGTTAAAGAACAAATATGTCATGGGAGAAAATGACTGCCACGTCTTTTATCTTAAATTTATCAAGAAAAACGCCTCTCTTTTCAGTTGAAGTGTGGATTCTTTTTTTTTGTTATTCTAAAAAGATTTCAGCTGAGTGAGTGTCATGGAGAAGTTGTCAAGGTGTGTTTGGGTGTTAATTAGATGTGGTAAGCCAATTTTGCTCTTCTGCTGTGAACAGGGAACAAAGGGAATTTCAGACTTCACGAGGTGCGGTGGACAACAAATAAATACACAGCCAGCAAAGCAAACCAAATCTTTGTCTTTTAGCCAGAGGCATAAAATAATTTAGCTTTTCAACATTCAATATTTGAGCATTTGTAAAGACAAACCGCGTTGAATGCTATCGGGGTAGAAGAGAGTAAACACATCGGGAGGATCATGATTCCTCCACGGTGGAGAGCTGCTGAGGTGCGACTGTCTGCCGTCGCTGGCAGATAAAGTCATGTGATAAGATATTTGATGGCAAGTTACAAGTTCTTTGTGCCTGCCACACAGCCTGCGGGGAGAGCAACACCAAGAGCTCCCCGAACTTCAATATTAACCGGGCATCAGGATTGCCAGGCATATTGAAGAGACAGAAATTCAAATGAACCTCTCTGCCCGTGATACGCCGACCTGAGTCCTATGTGAAAGATGAGCTATGGCTATTTCTGGAGAACGAAGTGCTCGGTCTCGCCACAGGGCAAACCCTGAATAGCCAGGGTTGGAATTACTTGAAAAGAAGGACTGGCTGATGTACTTGGCACTTGTCATTGAAGGAGTGTCTTTTGTTCACTACGCCATAGATCTCCATCTGAGGAAACTGTACAAAAGGACTCGTGTATTTGTGAATCCTTTTGTGCAAAAATTAACAGACGCATGGTACAGAGGGGAAAAGAATAGCGTCAGAAAATAAATGTTGCAAGATCTCATTTTTGGGAGGTGGGGGGGTGGGGGGGATACCTGGCTTGCATGTTTTTTCCAAATCTCCAAATGTTCTCGTCTTGGATGGCCGTTGGAAAGAGTCACCATAGCTAATTCATGTTGCGGGCTGGGGGACTATGCACATGTACACGTCCCTTTTATTGCATCTGACACAGACGACTTCTTTCTGATTTCATCCCTCTGTGCATGTGGGAGTCAATGAAGATCACATTGTTTCCCATCAGAAGAGACACACACACACACTCGCACACACACACACACACACACACACACACACACACACACACACACACACACACGGAGGAGGAGGAATCAGTCAAAGCTGTGCTGAGATCAAGTCTCACACATCATCAATGTGATGCTTCCTTCTAGGGCAACTGTGGGTTTTGTTTTATGTCTTAAAAGAGTATATGGTAATTCAGGCCAAAGATAATCTTATTCGGTGATTGTGATAAATTTGTTAGTAGTCGCAAAACTTTTCAGCTTAACAATGCATACACAAGCTAGTGCTTTCATCACACAATCTGTAATCTATAAGTCTTTTAAAGGATGTGTTATTCATGTTTTTTGATGTTTTTATTTGAGTGTTTTTGGTAAAAAAACTGCAAGAAAATGAGTCAAACTCCTCAGTTTTTGTTTTTTAAGGATATATTGTGGTTTTAACGCCCCTACTTTTAACAATTTATGTTTCATACAGCAGATTTTTCAAAGGTAACTCTGCATGGGGAAGTTTTCCCTCAGATTTACTTGTGAACCTAGACTTGCTTTTATTTATGGAGAAAGTTTATAATATAAATATAGCACAAATAAAATGGCTAATCTTCCATTTTCTTTTTATACATACATTCCTTATTATTATTATTATTATTATTGGTATATATTATATTTGTATTGCTTTTTTATCACCCTTAATTGTGACTAGACTGACCCAAAAAAAGACACAGAAGAACAAATGAAGAGCAGCATCAGAGGGAAAGTAATGAAACGTCTTTCAACAACACTTTGTCTCTGTTCCTTTGGCCAAGTCTGGGATACCTATTAACGTTCCCTTTAAATTATTCATTCTGATGGATAAAACACCTCCACAATTAATTGCATGTGAGCCCCCCACCCCCCCTTAAATCTGTTGGAAGAGGCGGCAATTCACAGCGTGCACTCGTTAAATGTATAATTTCCTTACACTGGACTTTTTAAATATGGAGCTGGATATGAAAATAATAACTTTGAGGTAAATACAGTAAATGAGATGGCTACTGATTAATGGGCACGGGCATGAAATATTCTCTCAGCATCAGCCCCCCCCCCCCCCTTCTGTAATAATGCACCTTGAGGAGAGCGAGAGAATAAGAGAGACACCCTTCTGATATGAAAGTTTCCCATCGTTTGTAAATTCTGTTTCATGGACACTCGCTTCAGAGCAAACGAGCACCACACGTCTCGCACACTCATGTAAATTACATCAGAAACATCCCAACCTTGCACCATTCCACTGTGAAAGCGACATTCAATGCTATGTATTAATCATAAACATCAATATATGCGCTATTAATTGTCATATTTCTTAAAGAAGAAGCTTTTGGGGGTTCGTGCTCCACTGTGGGGGAGGTCTTCTCTGTGTGATTTGTTAATTTTTGTAGATAATGTGTAACGGGATTTCATTTACTAACTCCTCTTTCATATTTGATTTTATGTGAACATTTTTATTTTACTATTAACTTGCTCAACTGTCCTGTTGTTAGCACTCGGAGAGGACTGCATAATACATTTGTGCCTCACATTGGAGGATTAAGTGGGCAGAAACTCAAGTATTGATGCAGGATACAAACATAAAGGCATGACTGATGGCTGCTACCAAACTGATGTTAGTGTCAGTATTGACGTTTTTTTTTTTTTTTTTGGACAATGCCATTTTACAAATGCAAACTCAGAGGCAGCAGATAGATGTGTATAAAAAAAAAAGCCATACTGTAAGCAGAGAGAGAAAACAAGCTTTGTGTGTTTTTCTTTTTTTGCAGAAGCTCATCCAGGAAGAAGAGTGTGCTGCCCAGCTATTTATTGCTATGCTGCTGAATGCAACGCCAGCTCAAAAGGCTTCAAATCATTGGGGAGATTGTTAGGCTTCTGTGAAAATTACGGAAATGTAGGGGAAATGGATGAGCAACACTTCATAACAATTAATCAGGGGCCGCTGATTAATAAAGTTCATTTTTTATTCTCGATGATTCAGGGGATTATCAAAAGGACACTGTCCTTGTCATTTTGATTAACAAACCCATCCTCGGTCTGGAAGAGGACGCACTGAAGGGAGACGCTTTCTTTCGCCCATAAAATAAATATTGAATGAGAATATTAACTCGTTAACCTTGACAAGTATTTGTAATTTTCATAAGGGGGTAAACTAGCAGATTCAGCACAAAAACTGCTGTGGGGGTTTGAGAAAAGGCACAGGGAAGAGGGGCGGGGGGGACAACACACAACAAATTAGAGAGAATGAAGAATGCTACTGCATGAATCCTGTCATTTTTATGGGCTGCAATGATTAATTTGTTTGTTCAAATTCTCAATTAAGCCAGGAGGAACTGGCAGAATTAGAAAAGGAGAGCAGTGCAGTGTTGTCTTGGCTTTGCAAGCGCCCTGGGGAGATCCAGCCCTACCTGATCTCAGGTCATCAGGCTATTCTGCAGACGGCACACACAGCCCGGAGCAGGGGTGTGGTGTACGTCTTGGAGATTCGTTTCAAACGGCACGGGGAAAAAAATGTAAATCAAAATATTTCGTCAGCCATGCCGATAAATCATTCTGCCTTTTCCTTTCATTTGTCCAGGTCGCCTTGTCAAGGGTAATGCCCTTAAAATGTCAATTGTCAGAGAGAGCATGCATTGCATTAGACATAAAGTACAGTTCACCACACACAAAAACAGCAGTCAGACGCAGTGTTATACAGAAAGAAATAAAATATGGAGCTTGCACTTCCCTTTTCCCTGGAGGCCCTGTGCACTTATTATTTGTCAGAGTGACAGATGTTTTTCAAATGATGGTGTCTCATGTGTGCTGAACTTCTACCAAAGCCCTACCGTGAGAGACTGCGGGACGTTATACACCATCTGATGGTTGGAAACCTCCACGGGCTGAATCCCTGTGCTGCTTGGGCTCCGTGCAGCAGCGGGGGAGGTTGTCAGGGTGGTCTGCTGAGGTGATCCCAACACTTGGCCCTGAACCTCGACTTACGGTAGCAAGATACGCAGCAGCACAAACCTCCAGTTAGATTTCCTTATCAGAAATTGAATTTGCAGACTGCTGTGAATTTAGTTTTTTGGTGGCTGCAACAAATATTATTTACAACGCAGATATAAATATTAATATAGATGGGAAAACACATTTGCAAGTAATTTTCCACAAACTGAGCAGAAAAGAAAGAGGTCATTTTTGCAATGTGCATTGTTTAACTGTGTGGGAGGAAAACACTCAGGTAGCATCGTAGAGCTGGAATAGTTTCCTGTCAGTACAGAGAGGGTCAACGAGGTGTTCCTGCTGGACCTTCAGCACAAACCCTGAAGGGTCAACCAGAAGCAGATTAACCACCATACCGTGCATGCAGTCGAAGTGTAAACATGGCTGTTGTTTAATATATAACTTAAAAAATGCAGAACCACTCATGTTTTAAAATACATGCACTTTACTTGAGGATATCTCAGAGTAAATATCCTATTTTTGTTCCACTACATTTATGTAACATCTGCAGCACATTGCAAAGCTACATTTTCACAGTTTAAACAGCCCACTTAAAGAGAGAGGAATCACAGCGAGTGCAGCTGGATCACTGCCTCTCAGCTGACCCACTGATGTGTGGACAAAGTGTTAAGCCGCCGCTTTTTCTTTTTGACACAGTGCATTTAAAATCGAGTACCACGCCGTGCTTATTTACCATCTTTATCCGTGTTTGCTCAGTAAAAGTATTTGTTTACCTCCATAACACTTTTGAGATATTGAAATCAGACAAAAAGAATACATCTCGCTCGTTCAAGCGTAACTTGTCAAGAGAGGGCCGTTTGCGTTCTACATACGCTGCAAATTCTCCAAGCAAAAGTGCAACTTTGTTATTGTGTTTACGACCATTATATGATTTTTGTAATGAAATCACAGTGTGTTTTCCGCACCAGTGGGTGCTTTTAATAGTGTTGGCCACCTTTTTTCTTTTTCCAATTCAAGGTGTCCTCTACACAGTATGTATATCCAGAGCAGCAGCATTGACTAGAGCCAGCACTTGTGAAGCGAAAATGCTTATTAGTCAAACAGTCCCCATCGGAATAATGCCACGGTCAGCCAGTGGTGAGGGATAACTCTGTGGATGACACTCTGGAGCCTATTCTGTAGGGGATCTGCTTTAGTACAGCACGCACAAACATGATGTATGGACGCACAAGCAGAAAAGCATCATGGGACCACACAATGGAAGCGCTGCGGATGAGTTACTGTAGCAAGAGCAGGGCTCGCATCGAACATGCTCTTCAAAACAATGACAGCATGTTCTAGTTTCTGTTTAACGATCCGTTTGTCCCCGCAACCTTGATCAAAAACTGTCGGTAAACATAAAGCAGTTAAAAGAATGATTATAGGTAATGTTAAAGACCATGACTTTTGTTTAATCCCTTTAATCCTTGTGGTAAAAATAAAAATAAAAACAAGACATCCAAGTCCATATGGCTTTTTTTATGGACCTGGTTACAGTGGAACAACAGAACTCATCCGCACGTTTTCAGGAAATAGGTGGTGCTAAAAGCTTGGTGACATCGGGAATACACGAAGGGCTTGTAGTTGATCTACAGTAACTCCAGAGTTAATGGCTAACACACCAGCGGGCTAGGAACACACCAGTGCTAGTCAATCTTAACAGAGCCCTGAGCTTCCTTCTATTTTCTCCGTACTGGATTTTCTTACACCCACTTGGCAGTTTTGTTTCAGTCTACCTTGTTATTTACACACATATACAACAGCCTAAAACCAGATAATAGAAATAAAACAGATGTGGCAGGAGAGGTCAAGAAGCCATGAGTTAATACAGCAGACCTCAAACAAAGGAGAAAGAGATACAACATGATTTAAAAACAATAATCATAATAAGAAACACAAAAGGAACAGAAGAGTTACAGACGATAATCATGTAAGAAGAACAAAAAACATATATAGGCCTACAGGCGAAGAAAAGAAAGAATAATACATAGGCCTAATGGTAATAACGATGACTTATTGTGTAGCATTCCAGTAGGCTATCTTAGGGGGTTTTGTAAACAGGAAGAAGATGGTCAGCATGTCTGGTATTATGGAAATATACGTTTTGTTAAAGGAGGAAAAAAGCTAACGAGCCACCTAGCTTGCTTGCCTAGCGTTAGCTGTCAGTTAGCTAACCTCCCGTTAGCTTGGCTTGGTTGCCAGTCAGTTAGCTAACCTCCTGTTAGCTTGGTTGCCTGTCAGTTAGCTAACCTCCCGTTAGCTTGGTTGCCTGTCAGTTAGCTAACCTCCCGTTAGCTTGGTTGCCTGTCAGTTAGCTAACCTCCCGTTAGCTTGGTTGCCTGTCAGTTAGCTAACCTCCCATTAGCTTGGTTGCTAATGTTCACACAGTTTAGTTAAAAACTGCATTAATACCATCAACTTCTCACTGATAACCTTCTGTTGTTCATTCTTCTTTTGTGGATTTAGCCGTTTAAACAAAAGCAGACGACGCAACAGCACTAATAAGCTAAGCTAGTTTTCTTCATTTTGGTGGTAAGCTACATGTCAAAGTTCACTAAAGAAACGTGCGGCTTCACTTCGCCTTGCGAATGAATCCACTGATTTCGGTGTGAAATGAAATGAAATGCGCTGATTTCGCGACAAAATTCCGTATTTTTGAACGCTGGTGGGCCTGTGCCTTAACAGAGTTATATTTAGTCTGACTTTCATTGCCAGGGCCCTTCAAGTTTAATACAAAGAGGTTTGTCAAAGCATCATATATTTATGTGGAACATTTGCTGCGTATGGGGAAGGGGAAAATCAATTTCCCGCCCCCTCTTGATAATTGATCGTTTTTTCTGAGTGTACTAGAACGATGACATGCCAAGTCTATCATATTTTGAATGGTAGTAAAGCAGCCAACACTGTCTATCAGTGTGTATATCTAATCTATGTATGTATCTATTTTTAACATATATTTACACATCGCCCCTTTAAATAAATTCAGCTGCCTTTTCTGTATCCTGACAATGATACAAGGCGATGTGTAAAACAATAGAAAACATTAAGCGGGGACAGGGTTGTACACTTTACTGATTTAATTCCTCATCTCCACTTAACAGTCTCTAAGACTCCCCGTCATTAGCCAGTAAACCTTCTCAAAATAAATCCAATCCCATAAATCTACCTCTGAAGGAATCTGATACTTTTAAAAAGTGACAGTGACTGACCTTGAGATTTATTTTTGTCACACCAGAAAGTGTCTCTCTCAGCAACGAGAGATGTGCCTGTCCAGATGGTTTTGTGTGGCATCATCTTGCTAATTGTCAGTGATGCCATCAAAGGGATGTAGCAGACCTGACAACTTAGCTGATGAGCAATAAGATGAGCATGAGGGGGGAAATTAGAGCCAAAAACATGTGACAGTTATTTTGTGCAACCTACATATGCTTTTAAGCACTTTAAATCATTTGGCTTCCTTTGTTTCCTGCATTTACTGCAGACTTGAATAGAGTAGAAAGGAAAGCTATTAATATTATTAAACTGGGGTTCAAAATAGTCATTTCTGTGTTTATTATTACGTCTAATTACATTATGCAAGCTATAAATATCTCTGAAAATCTAATAATGCACAATGCATCCATAATAGCACGCTGTATCGTACAAGCCTGAGATAACTCTGTCAATGGTCATAATACTTCACTTGTTTTTTGAAGCTAGCACCTGTCTAAGTTCACTTTAAAGTTGAATAGGCTGCAGCACAGAAGCGCGGCAGTACGTCCCCGGTGACTGTAAAACATGCAAGACAAAACATATGACACAGGGGATGATCCTGACCTGAGAATGACATGTGCTAAAGTACATTATAGTCATTGCCAGGATAAAGGTCACATTGACTCCTGTTATAAATTGGACAGGACAGCTCCAGCATACATGGAGTGTCAAGTGTGAGGAGGTCTGAAAGAAAATCCCTCGGATGTTTCGACACACACACACACACACACACACACACACACACACACACACACAGACATACACACAGGGCCGGATAAAAGTGTCTACGTCTCGCTCTCACTTGTGATTAGCACACTTAATCATCACATTAAAGGAGAAGTCTGCGCTAAGTTCATCATATAATGGCGACGCAGAGAGTGAAATGGAGACACGTGTTTTCATGCTGGTGGTCATCAAAACACTGCAGAAGGGGGAAGGATGCTGGTTAAAGTTCACGGTTTATTATTGCTTCTGTTTGTGCAGCTAATGAGAAACTTCACGCTCTCAACTTTTCTGTTGGAGACACAAATATATATTTACATGTTCATTTGAGGCATTATAGTCTTTTGACTAAGAATACCCTGCCTGGAACGGCAGTAAGCGCAAGAGCAGACTTTTGCTCCGAGATACAAAGGGAAGCGACTTGAAAGGAAATAAGCAAATGAATGCAATGCCTCATTAGGCGGGCTTTATTTGACCGTAGCCAATTAGAGAGCATCTGTAATTTAAAAACAGTCAACCTAAAAAAAGACTCAACGAAGAACATATTTCTCTCATGGGACCGAATCCTTTTTCCTTGTTTTCATTCAAATATTTTTTTTTTTGCCAGTGACATTTTCTATTTGAACGAGTACGAATAATACACAGAGGACACTCAAGTTTAGAAACATGCAGATAGACTGCGGCAGGAGTTTGTAAATTGAGATGAAGGAGCGCAGGGTCTTTCACGGAGGTCAAGGTTGCGCGCTGATGTGTTTGGCCTTGCTCTCGGCTTGCTGCGCTGACTTGTTTTGCTGTTGCTTTGTGATCAATATCCCTCCCTCTGTCTTAATCAGCGGCCCCCGCTGAGGTATTTGCGAGCTGTTACCTTAATGACACAAAGGTGCACTTTGAAAAACAGAGCTGCAGTCGAGGCAAGACTGACAGCTGTTTACCCATGAATCACACCTGGCTGTAGATTAACGTGGCACTCCTCTTAGAACGGAGACGGCACTGAAATATTGATAAGGAGAAGTAGATTGTGAGGCTTGTGTGAGTGATCCGCATCAAAAGATATGACCGAAAACAAGATTCCTGCTGCTTAGTTTGCACCGGGAGCCTCGTGAAAAATAGTAACACCTGTATTGCTTATACTGGTTGTTAAGCATTGGAATATAATTTTGTGCAATATGCATAACCAAATGCTGGAATAATGAGCCATCTGTATGTGTGGTCCCTTCCTTGGAGATGCCAAGAACGGCACCATCTGTGATGCAGCTACCAGCTGTTTTCCTTCTTATTACATGTTTATTAAAAGCTGAAGTTGTCCTCTTCAAGAAGAGTAAAAGAGAGCATGGGTGGCAATGTTGGTTATCTGATTGCCTCCATCTCGATTAGAAACAGACTTGAGCTCCGTTCTCGGTCCTATAAAAATACACTAACTGTTTCAACAGAACAGAGGGAGTGCTAATTAAATACTCCCTCTTTTTCATCAGCGACTCGCAGGAAATTAAGAGAACAAACACAAGATTGACTGGCAGCAAAGCAACAAACATGAAAGAGGATGAATGAATGTAATCCACCAGGACTGGAAATAAATAAATAAATGTGTCACTTACCCCACCTTCACTTAGCCCTTTGGGTTTGTATTTCAAAATCCCTCAGCAGGGTTTTTGCATCTTTTCTATTTGCATTGTTTTCAATTTTCAAAACCTATTAGCAAGATATCGATCGACCACAATTGAGCATTTATGCACAGCAGGCAACCTACATCCCTCAAGTCAGAATCAGATCACATCTCCCATAATTGAGGGTGGCAGAACTGCAGACCACCCTCTGCAACTGTCAACAAATTTCAGGAGCTCAAACTAAGATGCGTCAGGGATGCATCCTGCGCCGAGTGATGGACACGGAGAAGCAGAACTGGAAATGTCCATCAGCATCCTCTGCCATGTGCTGAACAAGACAGGTCAGGTCTGAATAGACACTGACAAACCCAGGGTGGACACACTGTCGACACAGACTAAAGCAATACCAAGGGACAAGTGACAGGCTGCTCTGATGCCTTACTTAACTGCAGCACACGCATGCGGCGAGGCAAAAATAGTGCGTGGCGGATCGGACCAAATGCACGTTCGTGCATATGGACGCACGGGCCTCGCGCCTTTAAAAAGAAAAAAAACGAGATTAAAGAAACTTCAGGGGCCATTTATATTCCTCAATGTGAAAAAGTCCAAATGTTGAAGACCGTTAATACGTTAATATCTGTGATGAGAATCCAAGTGCAGAATGTAGTCTGAAACAGCAAATTGATATTTCTGACAGTGCATCCATTTCTAAGGTTAGTGTGTTCACTCTGCTCAATGCTCAATAAAACAAACAAAATGCCATCTATTTCTGTATAAACAATTACCTGCCATAGATTGTAACCTTATTGGATCGAGTGAAATGTTTGAAATAAATCATTAAAGGCGCTGACAGGGCATTTATCTTCACTCTTGCTTTAATGCTCTGTGCACAACACAGTGGATGAAGTCAGTCAAGGGTGTGTGTGTGTGTGTGTGTGTGTATATGTGTGTGCTTTTTAGTTTTTTTCTTGACTAAGCCGGGCCCCAGTGCGCCTCAGTATGTGTGCTTGTAAGAGCACCGTTGCGTGTGTCAATCCTCCTGTGGAGCCATGTTCTCAAAGCTCTTCATTTTGAAATCAAGCATGAATAATTAAACCATTTCACAAGGCTGCTTTAACGATATATTACATGAGAGGAAATAGGTCAAGCAGCAATGTTAGAAAGATTGTTTGCATGGGTGTTATTGGGTTAAAAAAGATGGTGAACAATACCCCAACCCCACCTCCCTTCATGGCCCATATACTGTACTTACTGTGCAGAATGACTGACAGCTGCAGCTTCAGACTCATTTTCCTACACATATAAGTTAATGTTACATCTGGGTCATAGTGTCATTCCCCCGGAGATAATACGTCAACTGTAACCCAGCCACTGGAGGTGAAGTTCACCAGCACACAAAAGGCTGTGACAAGCACAACTACAGTGTTTTAAATATTTACTATTTCAAACTATTATTCTACTGTTTCAAATGTGTATGCTATAATGTTGACAGACAAGAATAAATATTGAGAAAATAAATTGTTAGACATGTTTGTCACAACACATTAAAGTGCAGCAAACAATTACATTATAATTATTGGGAAGAATTCAATTCTATAAATACAAAGTTTTATTTTATTATTTTTTATTATTGGTCAGTTTAAGCTCTTGTAAATATATAGTCTACATAGTATCACTTAATTTTTATAACTAGAATTTATTGTGCCATTACCTCACACATCCACGAGGTGTGTATGAGCAAAGTTGTCTGTATTGGTTAGCAGAAAGTATATTATTTAAACATCCAGCAGACGTGAAACAGGTTTGTAGTCATCTGATCCTTAAAGGTTATCAATACGATATTTAGAGGATTAATATAGCAGCAAACAAATATTTACTATATAAAGATATAGTGGATTAATGTCTCCCTGGGCAGAGAATAACATCACACTACTAGCCTCTCTGTGCTTTGCATGTGTGGCTAGCTAAATGGCCGCCGCTCTGCGCTGCTCCAATATGGCGGTTACGGCTGATAAAGTAGAATTGTGGCAGAAACGTAACAACACCCACCTTCACGTTCCCCACAAGGGTTACCACTGTTAGCTCTATCCTCACTGGTGCAGCTGTTTGCACTGTTCTTGCTTTTAGCACTGTTAGCTGCTAGCTGCTAGCTGCTAGCTGCTAGCTGCTAGCTGCTAGCTGCTAGCTGCTAGCTGCTAGCTGCTAGCTGCTAGCCGCTAGCTCACCCACCGCCAGGGTGCTTCTGAAGTCCTTTTAATGCAACTATATTAACAATCTGTTCTTGCTTTTGAAAAAGCACTTTGTTTTGTTGGTTATTGGTACATTTTTACATACGCTACGCAAATTTGGGCTGTCTCGGACAAAAGTTGGAAAACATTGTGAAATCTTTGGTGGACGATCCGAAATGAGAGATCTTTGACTTACAACCTTCTTTTTACATCATAGCGTTACAATTGACCAGGTATTCATCGTACAGTGTGACACAGATTGTGACCTTGATTATCGAAGCAACTCACACAGAAGAACGCAGAGTGCGTAGGAGCCTTTTCAAACACTATGTACACATACTGTACATATCAACACTAGTGAAGCACCAACACCGATCACACAGAGTACCCGTTTGTCTACCAGCATTGGGTACAAACAGTGCAGCGATATCACAATGGTGTCAGTGTCTCTATAGTACACTATAAAATTGTGAAAAGGAGTAAATTCTGACTGATGTGAAAAAAAAGCTCCAATGATCTCTGTCATCTGTTACATTCAGCCCTGAGGACAAACACGCTGAGTCCCACAAAGCTCCTTTAACTGCGCTTTCAACAACAACAACAACAACAACACTCACATCAGCTTGTTCAACCTCACCTACTTTCAACGAAACTGTGTTCTTCTTGCACAGCATAGGACCACACTGCTATTGTGTGTATAACCACAAATTCCCTTTTTACGTCTTCGTGCTGTTTAATGATTTTTGAACATTGCAAACATTTCCTTTAACGTGTACATTTAATGTCGTTTAGTGTGTTTCTGGAAACATCTTAAAGCTGTCGTCAAAACTCTACAAGCATCATTTTGAGATGTGTTAAATGATGTTTACATCTGTTTGTATGATCTCAGATCACTACCATCCTGTTTCATGTAACGTGTTCTTCCCCATCCTTGAAACAAGTTCATATTAGGCTTGCATCATTATATCGCAGTCCTCTGTAGAATTTTTATTTTTAACCGCTTGTCAATCACACAACTGGAAACTATTATTATTAAGCTTTTCTTTTTCTTTTTTTTGTAGACTTCCTCTGAATAAGTAATAGCTCTTTGGTTGTTTTTGTTTTTTTTCTTTAGCTTTGGTAAGTTCTCACAAGCATTACATGAATTATATCTTAAAATCAAGCAGGTGCTTTTGACTGTATGCATATGCTGTTGTTCCCCTTTGAAAATTATGAAACCAGACTTCAATCACAGGCTGTCTATTGTACATGAAATTTCATCTTTGGATTAAAGACAGGTTTGGATTTCCTCGGCCGTCCTCCTTTTATCATGAGCATTATAATAGACTCTCTATTGTTGAAAGAGTGTGTAACTAAATAGTTCATCGCATAATATGAGGCCAGTGTTGTAATATTGGAAACGGTCTCAGGTTGAATCCAGATTTTGCTCAAATGGATAATTGACCAGTGTGGATCACAAAGCTTTTGTGTTTTATTTGTATGTTCCGGATTCACACAGAGCTTGTACATCCCACAATGTGAGCAGGTCTGTGAAGTCTGTAAGACTCTTCTTGTTTGTGTTCATTTTGAACTCGCTCTGCTCCTGCACATTGCGGTTTGTCTGATGTTGCTGAGGTCTATTGCCTTGTCAGAAAATGTCTGAATGCATTTGAAAGATTTACCATTTCCCCCTTGATAATGTTTGTATGGCCAAAGCTATACGTGTGTAGAGTAATCACTTGGCTGTACTTTCCAGAATCACAGTTCTGACCTGGGGAGTGTTAATGTTTACCAAACCATAGAACGAGCAGTCAATGCAGTCGTTTCACTTTTTGTGAATAAAGTTTTAAATACTTGAACTGTTTGAACTCGGATCAAACCAATTAGCTCGTTTTTGAAACGTTAGAGCACTGGCTGAAATAATGTTGTATTAAGGCCATTAGTTTCATAAGATGTGTTTACATCTGTAATGCAGAAATCTGAAGGAACTTAAACAAATGTCCAAATATTAGAAAAGTCCAATTTCCTGAAAGATATCTATCTTGTTAGCCGTTAAACCTGTAGGTGCTGGGCAGTCATTGTTTTTATTTCTGTTAGTGAATATAGTCGCCTGCCGCAGCCTAACAGTTGTGAGCTGTAAAAACAAAACATACAGCTGAAAGAAGCCAAAGCGCTACGGGGAGCTGCACAGTCGAGCAGCATAAAGCTCCGTGGGACCTTAAGGTCGCCATAGCATCATTATATTGGTATTATATAAAACAAATAAAATGATGTGTTTGCTGGTCAGTTATCCTGGATACTTAAAGCGAGTTTCTACATTTATTTAGGACGTGTATAAACGCGTGTAGTCTGACCCGCAAAGTACCAGAGGTTCAGTCCATATGAGAATCCCCAAAAGAGAATCCAATGAGCATCAAAATAAGTTGTTTCTAAATGTTGTTTTTAGGGGATGTTGTTTATTTGCTCTGATAATGCTAAACTGAGAAAAGCAAATCCATGTTGAAATCAATTAAAAGCTAATTAACGTTAGCGCTAAGCAGCTGGTGGGCAGCATCGTCCTGCTGTATGTTGTACATGATCTTGATATTGTTATGGAACCGCGTATCGAGAATCCTTTCACTGGTACCGGTACCGACTACTACATTTCTGGTATTGTGATCCCTAGTTGTTTACACTGATAGTGTTCCCTGTGGTTTGCCCTAAGCCTTTGAAATAATAATTGAACTTACCAGACAAAAAAAAAACAATAAATCATTTAAAAATGTAATTAAGCCCGTAGGCTCATATCAGCAGCCATTAACGACATATTGTTTACGTTCACTGTACTGTTCTGTCTGTCATCGCGCCATCGCACTGTCCTGTGAGGTGCAACATTTCCCCTCTCTCTGAACGCTTCCTAACAGTCTGTGAAGATTAACAGAAGTGCCTCAAAGCCAAAACGATGAGAGGTCAAAACTTTAGCTGCCGTCTAAAGACACTTTCTGTTGACAATAAATTAAAGGTTGATTTATTTTCCACATTCCAGAAGTGCCGTGGGTGACTTCCAAAGAATATGGGCACATTTTGTGTTTCAGAGCTGAAAATCAAACATGCACGGGGCGGGTAAAAGCTCAAACAAACATTGAAAGAATGTACAAACTCTGCTTCCTGTTATTTGTGAGAGAAGCAGCTCCAGGTTCTTGATGAGATCTGAGATAAAAGAAATTCTTGTGTAACTGGGAAGATTCTCAAATTCAGTTTGGAGTTCAGTTCCACTTCATCACACACGGGTCAAAGTTCACAGGAAGTTGTTGTCTACCTTCTCAGCATGTGAGCTGCGTGTTTGCTTCTTCACTGCAAAGAGAGCCTCAGGTGGCAACAAAAAAAGAAGCACTAACAAGACATATTTTTGTCACATTTTGTTACAGTGGAGGATCACACTTAAGTGAAATCTGTTAAAGTTGTATCCTGGTAAATCCTCAAGCAGCCAGGTAGGAGAACTGCATCCATGTGAGGGAGGAAGAAGCTCATCAAGACTTAAGGGATGACAAATTCCACCATCTGCATGTGGATCTGCCGCTGTCACTGACGCGTGAATGGTAAGTTTAAAACAAAAAGTTTGAAATACAAGCGCTGATCACAAAGTTTTTCGTGAAGCAGCCTGGTGAATAAAGGTGTGGGCGAAGTCAGATGCAGATGACGTAAGAATGCAAGCGAGCGGCAGCCGAGCGAGGCCATTCTGGGAGAGATAAGGAGAGGTGGTAGTGGTGGGCGCTGCTGGTGTAACGTCTGTCACCGCACACGCATGCTTTGTGTACACACGGGGTGTTAAGAGCTGTCAGGCAGGTATGGCTCAAGCTTGATCTGAGCCATGATTGATCGCACAGGTTCAGGTGAAGTTCACAGGAGGTCTCTGGTATCATTGGCAAAATGAGTGACAGACACAAAATAGGGTGATGGAATATTATAAGGAAGCCATTTGTAATGCGGGGCGAGCCTGGATCTCTAAGGGGTGTTGTCTCTCTGAAATGAAGTCATCCATCACCTTAACTTCATATGTGATCAGGCCATGACTAGCTTTTAAAGAGAAAGAGAGGCTTCATTGAGCTTGCATTGCAAAGTAGGAGCGCGTATAGTAAGAAGTACTCGTAGTATTGTAAAAAAGATATTAATTTAAAAGTAAAAAGTGTGAAAAATATACTTAAAAGTTATTGAAATGTCGATCCTTTATTGAAGCGTCTAATTTAAGTTTGTCAGTGTCTGGTTTGCAAAGTCCCATTCCACACACATAACTGTAGTAAAGTTACAAGTATTTATCGATGAAATACCTCAGTAGTACAGTAAAACACTTGATTCGCAGAACATTCAGCAGAAAAGCCAAATATTCCCTAGTTTCAGCATCAATATTGTAACGATTTGCTGCTTTTTTTTGTTTGGTTCAAGAGTTAAAAGTACATATTTGTAGGTGTTTCAATTTGATGGCATCGTGTTGTGCTTTTTACTGTACTATTTATGACATTTTCTAGATTTAATTCCTCTATAATAAAACTAAACGTTAGTTGCAAACCCATATTGTATAGTTTATAATGCTTTTAGGTGAACTGATTGATTTTTTTTTATCAATGATCAGATTAGAGAAACATGTGAAACCACTGAATGTGATGATATGACAAACATAAATGTGAGTATGCTCTATGTACAATATCCTGAAACGCCAGGTATTAAAACCATCAAATCTCACTGTTTAAATGCAGTAAACTGGTATATTTCGAATAAAAGATCATTGAAAAGTTACATAAATGTAATCCGATTACACCACTGACGATATGTTTCCGGTCAGTTTAAAGTAAAAGAAAAGTGACAAATTGCATTTTCCAAAATAGCTTTTATTCAACATAATGTCCCAAGTGTCATTCAGTGTTATTAATGATCAATGTGCCCTGTGTTGTGCATCTTGTAATGAGATACTGCGGGAACAGCAGATTGAAGCACGTTATTCCGAACAAGAAGCGTGTTATTCTATCACACCAAAGCAGGGACTGATGTTCGTGACTGCAGCGGTTCTTTGTGTGGAGGGAGAAATCTTACAAACTTTGTCTTTCATTCAACGAGCAAGCAAAGCGGAAGCTGTGGAAAATGAATCTTTTAAAAACAAAACAAAAACAGCTGCACGAAAAGGCACCGAGCGATAGAAAGCAGCAGCAGCACACAGTCTGTGCTCCTGCCTCTTTTTCCCTGGCCTCTGTTCCTTTAATAAACTCATGGTTATCTAGTGTAACAAATGTCTCGCTGCCATCATCAAGTCCAGGCGAGGAGGGAGGAGTTTTTAATGTTCAGTTTGTTCTATGGATCGATGTCTGCTGGCATCGCCTCTCCCCTCTCCGCCTGCACCGTGCGTAATATACTGTACCATTACCAAACGCTTTTTACGCGCATTCCCTGCACATATTATCCAGCGAAACTGCCCGCGGGACTGACTGACACACGTCGATCAACATATGTGGCACTGATGGACAAAAACGGATGGTGAAAGGAGACGATTCGCCCCCCGTAGGAGGAGGAGGAAGAAGAAGAAGAAGAAGAAGAAGAAGGTGAAAGAACAAGCCCGACTGAACATCTGTTCCCCCCCCCCCCCCCCCCTGAAAACCATTCCGAGCTGGATTTTTTTTTTTCATAGTGAGAGAGACTGAACTACTCCGAGAGCCAAAATAAAGACTCGCGCTCCCTCTCTCTCTCTCTCTCTCTCGCTCTCTCTCTCCCTCTCTCTTTCTCTCTCTCTCTCTCTATGCATGGACTATCGTAGACCGCAATCAGATTTCACCTGGGCACAGTAGTGAACTGCGACTCCAAAAAATGCCACGGAGGAAACAGCAGGCGCCCAAACGGGCTGCGGGTAAGCGATTTTCTTTTATTTCTACGAACCGTTTTGATAGGAGTGTAATATCTGTGTATTATCTTTGTTGTGATTCTGTGTACAGCTCGCCTATAGCACAGGGTTTCCCACTCAAACTTTTATCATGTGGGACCCCGGAATAGATACGCATCAGACCCCTTTTTTATTTAGTGCGATATTGTCCCGAGGAGCCCCAGCTGAGCAGGTTTGTGTAGTTGTTTAGGATTTAGTCGGCTACAGTTATATAACTGTGTATAATGTGTGCTGTGGTGAAGCACGAGGACACAGCTGCCTTTTTTTTTGCGCTTATAGTCAATTTAATAATACTGCAATTCAACTAATTGTCATGTCACCGGAGACCCTCTCAAGTGCTCCATCAGGGACCTCGCGCCACAGTTTGGACACCCTACTGCTGTAAGAAAGTCAAACGTTAAAACAATAGGGGGGGTTGCAGCACCACAAGCTGCTTCTGCAGTTGTAGACACATTAATAAGACCAATAACGCAAACACTAAAGACAAACAGCTCGTGAGGATTAAAAGACAAAAAGGAGATGTAGTTATTCCTCGATAATTCTACAACATGTCACAGGACATTTATTCATTCATTGATCAGGAAGTTTAAGTTTTCACTCACAGTTTAAAAAAAAAAAAAACCCATCTCACCGTGTTTTATTTGACCCTCTTGACGTGTAGAGAGGGACTGAAAGATGTGGAGCCGCTGTATCCGTAGCAGATGAACTCTGTGTGAACTCTTCATAATCTTATGGACAAATGGAGAAGGGGTTACACACACACACGCACACACGCACACATACACACATGCTCTCCATCCATGCTGCTGGCAGGGAGAGGAGTACACACACACACACACACACACACACACACACACACACCTCCACAACGCACATATTTCACTTTTTGGTCAGCAGGATAATATGGGAAAATCGACCATATGCTTGTGTGCACTCTGGTGTTTGTGCGTCAAACTAACAGTTTGTTGAATTAATGATCTCATCTTCAAGGAGGCCCTCATTCAGTTTAGGTCAATGTGTCAACTGGCTGTACACTGGCTGTGTGTGTGTGTGTGTGTGCGTGTGTGTGTGTGTGTGTGTGAGTGTGTGAGTGAGTGAGTGTGAGTGAGCGTTTGTGGTTTCTTTTCATAATGTAATCCTGTAAGATTGTTGCTCCTTTGGGACACTGAATCTCAGCGTTTCCTCTCTTCCTTCAGACACCAAAACAACTTTAAAAAAAAGCATATATTTGTTTAATTCTTTTCACCCAAAATGCTCAACGTCTCCTTAAGAAACATTCACATCCACAAGGTCACATAATTAACTTTAAACTTGACCTTATTTCCTGCATTTCCTGTCTTTGCTTCCTACTTCATATGAATTATGTTCCCCCCCCCAAAAAAACTGCCTCATTATGATGGAGCTGGTGGATTAAAACTAGATTGATCAACGGTATTTCAGCGTACGAGGATGCAATTACTTGGTTGTGGTGTGTTGAGAAGTTATCAGTCTTTATTATGGTTGCGGATGTAGCAACCAGATGGCGATTGTTCTCTGCCAATAATAGCGTCTCTTTATACCCGCTTAAGATACTGAGACCCTTATCTGCCCGGCACACTCTCAGTTTACACACACACACACACACACACACGCACACAAAGGCACTCGTTGCCATACAGTCACACGCTAAATATTTTTCCCACATTTCAGCCTCCAAAAGCCCCCTTTTCTTAAAAACAATGCGCCCAGTTTTTATTCAGGGAACTTTTGAGGAGATGCCTAAGTGATCCCTTTACACGCTCTCAGCTGCCTCGCCTGTACTCTGGTAAATGTGTCAGCCCTATAGAGAAATAAGCCTTCCAGAAGAGTTTCTTCATTGTTGAGGTAATTGTCTCCTCTTTGACAGGCACATTCATCAGTGGCTTAATGGTCAATCAAAAGTTGGCAGGCAGAGTGTTTTCATTCTTTCCTATCCACTACATTAGGAATACTTAATCAAAATGTCTCCCGGTAATGGCTGTGAAGAGTTCATGACTGACTGATCCGTTGTCTGTGCCGATAGAAAATTAACAGCTCGGCACTGGAGAGATGTGGGCCTGCAGATAAACAAATTGTGCATTAATATTTCATCTTCAAGACCTGGGATGTGCTATCAAGCGGTGGAATATTCCTGGGCTGTGTTGTCATTTTTCTCGCGTTCATTTTTTTTTTTCTTCTTCCTCTCCTGTATTCTTGAAGGCTCTTTGCAGCTGTAACTCATTTCACTTGATGACTTTACTGGGGTTACAGAGAGTGACGACAAATTGATTACCTGGCAGAGCAAGAATGGAGCGAAGAGAGACGCAGGCTGACAGTCATGTTATAATAATATGTTTAATGATGTGTGGAGGGGGAACAAGGAGAGAGGAGTATTGAAATAAGAGCATGGAAGATGCAAAGGAATAGGTTTCCTTTTTTCTTTTTTTTGTAGGGCTCTTAAAGATGCAGTATCCTTCTCGGTGGAAATAGTATTTTGCAAGGTGATGTAAAAAAAAAAGACCATTCCCAGCTCGAGCATTAATTCAGAGGACATGCGGCATCCAGGGTGCTTGTAATCTCCTTTGGGAATTGTATTATTAATAGGCATATTTGTAAACGTGAGACCACAGACACACTAGTAAAGGCCGGTTGTATCTGATTTACTTCCTTTGCATACATGGTTTGTATGGTAATTTTAAAATGCCAATTACTCACCAGTCCAGGATAGGATGCACTAAACCTTTTGCTTTATCACTGAGAGCGCATCACTAAGACAGAGGGCTATCTCGCTACATATTCTACGTTGAAATGTGTGTATCAGGTTCATATATGGTGTAAACCTAAAGCCCTATAAGTGCACGAGATGCATTTTTGAGTGAAGGGAGCCATATGTTATTTTGCGGCCGTGGGAGTATTCCTCTTACTGTTTTTTTTTTTTTTTTTTTTTACAATAGCTCTGTGCCTCAAACCGTTAGCCCAATTTGCTGTTAACAAGATAAATTGGAGAACAGACAAAGGCATTAAGTGTTGCAGTGCCAGCTAGTGACTGACAGCAGCTTGTGGGAATTGGCTAGCAGAAATTCCTCCTAAGTGGTTTGTTCAGAAAACATCCTACGATCAAGGCAGATGTTGTTTATCCAGTTTAGGTAGAAAAAGGAAGTCCATTTTGAATGACAAAAGACGGGAGGAAAATGGAAGCAAATACAAGGGTGTCTTTAAAAAAAAAAAAAAAAAAAAATGTAATACCAGATTACCACCTTCTTGGATTTTCTTGTATCACAACACGATTCTATTGTCTGCAGCTATGTAACAACATTTCTTTCTTTTTTTCTGTGATTTGCTTAAATTTATTCAGCCAGTGTTACACATTGAGATCAAAAAGAGAACGATCCTCTCACTGGACTTAAATTCAAAGGGTTTTTCTTTTCTTTCTTTATGTGTGTGAGTGTTTTTGACTTTCAAGGCTACATTTGATCTCTGATAACTACATTATAAAGATGATGATGACTATTTATATCATGTTTTGTAATCATGTGCTTGACAGCTCATGTTGTTACCATGCTAAGCTTCTCCCGTGTGTTTCATGATTTGATTACCTGCATGAAACGAGAGTTCCCATTGGCTGCGGCGTTGCTGGTTTAGTATCTGAGTAATCGAGTTAACTCTTGAATTATGAATGGAACCAGTGGTCGCCAGGCTGGGGTACCAAATACCACCACCACCACCGCTCAGACTTACGATGCATAACAATAAACTCAAGTCTTTAGGCCCATGAATACATTTTTTTCAGCGTTTTTGAAATGTGCAGTTGTGAGAGAGTGAAGAAAATCTCAACTCCAGAACAAAATAACAATTCTATAAAAACAAGGAGGCAAAGCTCCTTCTTAGCCTTGAGAATCATGTGATTGTAGCTTCATGAATGGGTTCAATGTGTCATTTCTTTTCTAATTTTGATACTTGAATTGTAATATTGTAGGAACATGGGGCTGCTGTGAAGCTCTTCACTGCCATTTTTCAAGGCTAGCATGTGAGTGTGTGCATATTCAACACATCTGAATCCCCACTATGAGAAGAGAATATCAGATGCTGGAGTTCGTAGCAGCGTTCAGTCGCTTTGTCAGCTTTTTTTTTCTTTCCTAAGTGCAAAACTCTGCCACGATTTTAAAGTGATATTATCATTAGAGGGCATTGAATCTGCACTGTATCGCTCTGGACAATAAGGCAAATGTTTAGTCTTGATCAAATCCAGCCTTGAAATATCATTTACTTATGAGCACACCAAACCATACTTGCACTTTGTTGCAATGCTTGCAATTTTTTTCTAACTTGCAGGCGCTCCCCATAGAGACACCTTTTAATAACTTTCTCCTCATCAGCTAGTTTTCATGCCGTATATTCTTACTACAGTAAGAAGGAAGGAGCAATATACGGTCAGGTGGCTGTGTGATGTCATCGCATTTTCCTCCTGCATGCCAGTCAGGTGACAGGTGTAGATAGCTAATAGTTTGCGAGCGCTTTTGTTTGTGTGAGAGGCAGACAGGGTGGTGCACTGTCTAGGTGATAAGAACCAAGACTCCTGTGCCCTCCAGCACAGTGATCTCTCTCCGTGTGTGTGTGTGTGTGTGAGTGTGTGAGTGTGTGTGTGTGTGTGTGTGTGTGTGTGTGTGTGTGTGTGTGTGTGTGTGTGTGTGTGTGTGTGTGTGTGTGTGTGTGTGTGTGTGTGTGTGTGTGTGTGTGTGTGTGTGTGTGTGTGTGTGTGTGTGTGTGTGTGTGTGTGTGTGTGTGGAAAAAAAAACAGCCTGTTATGATTGGTCTCAAAGCAAGTGCCTGTGCAGTGTTGCACCTCTCTACAGCAACTGCTCATTCACCTTGCCTTCCCTCTGAGACCTGCACTAGTTTCCAGGCAAATGACACAATTTGATATGCCGTTGGGGTGATTCATGTGGATAATGTTTCCATGTGATCATCGCTGCAGAAAAGAGACTATTTCTTGTTATGATTATTTTATTTTTTTGTTTTTTTTTACTCATTAAGTCTGACAATAACTAGAATATTGGGAGAGTTTATTGCGAGCGGGCTAAAACTCATTATTTCTGCAAGACATCCCAAGTACAAAAGAAATGATGTTATGGTATTTTGTCCAGTTCCCCACAGATGTAATGATTTACAGAGGAAAAACAGGAGACTTTATAGCTTTTGGTTGTTCATTTATGTGGATTTAGAGGATAAGAATGCGAGAGCGAGCTTACAGTTAATACAGTAGCACCGTGGGCCTGGTATTGATTACACGGAGGTATGGTGTGTTTTTATATGGTTTATGGTCAAATGCACTGCAACCTCATGTGCTTTGTATTATTGTAATGCTAGACACCCCCCCCCCCCCCCTCCCCCTTCCTTAAGTTTATGTCTCTGTAATTCATATCATCTGCAGTTTTGTCAAGAGCACGTCATCTCTTTTTGAAGTCCAAAAGATTTAAGTGAGGACATCCATCTCGTAGTTGTTGACCTACATGTATAGTCAGTCAGAGGGCAAACATGTTGGCCATATGGCTGGGGGGTCTTTTCAAAACAATCACAGCCGGATCAGGTTGATCTAACCTGAGGTGCTTTTGTATCAGGTTTCCATATCATATGTTTTGTCCAGTTTTAATGTAATCTGATTCCAGAGGTGAAGAGCGGCTTCATCCAAGTTTAAAACTCTTCGTAAACCACGCGGCGACGCAACACGCCTCGTGGTGAATCAATGTGACACTCGCTTCGGGAAATGCGAGCGTCAAAAATCAGAAAACATTAATCTTAAATTATCCGCGGTGTACCTGATTTGCTTCTTATCTAATCCTTAATGAGCTTCAATTAAGATTTATTATGCAAATTAACCCTCAGCTGCTACTGACTGCAGGAGCAGGAGCTATGACAATATTGTGCTAATGGTGTGATCTGTAACAATTACAAAGGTAAACCGCCTTCACACGGCACGCTCTGCAAGTCTCCGAGAGGTCAGTCTGCTAAATATGCATTCAGGTGTTCTGCAGATTTGTAAATTTGTTTATTAAGAGTCTGTCAAGGTGCATTTTAGACAACAGCTGATGCAATTTTGATTGTATCTCTGATATAGGACGTGTTCATAAGCATTGCGACGGTTTGCAGCTGCAGTCTTTATACACTAACAGTTATCTCTCTGCTATTATTGGTTGGTAAAAACCAACATTTCTGGGAAAGGGAAGTTATTAAACCCATTTTTTTATTTAATATAAGCGCAAATATTACTTAAACAAAGAAAGACAGTACAGGAAGAGTCATTTTAATCGATTAACTAACCTTTTTTCTTTATTCGTTTATAAGCAAACCTGAAAATGCAGACGTACAGCCAGGCTCAGGCGCTCGGCGAGGTCACGACCAGAGGAAGTGCTCCTGGACACTTAAGTCGAGCACTGCATGAAGTTGTGAACCTTGCACCTTTTGTAACTTCATTTAGCACGAGGCTGATGGCTTCCCGACAGCTTTATAGCCGACATGTTTTATGAGTCGTCATGCAGCGCAATTACATAGAACCTAATTTGATGAATCAAGTCAATGTTTCACCGGCTCTCGTGACCTTCCCGGCCTGTGATCTTCCGTCTTCTCTACACGGGTCAAACCGAGGCTTTCGCACTTTGTACAATTCAGTCACACTCGTGGAGAAAGAAGAAAAAAAAATCTCGAACAAGCGCCTGTTATTACAGCCAATCAAGGATGTACTGATTTCTAATGAGCTATTGTCGGTTTGTTTTAAATGGCTTTGGCAAACCATCAGTCCAAATGAATCAGGTAATCAGCCAGGCAAAGTAAAATAATGTATTCCTACATTCATGCATAGTGCAGCGCAAAAATGGTTCTCCATGTTTCTGATCTTTTGTGTGGATTTATAAAACGTGTTATACGGTGCCTGGAAATAAACGAGCAGAAATAAAACCGTTGTGGGTAATTAACTCCATCTAAACACCTTTTAATTCTGATATAAACCGCGGTGCGCGAGCGGCACGGCCATAGAGAGCGGGTCACATTTAACATCAAATATATAACATTTCTTTTAATTTGATGATTTACTAAAGCATTAAAACCGCCGTCAATGCATGGGTTTAATTCTTTTTAAAAAGCCAAAATGTAGATGGAGTTTATCTTTATTAACTGTAAATGTGGTAGTTAGTCCATCAGATGGTTTACAACTACATTTAACAACGTGTTTTATGTTTATTGTAATCCCATATATAGCTTGAAGCGGCCGTAGAAAACTCGACGTACGAATGAAAGAGATAAAATAGTTAAGTAACAATTTGAATTAGCACAATTGCATTGGAGACCAACGTGCACAGTTAGCGGGCTAATTGTTCCGGGTGTTGTTGACGCTTTCAGTCTTGTTATCCAACAAACTCTTCTCTCAATAGAAACACTGATTTGGGGGATAGAAGCTCCAGCTTTCTAATTAGCGAAGCTTTCAAATACTGAATGGCTCATTTGATAATCCTTTGTCAGCAACAAACAAGTTTTAATGTCAAACTGAATATAAAGTGACAGGAATGAAAAGTTTGTTTTTGTTACCCCTCATGGCGGGGGGTCCAGGGGCTCACGCAACCTGTTAGACGCATTAACATTCGGCCCCTGACGCTTCAAGGGTTTTCTACTGAAGCCAAAAATATAGACAGGAAATGAAAATGATAATATGGTTTACTGTTTAACCTTTATGTATTTACTCATAATGTTTTAATTGCTTTTGATTAAAAGACGATAATGTATTTTAAAAAAAGATATTATGAAATTACAGTAGCAACACATGTGCGCATAGGAAATTGAAATGATTAAAAATAATACATGTTTTTAATATATGTAACCACTACTAGAACGAAACATGCAAAAAGCATACATAAATCCACTTAGATAAAAAGGTTTAAAAGAAACAAAAGAGCAGCAAATGTATGTGCTATGAACCAAAAGACTCTTTGATTGTCTTCTCAATAAGAAAAAAGTGTCCACCATTGGCTTTGTTTTAGCCCTAATCCTTTACCTAAACTACCTCCGAGTCTGTGCACCGCATTGTGCTCAGAGCCTGTTCCTCAGAGCTGCGCCTGCCTGTTTGTCTCTCCAGTATGTGCTGAGCTAGTCTGTTGAAACAGCTTAATTGATACTCATTAAACAGCAGTGACAGCTTAGGTGTCCGTGATGAATGTAGAATAATTCTGTTGTACTTACAACTTGATTAAGGAGAAGCACACAACATGTCGGTGTTGTAGCCTATGGCTCGGTCTGTACGCACTTAAAATGATCGGTCTTATTGGTCTTGCTACCTGCGAGCCGTCAAACGAGTTAATCTGTTGCAATGCGCCTCAGATTCACACCTTTTCAAACTAAATGAAAAATTATTTTTTTATTTTTTTAAGTGCCTTTAATTTATTTGATTTTGATAACTTGAAGAGAGCTAAGAATAGACTTCATCTAAAAAAAAAAATGTGAATTATGTTGACTTTTCTTTGTGTTCATTCAGCCTCAGTCGGGCATTTCCACACAATAATAAAGTCGATGGCTGTCAGGCAGATGAAAAATGTGCATCTTCTACTATTTCAGTTGAAAATTAGAGGCAATTGGAATTGGTTCAAAATTGACGCGTCTTTGTAACGACGACATGACGAATGGTATGATTTAGAGGAGAAAATGAATGCGGGGGAAACCAAAAATATTATTCTGCAGCATTTTATATGCCATGATATTCCATGAAGATGAACTAATTTCACTAAATACCCCGACAAAATCTACTCACAATATTGTTCTTCAACGCCACAGAAACCGGGTCCCACACAGGGGAGATTAGGTCATCGGGGCATGTGCAGATACTCAAGTTATCGTAATGATTTAGGGGGGGCTTCAGAGAGAACGCTACATTAAAGTCCTTATCAGATGCACATCTCAAGGCCCGTGTATCTTCTCGCTTTGCTGACATCTGATTAAACTGACGCTCGTCGCCATGAGCTAAAGAGCCCCCCCCCCCCCTTTTCTTTCTCCATTTTAAGAATACATGAAAGAAGGGGGGGAATTTCCACATGAGGATGGATTTACAACTTTATCCTCACATGATTAATATTACACAGGGAGGTCTTTGTACAGGAAGCAGCATGTCTAATTATGGTCCAACTGTGTCTGACTGAGAGCAAACATGATGCCAAAGGCTGCCAGCAGGAACTGCACCGACACGTCACACAAGTGGTCGACGTGGGTGCGGGGTGATGTCATCGTCGCGCAGATTTCATGATGCTAAGCCCACGACTGATTGAGCAACAGAAGAAGTTCAGTGCAGTACGTCCAGCTGGCAACAACCTTCTAGAAACACTGTGGACATATTGGATTTGGCTTCAATGAAGCTCAACAGGGAAGTGTATTCGCAGGGTAGTCTTCAAGGTTACGCATGTCTACCTAACATATAATGATACCCATGACCTCACTGATGATAACTACAGTGTGTCCACATTTACTGTTAAGAACAGATGCAGATTCATCACCGCCCCCCCCCCCCCCCCCCCCCCCCCCCCCTTTTTTTTACAAGAATTTTAGGGACTCCATATCCTCCCACGTTTTGCCTTTTTCATCATATATCTCAGCCCAGACATTCAAGAGCTCGCTCGCTCGCCAGGCCGACCATAAGTCATCCCGCCTATCAAGACGAGACCGTGTTTCTCAGCTTTGGTTTTCAGCTGTTACTTGTAAAGCAGAACAGCATTCTTCAGATTAACTGAGTGACGAGGAGGCCTCTAAAAGCAAACTATAAGAGTACAATATGTTACAGTCATATTTTTTACGGCCTTTTAGTGTGTGAGGCCAAGTATGTGTGTAGACGGATCAGCTGTGGGATCTTACAAGGCCTGCGTTGCACCTCGGGGATTGTAGAAACATAACGTGTTGTGTTGCTTCTGTTTGTCATTCGGCGGATGATGATAACACATGTGTGCACGTCGCCGGACACCCGGTTGGACCTGGTCATCCTCACCGTGTTATTCCTCTCGTCCTTTTACTTTATTTATTTTTTTTAAAGCTTGTTTTCGATACGTCAAGTATTCTTTTGAAGAATGTGTTTTTGTCTTAGAAGTGTGTGTGTGTGTGTGTGTGTGTGTGTGTGTGTGTGTGGCGCCTGTGTGTGTGTCTGCAAACGAAAAAAAAAGTCATTGATATAGAACTAACTGTCAAAATAAGTCGTGTTCAATCCAAAACCGTTTAAGTTGTCAAGGACACATTTTCCTCCTTCCCATATCCTGACAAACTTTGAGTCAGCAAGTGTCTGTTGTATTTCCAGTGCTGGTATCTCGTGCTCCCCTCCAGGCCATTTTAAAGTTGTAGAAAGTGGTCATTTTCTCCATGTCAGTAGGAGGTCAGTGTTGTGGCAGTCAGCAAAGCTCTTCAGTCTGGTGAAACCGAGTCTATTGGGAACCCTAAAGACATTTTGTCCGGCGCTGTCTGTCTTCGCCTGTCTCATTGTACTCACGGCGCTCGTAGAAAGTCTCCAAAAGCTTGAAATATTTGTCAGATTATTTCCAGATCTCCAAACTTTTATTCAGACCTGACACACCTGAGGCTACTCAGCTGTCGACTGACTCAGACTCTAAACCCGACCATGAAATTGACATGTTGGAACCTTTTTTTATTGAATCTTTGCATAGCTGCTTCTTTCTGTGTGGCCATTTGTCCTTCTGTCAAAGCGAGTTCTTGTTATACTTAGCTTCTTATTCTATCTGAATATCTACCTGCCCCTCGTGCCGTCTGTCTCACTCGCTCTGTTAGTGACTGACGTGTCCTCTCTGTGCTGTATACTGTATCCCTGGTAACTGTCGCCCGGGGCCCACTCATCCCTAAACTGTAACAGAGGTCACACACAGATCATCGCCATCGCCCAAAGGCCCTGACTTTAACACACGGCGACCCGCGCAGCACAGTTGTGCGGCGGCTGGATCTGCAAATAACTAAGCATAATAACAAGAAGTATAATTTGCTCCATCGTCACTATTACAGAGAGTCTTGCTGTTTGTACTTTGTTTGGATGAGAGTGTTCGAATCAAACCTGAGAAACATCTCAGGCCATACCTGCTTTTAAATCTGATCGGAGATGAACTTCTCCTGCACGCTTACTAGATCAACAGCTTCATTTCGTAGTTTTGCTAACTCATTATATATATTGCCTGCTAACAACTGGATTTAATGAGGGACAGTTGGGTGCAGGTTGTAGATGATGGCTCATTGTCACTGGGGCTCAAACCCTGGACATTGCACCAAATGATTTCTGATCTCACTGTCACTCTCACAGCAGTATAATGGGGCAGCTGACCTTGCAGGCCAAAACCTCATTAAACTCGCAAACAATGAATGTAACAATGTAAAGCATTCATCGGTCGTCACAATGCACTTCACGTGTCATGATATGGACTTCCGCTTTCTTTCCATTCACAGCCACCGCTCTCCTTGCAGCCTTGAATAGCTTCCTTTGAAGCTTGCTATAATCCCTAACCAGGAATTCCTCAACCCCTCAGTGAATTAGTTGTCGTGGTGGATCCGTCGCCCCCAACTTCCAGGGGGGGCACTCTGACTCTCCGGCCTCAGTGACCGCTCCTCTTCTTCTTATACTTCGTCTGCCAAATCCTCACATGCCACGGTGAAGCGAGCAGCAGCCGTCGGTGCCATACGACTACTTGCAGAGTGTGATAACAATTTATTCCTTCGCTCTGAGACTTGTGACTGAGGGTGGCTTAGTAGGAGTTTGTTGTACTGGTATGTCTGCGGAGGTTTATAAGGGTGCTTTGGATTGTCCTGTTGAGGATTAAAGCCAGGTGGCACATGGACACATTCCTCTTTTAATCCCAATGTGTCCTCTTGGTTCAGGAACAACTTTAAATTAGCTTTTGTCTTCTTAAAGATACCGATTTATGACATGTGTCACCTGTTTACGGCATTTCTGTAAAGTTATGATGAAAGAAGAGAGTGGTTAAAATCCTGTTAGCAGATCAGTGTCTATGTGCACATGTTCGTGTGTTCATGTGCCCTTGTAATAGTTAGTTGTGTGTGTGTGTGTGTGTGTGTGAATGCCTTTATGTTTGCATGTGCTTCCTACATGCTCCATGGCAGCCCTCATACCCTGGCAGCGACCCAGCTGAAAGGTTCCGGTACTGTCCAGACGCATCCTTTAGGGACCTCATCAGCCCCTGAATTTCCTTCCCCTCACGCCTGAGGGCATCCATATTCATTTCCTCCACTGATTTGGGGGAAAATGATGAAAGGCTGGCTTTTCTCCCATCTCTTATTTCCTGCCAAGGTTGCCTGCATTTCAATGCAACGCAAATCTGCAAAGACCTGCAAACACATTCCCATTTGGACATGACCAGTTCCATGATATTAGTATCACGCCGTGTCAGAAAGAAAACGAGAGGCCCCGACTTTGTTATTGTAATAACACTGTAGGATCATTGCACAGTGCGGCGCGTTCATCTTTCAGAACTAAAACCGGCTCATTGTTAAATTCCGACCTATTGTCTGCTCCTTCAGAACACTTCCTCCGTCTCGACATAAAGGTCTGCTTCTCATAAAATAAATATCTCATCCATCAAGCGATGAGGGCTCGATCATATCCCGGAGATAACTGCATCGGTTGGAAATAAACCTGTGATTAAGCTGGTGGGTGGGTATTTACTCTTACTAGAGACGGGAAATGAATGCTAATGAAAATAACAGTCACATGCAGTAATAACCCAAGTCTGTAATTATTTGCATGCTTTGATGATGCCATATATACTCAACACACACACACATGTGCCTACTTAGCTAAACCTCAGGTAGACTATTAGGATCCTGCCCTCCGCCATGCACAA
The DNA here is from genome assembly GCF_900634415.1 of Cottoperca gobio. Classification (NCBI taxonomy): domain Eukaryota; kingdom Metazoa; phylum Chordata; class Actinopteri; order Perciformes; family Bovichtidae; genus Cottoperca; species Cottoperca gobio. The sequence goes on from NC_041361.1 coordinate 2,568,086, forward strand.
CGGCGCTCAGGGCGGGGTAGGGCCCGGCCCAATCGAAAAGGAGCGGGCTTGCGGTTGCCGAGACAACCCTAAACACACGCGTACACAAAGGGAAGGCCCCACTGTGAGAGAGGATCATCTCCACCTCTGGCTGGATAAAGAGCGGCGTCGCTCCACTCGCTGGAATGCACTCCTGCCCTACAGGCGTATACAGCAGTGTGTGTGTGTGTGTGTGTGTGGTTTGCAAAGCATCCCACACTGATCATTATTCATGACACACCATTCATGGACGTTTGTACTCCCAGTACGGTAACTAGAACACATTGATCAAGTAACTGTTTGTGTGTATTGGGAATAAAAAGCACATGAACAGTTATTAGGAAGCGACAAGATTACAATCTGACAACTTCACGTCAGACACTTGCTTCACTGTTTTGTCTATTGTAGTCGGCGTGACAGCTCTCTCTCAAAAATGGCACTTGATAGCTTGCACCAGTGGATTTGTAGAGCTCAGAACGTAGTCTGTTCTCATATGTTCCCAGTTTATGAGCTCAACAATACAGAGTTATCCTTCTGTACTGTAAGAGTGCGGATACTCGTGCAACTGTCTGTCATCTGAGGGCCTGCAAGATGCAAAAGAAGAAAGAAGCTTGTGGCTGTGGGTGTCTGCTAGACCTCCTTCTTCTTCTTTTTTTTTTTAGTGCAGCTTTAAGTCTACGCGGAGAGTGTGTGGGCAATGTATCACTCTGACCCAAAACACACTTTTCCTGCTGACCGGCGCAGCAAAGTAGTTTGTGCACAGCAGCCAGAGTGTCTCTCGTGAAGGGGAGGTGACATTTCGGTGCACTCGTTGTCACCTGTGCGCATTTTATATAATGCAATGTCCTCAACAATCTGGAAATTAATGCAGCACATGCAACTGCTTCTAATCCTTTAGATAAACCATATAGTCCATTTCAAGCCCAGCAGCTTTTTCCACCCTGCTGTTTTAAAATTAATAAAATTCTTATGGGCTGAGCAGGTTGCATTGGGCATATATATATATATATATATATATATATATATATATATATATATATATATATATATATATATATATATATATAAAGGCGCTTCAATGTAAGGCCATCTGGAAAATACAGATTTTTAAAGAGGGTGAGTAAAACTTAAGCACTGCTGCGGGAAACAATTCAGCTAATTGTAAACAGCTGCAGGTGATATCACCCCTCAGACTATAGACGAGCAGCAGCGCCGGCACAAAGTCTCACTGAACAGCTCAGGATTCAAAGGCAAGCTTTGAATCTTGTCTGACCTACTGAGGAAAACACAAAGTGTCTGTTTTAACAATAAATGATACCAATTTACTCTGTCCCCCAAGTGACAAATGTATTTTTTATTTTTTTGTGAACAGTCATGCATTCGCTCTGCAACGTCCTACAGGCAAACCCCCCCCCCCCCCACTGAAAAGCCCATTAGAATCAAATGAATGTCAAATTGTGCTAAGTGTTTGCACATGACAAAACATCTAACATGGCTAATTGCAGATAAGTGTCAGGGTGAAATGGGTTTTGAGCTTAAGATGGTACAAAATGGCGTCAAGTATTTTTGTTACAGCACAGTAGTAATAAAAGTGTAGCTCGTCTTGTAAATGTGCGAGGAAACATTTCTCTGGTAGAAACTGAGAGATGTTTGTCAGGGGAATCATGGCGGCCGTTAAGGTCGGTAAAGAAAGGCAGACATCTTTATTTCGTGTAAAAAAAATGTTTTAAAAAATAGCTGCACGGCAAAAAACGCTGGATTTGTTTACTTTGTGAATTCAGTATGTTACGAACTTAACACCAAAGAATAATGTGCGTCGTATAGAGCGGAGACGGTGAATGTGTTAGTCGACAGAAAATTAGTTGGCAATTATTTTGATAAGCGATAAATCGTTACAGGCTGAAATGTGTAGAAAAATGAACTTAAATGTCGTTGTCCAATTAAAACTATATATTTGAACATGTTAACTTGGGAAATTCCATTTTATTCATTTATTTAATTGATAAAAAAAAAAAAAAAGTTTGATCAATTAAGATTAAATCTGCAGATTAATGAAAATAATTAGCAGACTGTCAGTCAGTTTTCTGAGGCCTCGCTTGCTGACTTCTCCAGTATTATTTCCCAGTGTGCTCCTGTGTTCGCTTGAACTGGACTTGTGCAGCTTCCAGTAGTGTTGTCCATGTAGCAGTGTGACTGGGCACCATCTTGCGTCCTGAGCAATAGCAGCAGGCTGTTCCATGGCAGCACACCAGCTGCCTGTAGTGGAGAGGGAGAGGCGCTCGGCCGGCCTATTTCAGATTTGGGTCTGTGAGTTATTGACCCTTTTTGATAAACCCCTCTGAATGACAGCGGCATAATTCAGCCTAAAAGTTTGCACTGTCACCGGGATGAGCTAACTGTCTTCCCTGAATATATGGGTGCAATTTTCGAAATAGGTTTATAGCAATTCTTGGGAGAGGAGGGCGAGATAGTGATATTACTGACTTTATCACTGCAGCTGAGCAGCATCTAGCACCTCTCCTCTCTGTATCTCTCTATTCCTCCGCTGCAGAGCAGTGAAGGATCACACAGCACACACATTGTAGGTATTACTAAAGAGAAAAGGGTCCGGCTCCTAATGGAGGACAGGGAAATGATACGTCTTTATTACAGTAATGCTGTATTATCCACTCTTATTGTAAGCTTGCGTGTTGTCTTGCATTAAGTTCAGTATATTATCTCTCTGAATTAGTAATTATGGGGAGTTTATTATGTTGCAATGCAAATGTCTTACTTAATAGTGTTCCTTCTCAAATAACACAATATTTGGTCAAATGTGTAATTTTAAGAAATTTCTCAGAACTTTTCCAGATTTTTTTTTTCTTCATGAGTAATAAATAATAACAGTGAATGTAATTTCATAGTAATGGGAGACCTGTTAAGCAATGGGCAAAAATAATGAGTCATCCTGTCTATAAACTGCACCTTCTTATTCTCCGTCAAGCCTGCGTTCTTAATGTATCTCCGTCGGTGTAATATGAACGGCTCATTGTCGAGATCTCACTGAATCTTTTTCTCTTTTTCCATTCATGTGTTGAGACAGAATCCTAAACCCGCAAGAATCTAATATACTGAGCCCAGTATAGTGCATCCTATAAATTGATTTTGACCCAGCCTTTGAACAAAAGGAACACTGTTGCATTGCCATCCACGGCTGATGCCACTCCCTCTTTGGCTCACGCTGAATACTCTCCTTTAATAGTGCGATGGGTGGTAGCTGGCTTATTTAGTTGGTTGGGGAGAGGTAGGCTGAGCGAGGATGGGGTTTCTCTTGACTGGCACCAATCAATCACCCTGTGAGGAGAAGCTAATGAAGCAGGCTATGGTTTATTAAAGGGGTTAGCAGAGAAAAGATTACTGCGGGGCCTCAGCTTCCCAGAAGCCCAGTGAAGGAGGATACAGTGGACCTCTAATGGTTAGAGGCTAGCCATAAAGCAATCAAGGTGTTTTCTCTCTAAGCTGGCACCTATGATGTGACCTGCGTGTGCATACAGCTTCAAAATCCTTTCTGCAAACATGAAAGAGTAAATATACACGGCACTACTGAAGAATGCTGCAGGTTTTGGATGCAGATTTACAGTTTTGATGGTAACGGTCCAAAAAACAAGTACACAAACGGAAATGTTTCGCAAAATATCTTTTGACCACCGCGAGTTATCTGTCCCCGTGTTTTAGTGTTTAGGAAATATGATCCTGATTTTTTTTAAGCTGACGTTCATGAGGTGAAGTCTGTAAAAGAATAACCTTATCCTGAAAAAAACAAAGCCGAGCACATTGAAACCGAGGCACTCACTAAGACAGTTTGAAAGACAAATGAGTAGCAGGGGAGTGAAAAATGCAAAGCAGATGTTTTTCTCACCGTTTTTAATGGCAGCGAGACATTACTGATGCCATTACAGAGACCTTTTATGGCTTCTTTTAATCCCCTGGCCTGCCTGAGGAAAGAAACCCCTCGTGGTGCAGAGTAGCCTCTTTTTTACTTCAGAGCAACAATTTGAACCCATTTCCAACTCCCTTCCCTAATCTGCCACGGGGTTTTACATGGCTTCCTTTGTAATTATTCTGCCCTGAATCAGAGGTAAAGAGGCATTAAAACACTCCTCAGGTAAACACGTGCTGCTCGTCACGTAAGGCCTGTCTCAAAGTGTCTTTTTGTAAAAAAAATCTATACAATAAAAGTCCCCAAATACAGCGGCTCGTGCATATCTCCCCCCCCCCCCGATGCAACTTATTTAGGTCATTTAGTTCACATTTTCCAAACAAAGCATTCCCTGATAACGTGATCCAATAAGTACTTTGTAACTCTAGTTCCACGCTCACATTTGGAGCGGTGGATTTACATGCGGTGCAGTGTTCGCTGTCTGCTTCCTGCATCAGACCTAACCTGCAAAGCTCGGAGGAGCACTTACAGGGGTCTGCTTAGGGGCTGAAAATGAGGAGGAGATGAACTATATGGCTCCATCCCACAGTCCAGCCGACAGTATATCAGCGGAATCGCAGCCGCTTGGGCGTGTGTGTGTGAACGCTCTACTCATAAATATCTCCCCCCCCGCTCCCGACCCCTCCCTCACACCACCCCAAAGGGGCCTCTCTGATGGTGATGGCGAAAGGATGTCGCTGTCTGGGTGATTGAGTGCTGCTGGTCCTGGCCCTGGGCACATCCCTGCGCTCTGAGCCCAAGTGAGAGGCCTACCGCTGAGCGCTGGCCTGAAGGGACTAGCCTGAAGGCGAGCAGCCGCACAGCAGCAGGATGTGCCTCTCCTTCTGTCTCCCTGACACAACAACACCGACTCAGTGCATCTGCTATTACCAGAATACACAACAGGAAGTATTAAATGGGAGGAATATGTTTTCATTCAAACTATATTCTTTCCTACGTTCATTTCTATATGTTAAATGTGTGTGAACTAGCCTTATCTGAACTTGCACCCGATCTCTCTAAGTCTTTGTCTCACTCACCCAGAAATCTGAAATAATCAAGGCGCAGTAATTAGCCTCACTTGCTGCATTGTAATTGGGGGCAGAGGGAGGTTGCTCATTCTATATTTCTTTTTTCCTCCCCTGTTTGATAATTGCAGACTTTAGCGTGCCCTCTGTTTTTAATTTTTTTGATCCTCCTCCTAAACTCGCTCCCATAGATGCCGATGCTATTTTAACGCATTGGCTCTCGTGTCTTTCATCAATCATCCGCAGCTCCAGCGTTTTTTTGAGAGAGAGGGGAGAGTTCATTTTGGAAAACCCACCGTCTATTCCCTTTTTGGGGTTTCAGCGCCGTCAGCCTTCCCACTGCCTCCACCATGAGAGCCTTGACACTGTCCAGGTCCGTCCTACTTGGCAAGAGGGAGAGCTACAGAGAAAGGCAGAGTTTATTTCCTGTTCTTGTGAATCATATATCAGTACAATTCCCCTCTGTGCTGTTTGGCAACGGCGGAATGACGGGTGTCATTTATCATACGGACTGAAAGAGGCTGTGGGAAAAGGGATTTGAATTCTTCTGGAAGTGTGTGGACTCTCCTTAGTGGTGAATCATTAAACGGAGGAGTTTTTCAACAGGGATATGAGTAACTCCTTGCGCTGGTACTTTGTTCCCGTGTTTCACTGGCTGGCTCAATCATTAAACGTCTCAAAAATAAGATTTACTAGTTTTATATAAATTGTGAAGGGACATGGCATTTAGCTTGTAATTGAGGATTTTGCCCTGCTGAATCCATTAAGTCGCTGCTCAGTGTTTCGGTGTGATGCGAGCGCCATGGTCACGCTTTTTTGCAAGAATTCTATTTAAGCTAATTTGAATTTTGCAAATTTGATTAACGGTGCATTTGTCGGCCTCTTGTTGTCCTGCTAAGTGACGACGTTTTCATCTTCACCACACACACACGTTATGTCCCTGCTCTCGCTTACGTTGACTGGTATTTAAGTATTTGTGCTTTTATAAACATTTTGTGTTCCTTTTTTTTTTATGGATTCTTCTCTTCACTTGTCAGGGACGGTTACTATTTCCCACACTTTGAATTGCGTGATCAAAGAAAATGACTTTTGATAGTCTGTCACCAGCTCTTCAGCTGCACTGGCAGAAATAAATGTGTCAAGCTTTAACATATCCTCACCAAAAAAAAAGAAAAAACCTACTCCTAACCCCTGCTGCTCTAATTGAGTGTAACTCCCAGAAACCTGTGAACACACATGCAAAACCGAGTAGATCATAAATCAGGCTTCTATAGACAGCCACCCCACCCCTGCCAGAGCCGCCCCCAAAGGAACTACTGGTTTCCATGAGTTGGCTGGAAATCAACCTTTCCTTTATGATATTTTTGTACCCACCATTTCTTCTTTTTTTTTCTTGTATCTGAAAGTTAGTTGAAGTCCTCATCAAATAAAAAGTGTCAATAAGGTATTGTATAGGGAAATGTGGCTGGGTGTGTTTCAGCTGTCAGCAACTGTTAGCTGTCTCTCATGTGCAGATCACAAAGTTAAATGTGCTGTCAGCAAGTCCTCAGCTAGAAATAGACGTGTTGAGGTTAGCCTGAGAAGCACCGCCACCCCCTGCTGCCCAGTAGAATGTAGATCCATCAAATAATGTGAACACTTATCAAATCTGAGCGTAAAGGTGTAATAGAGCACATTTTCAGGTTTCCAAGGTGTCGGAATCTGCTATGAAACAAAAATGCTCCAAAGCTACCCTTTGGTGTGTCTTTATCTTCAAGACTGCGTTAATAACACATCTGATGTTGATGTTATTTGGGATTATTTAGCTGTGAGGTTACAGCAGTGTGGAAAGCAGAGGCTGCCTTCCTTCTTACAGAGAGTTATATCTTGATGTTTTCTGAACCTAAGCTCTTAGTGCGTGACCTCTCCCAGAGGCCCAGAGTCCCGGGCCGGTATCTTGACATGTTAGCCTGCCACCGCCTGCTAAAGAAGAGTGTAGATGCCCCTGAGGTAAATGAAAACATTTGGTTCTTGCCAGACCTGTTCACATCTCAGCTGGGCCACACGAGCTGGCAGGTGACGCGTGTACAGAGGAGAATCGGAGACCGCAGCGGTGGCCTACTTCTTTTCTTCCACATAGGCCATGCAGGCCACAACCCAGAAACACAGATGAAAATGTTCTTGGCTCACGACACACTGCGGTGAAACTGACAAAGACTGACCTGCATCCAGGTGAAATTCAGGCTGTATATTAGCCTTTTAAAAGCTCAGGGATTAGTTTCAGGATAACATTGTGCTTCTTGTTCTTCCCCGTAATGTCGTACGTTTATAAAATCCCATTGTTAGAGAATCTAGGGTTTCATTCAGATGCTGCGCGCTCCTGATCATCCTCCTTTTTTTTTTTTTTTTGTGCCGTAGTTTTCAGAAATAGACTTGACATTGTGTCACCATCTCATATCAACATCTGCAATTACCAGACAATCCACTCTCGAGTCCCACGGGGGAGTATGATTGCAATTAAAAGCGCGGGGCAAAAGTTAATTAAGTAAACTACTTGAAACTGGAAACAGCAAATGTTTTAAATGTTTTTACTTTTAACCTTGCACTTCTTTTTCACTTCCGTTTATGTTCGCAGCCTTGTGCAAATTAAAGTCCAATTTTAGCAACGCTATCACGCTTTCCTTTCTTTTCTTATGTACTCTGGTTCTCCCAAACATTTACAACTGATTTAAATATAAGTTTAAAGCGTATATGTTTCACTCTCTGCCACATAATGCGCTTGGTAAAGGTTGTGATGCTCTCCACTTGACTTGTAGTGGATACCACTGCGGTTCATCGGGTTATTAAATCAGAGGGAATAACGGGCCAACTTCTGGCCATTCTCGTGATTGATGAGCCAAGCTTTATTTGCTGAGGCGGTGTGTTTGTTCCTGTGTAATTGTCTACCAGATGGCTAAGCTAACTGTTCTTAAATGCCTTCAGACCTGCAGGGGTCCTGGGTCTCAACATTTTCCTTGCTAATGACATTATGCCTGCACACATCTCATAGTTTATTTTTCTCTTTGCTTGTTTTGATCTCTAATGTTCAGGATCAAAATGGCTTTGCGAGACATTTAGTTCAAATTATTGCCTCTGTACGATTCTGTTTTTAATTTGTTCAAAGTAGATGTTTTGAAGTTGCTCTGTTTGGTGAACTCCTTTGCTAAAATGAGCCTCCTCGAATTTGAAGGGAGATGAGAGAAAGAGAGAGAGAGAGAGAGAGAGAGAGTGTGGGGGGGGGGGGGAACTCCACTCTACCTGTGAGGAGTCAGATTGGAGGAGAAAATGGATCTAGGTGGCAGTGCGAGTCATCAATCACAGCCCCTCAAGGGGAGCTGCAGCTAAAGCTGCTCTGAAGTGCTATCTGTCAGCTGCTCCGATCCAGCCGGGGGACCAGAGAGGGGCCATATCGCCACCCATCAGCTCATACCCAGCACACAACTGCCATGTAAACATGTGCAGGTGCTCATGTCAAAATAAACCCTGTCCCAGTTCACGAGGTTGCGCATATTTTCACAAATGGTCAGTCGGCCTTCTCGCCGTGTTTCTTAGAGAATACCTCCGGATGCTGCAGTTCCTGTAATAGCTTTTTGATTGTTAACAGCGTTGGGTGGTTTATTGTAATTTAAAAGTGAGTGTACTGTTTCTCCTGCTCCCCCGTCCCCCCCGTCCCTCCCATCCCAATGCAGAATAAAGCCACCAAGTGCTTCTCCGCAAATGTCGAGTCGCTGTCTGTCGATATCTCTCAAGATGGATAGTTGTTCTGCATGCTTATTGATTTCGGCACAGGCCAGAGATATAAGTATCATTTGTCATTTCTGGAATTATTTGGAGTCCTAGTTAAAACCCAGAGTGGAGGGGGAGATGGCCATGCCTTGGGGGGGGTTGGTAGTTGGTGGGGGAGCAGCGAGTTGTCTGGGCTTTGATGAATGACTGCACGGGTTTTTGGTTTTTACTGCGAGCGCTGGGGCCCTTTAGCTGCTATTTGCTTTCACCACGGTCCAAGAAAAACAATGCGATGGGTCCAAGGACTGAGCAGCATCGTCCTGTCATGTCGTGTAACACAGCGAGCAGGGTGGTCCCGGCAGAAGAGTCAGGAGGAGGGTGGGCCTTGGACACTACATGTTGCTCTTCCAAAAGACCCGGTGGGTTGTAAGCCGTCCTGCTGCTCTGTGGTCCCAGCCGAAGGCCCCGGAACACATGCTATGAATTTGAATATTTCGCATCCAGAATCTACAGAGTAACAACAAACAGATTGTTCTTGTTTTTCTCATTCTACAAGAGCATGCACTGGGGAAGAGGAGGGATTGTTTGGGAACAGTAGCTCCAGCGTATCCCCTGTGACTTTGATTATGTCCTGCGTTGGGCATCAGGCCAGCAGCAGAGCTGGCTTCATTACTGTATGGATCATCTTTTAAGACCATTTAAGATCAACGAGAGCTATTGTCCGCTAATGACAAAGACTCCGAGAAGTTCATTACACTTCAAACCCTTTGATTCATTTCACCTCAACAGTCACTTTCACTCTTTTCTCTTTGGATCGAAATGATACCGTTTCATTTTTATTTTCCAAAAATGACTTGAAAGTGAAGTCAAAGCGGGTTTTTTTTTTTTTTTTTTTTTTTTTTTGGGAGTTTGGTGAGGAAAAAGTGTTTAACACAGGAACATGTTTAACAGCAACACAAGAGAAGAGAAGAGAAACCTCCAGACACGTGAATGACAAGTAATTATTTCCCTTGTCCATCAAACTGTGTTTTGATGCAAGGATGCGATCAAACATGATATTAACAACTTCAAGCCTTCAAATGAAAATGATTCTGAAATCGTGTGAAGCCTGAGTGTGAGCTTTTGTGTTCCCCTGCAGCATGAATCATGCACAAACACATGAACACACACACACACACACACACACACACACACACACACACACACACACACACTGGGCAGGGCAAGCTTCTGCCTGACCAATATCATCGCCACAGCTTTTCAATGCTAGATGACCATTGTGTATTCATTTCCATTTTAGCTTGCCAAAATGTCTTCTCACAGCAGGAGAGGGACGCAGAGGGAGCGACAGCTTTGTGTGTCTTTCAGTTTTTTTTTGTCGGTGAATATCCCCATATGCAGCGGGCTGACCGACTGCCCCCAGTCTCCCCGTGTAGCCGTCAAACAGGACGGTGCACCGAGATCACTTGGCCAGAGCGGCATCACCGTATCCTACTCTGGGATACAAAGACTCGCCTCATTATTAGCAGTTTTACATTCAGACGCCTCATAAACCGGTTTAAAACAAATGTATATATCAAGTTTGAATAATTAAAAACAATTATGGTGATATGCTGTTGAGTATTAATTTAAACATGTGCTTGCTACATGTCATGAAAGAGAGGAGTTGCATTAGTAGGGCAGGCTTCTCCATTTTGTTTGCCAGAGCAGTGAGAGGACAGACAACAGAGGCCCCGCTTAATCCCTTTGGAGAACTAGTGCATGAATTGATATATCCTCCTCTCCCTCCGTCGCTCTCCCCTCTTGCTAATGTCTTTCCTAGAACTTGAACAAACAGCCTGTGAGTGTAGGACACATAAGACAGATGTTTAGGATTACTTTCACCTCATTGCTCTATTGTGTGCACTTTAAGGGAGCTCAGCTGATGTGGAATGCCACTCATTCAGGCTCTCTGCTCCTACAGGGCTCCCCCTGTTTATCAAAGTGCCATCTGCACTCAAGACGGAACAACACTATTTTTAAGAGCAAGATGTGAAAAATGATTCAATGGCATGGTTGCAAAAAAAAACTCCCAAAAAAAAGCAAGTGTAATATTCCTCTTTTGCTCCATTTTAATGGAGTTTTGTAAAACTAACATGGTAACCTCTGTAACTGGAGACCATTAGTGTTCGTGTGTACATAACCTTAAAACAATAATGTTCCCTTTCTCCCTCCCCATCTCAGTTTATATATCTGTGTTTACAGATGTAGAAACAAATGGGCCAGACCCACATTGATATTGTTGAGGGGTGACATTATCTTTTAGCAGAGCACTTATCTAATCTGGCTGCTGTGGGAAGCTGGAGGAAGTGGCTATGGGACAGGGGCCGGGGATACTGCATCTTTAATTACCATTGATATCGCAATAGCGAAGAGAGGGATGGAGGAGCGTAGCCGGCGGGAGGGGGGGAGGGGAGTGGGGAGTGGGTGGTGGGGGGGGGGGGGGGGGGGGGTGTAGTTGAGAGAGGGAGAAGACCCGTGTTCACTTTTTAATTAAGGCTCCGTAGTGTAACTCGTCAATGTACATTATTGGAAGAATGAACGTCAATGCCATTGCTTTTTCTCCCCCTCCTTTATCTCTGTCAATGATTCAAAGACATGATTTATGGTTCGTCTCCGTCTTTCAGGATCATCCATCAAGCGCTGGCTCTGCCGCAGCGCCACCCGTTGTAAATCATTCTGAAAGCCTGTCACTCATTTCCATTAACCGTTCCTCTGTCGCTCTGGTCTCCGCCTCCCTCAACCTCCCCCCCCACCCCCACCCCATTCCACCCCTCTCTCCTCCCCCTCGGTGCACAACCTACAGCCACGCAGGGTATCAGTTCCGTTCCGCTGCTTCGTCCGCCTACCTTCTTTTCAATAAATTAACCACTTTCTCCCATGCAATGAATAAAAAGGCTCTGCACTCGTCTTGCAGTCTGCACCTACTCCTCCTCCATTACAGCTGAACACCTTACAAATGTCACACCGCTGACTCGTAGGCTAAATGAGGATATAGCACAGAGAAAATATTTTTGTTGCACCGACTTTTACAGTGTCAGTATTTGAACAGCGTTGATGTGTTTGCAGGGTGGCATTAATGCACGTACAGTATATCCCACACATACAGGGCTCTGCATCTGGTGTTGTTATATTTTCCTCTTACTGTAGGCTGGCTTAAGGCTAATTTAAGCAAAGATTGAACACACGATAAAAGACCATGTACCTAAAGTGAGACTGTGTTCACATTGTTTCATTCTGAAAAGCACCGTATTTAACTTTAATGGAAATGGAAACAATATTATACAAGTAATTATTCCACGTAGTAAAAAGCGCACTAAGTGGGCAGCGCTGCCGTTAAACGCTGTTTGGTTTTCTGAAAATTCTAGCAGTAGTTTAATCCAGACGCTCAAACAATGACTGTAGTCTTTAACCAGTTTTTATAGAAACAGGTCTTATGAACAGAAATAATTGGCTCAATGGAGTGACTGTCAATCTCTTACAATGGTTGATGTGCCTGCTCCGGGGAGCCCAATTCACTGGCTTCTTTTTCTCATTCTAATCAACATCTAGATATCAACACAGCAGAATACCCACAAACAGCAGAAAGCCTGTTTTGAGGGGAAACTTTCAACTATTGGGTGCCAACACATTTCACTATTTGGGCAGCCATTGTTCTCAGAATGGGCTGTCAAAGTGACAATGCGCAGCAGGCAAATCCAGAAGTTTGCACTTTTCAGAAAGCAGCGGGCCCTAATCATTTTGTGGAGGACACTTGACAACAAATTTGCCATTAAAATGAATCTGAATAGGAGGGAGCAGGGGGCTGTTTTTGAAGCATTCCTGCCTCACTTACTGTTGCTCGTCTTGTCCCACGGAGCTCCAGGTTTGGCGGGCTCGCTTCTCTCCCTTTTATGCTTGCCATGAAGCAGCCTTTGGTCCCACTAGAAACTGACAGTACCACGCTTCAGCTGCAAATTCACTCTGTAGCCTCATTGTATTTAATGAAGGGAAAAAGTGGCAATCTACTATTAATGAACTTGGAATGTAAAAAAAAAAAAAAAAAATGCCTCCCTTTGCTGAAAACTGCTTGTACAAGGAAAGCTTTGGCTGGAGCCCATCCAGAATCTAATGAAACATCCATACAGGGACAGAGCGGGCGGGAAGAGTTAGTGAAATGCAGATTGTTTTAATAGAATACACACAGTCTCTTCCAGCTGCACTATCAGATTCATCTAGACCTGACCTTGATGGAGCGCTGTTGTTGTTTGGGACGGCCAGTGTTTAGGGTTCATGCAAAGTTTATGACGCAGGGACTGTATGTACTGTATGTACGTCTCTCAGGGGAGGACTGAATGCTACGCAGTCCGTGGAGCAAAGAGTGACGGTGACTTGCCACTATACAATAACGTCCAATTTAACATTGAGTTCAATTACATCCTCGACATTGCCCTTCAGATGCAGAGTTATACGATGAAGCAAATGTTTAGTAAACATCAGCCGATGACTGAATCGGAATTGCAAAGCTTTTTTATTTTGCCGGGCTAGTGGGCATGAAAAGCAAACATCACGTTAGGCGAGTGTAGGCCATCATACCTTTCACTCAGTATCTCATAAAACTAGAACAAAGGCTTTATGTGTGCAAGGCACTGGTCCTTTAAACGATGGCCCACTTTCCTCCCTGCTGCCACGCAAACATTCCTGACTGACATTCAATCAGGGAAATTTGAACCAAAGCAAGATGGTCTTTTATTAGTACCGCCCTGTTTGCTCGACTGGTCAGCTCCAATATGCGAAGCGGTTTGAGTGGCGTACTGTAAGATGATGGGTTCACTCTCTGATAAGGGTGAATGAGGGGTAAACTGCTATTCTGCAGAAAGGAACCATCAGACCTCATCATGTCGCTCCTGGAGAGCCGTGTCACGGGCTCTTCAGAAACCGAGTGACAGAGCGGCGCGAGGCTGCTCCCCTCCTGCTCGTGGAAAACACACTGGAGCTGAAGCCGCCCTGCTTCTGCTCCGCCAACTGGAACTTTGCATCAGTCGGGGCAGAAAAGATCATCTATAATCTGACAAATATACACTGAGGCTTTTAAGCCTCTTCAGTTGTAACGTAATCCTACACGCGCGCCAGAATTGTTTATATTTACCTTTTCTTGTTAGCAGAAGAGGACAAATGGAACACAGTCATGCTTTGTACAGAATGGTTTTTAATGCTTATACCGAAACGGCACAATACAGCTCATTCAGCAGCGGTTTGGTCACACAAATGACCAAATAAAACCCATGTTGTCACTTATCTTTTGTGGTATCTATCCATGCAGATAGTTTTGAGAGATCAGCTGCTTCCTCAGTATAGTGGAGTTTTATTTCTCACAGATTTGCAGTTAAATGGACCAAATATGTATTTCTCAATACTATTTTATAATAGGTATTTTCAAAAAATGTACCTAAAGTATTAAAAGTAAACGGCGTCATTGTGCAGAATGTTATATAGTTATATTATTAGGTCATTATTATTGCTGCATTAACATGTAAGCGGTACTTTAATTGTGTAGTTTGTAGATGGAGCATTTTAACTGCTTCATATACTACTGGATCATTTATAAAATATGCTTTATATGAAATGTTAATGTATTAAGTAATGTGTAGATACAGCTGTCAAATGAAAGTAATACAAGTACAATATTTCCCTCTGAAAAGTAAAGTATGTAGTAAAAAATTGTACTTAAATGTTAAATTTCTTTCCGCTACTGCAGATTAAAAAAAGTCTCAGACTAACAAAAAACAAAATTATCTACGTTTCTATTTACATGCTTTAGTCACTTTATTAGGTTTGATCAAACACAGCTTAGCCGTCAATTCTATCTTTAGAAAGATGATGATTATGGTTAACATTTTCTGGGAAGCAGTAATTGAATTACGTGTTTATTATTGAGGTCAGAGTAAAGTGATGGTAAACGGGTTCCTGTGTGTGTGTGTGTGTGTGTGTGTGTGTGTGTGTGTGTGTGTGTGTGTGTGTGTGTGTGTGTGTGTGTGTGTGTGTGTGTGTGTGTGTGTGTGTGTGTGTGTGTGTGTGTGTGTGTGTGTGTGTGTGTGTGTGTGTGTGTGTCTTTTGTAACTTGGGTGAACCCCTTTAAAAGTCCTACTTAAGACCGGTTCTATCCATGTATGTAATTATATCTCGTACACAGATAACAAACACACACCTGCTGGTTGGTAAGGTGTGTGTGTGTGTGTGTGTGTGTGTGATGGTCTCTGCCGGTGCTCATAGGGGGGACCCTTTGGTGAGAAGCAACACCAGGAATCTGCATGTTGATGTGGCGGCTGTGGCACGTTCAAAGTGATGACTTAGGTGCTGTAGTGCAGATTGCAATGCTCTCCCACCGCTCTCTTCCAATTAGGCAGCGGGCCGACTGATTCGTCCTCGGAGCAGAAGCTTCTAGTAGGCATCAAAAGGAGCAGCGTCGCTCTGTGACATCACGGAGGGGAAAGGGGCTCCTGGAGCCTAATGCAGAGCAATCTGACGTGGCTCAGTAATATCATGATCAGCTTACACGCTAAGAAATTCCCACATTTGTATCGTTGCATAAAAAAAAACAACCCCCCAATAGCTCAAACTAAACACTCTGCGCAGCTCAGGGCGACTGCCTTCGGTTATTTCTTTTTGTTTACCGCAGTGTTGATTGTGCTTTCCAAAGTTCTGTGTTTTTAGTTAACAGAATGTTGGTTGTGAAAACATTTTTTGATTAATTGCCATAATTATTGTGATCATTTTTGCCCAAATGAACAGCCAGATGGCAGGATATGGTGTCATATTTGCGATCTTCCCATTAATCTGGCTCTAGGTCCATCTGAGCACATTGTGCCATTTGCTGTGTTCACAATCTGTCCTCAAGTTGTTGTTTTTAGCTGCAAGTTTTTTATTTGATTATATTAGTCTATAAAATATTAAAGTTGAGGGCGTATGAAAGCAAGGCATTTATCTGCATGAATAGCTCGTGTTTAGTGAAGTAAGTAATGCGCTTTAAGTAACATCTCCTTCATGCATACAAAAATTAACATGAGTGTTTCCGTCTCATGGTTTTGTAGCGAAAGCCTCAGAAAGATCCAACAAAACCACTTTGCGGTGGTTCACGGCTGCTTTTAAACCCACTTTCCATTATCTAACATATGTATTCTCCCCGTTTTGTTTTCAATGTATTCAACACTGTTGATAACATGTGACGATATAAACTCGGTTACAGTGTGTCTGCAGAGTTTTGAAGTCTATTAAGGGCGTCATATAAAAGCGTTGGAATGAAATAATGGGCCAGGTGGGAACTAACGACACATTTCCTGTGTTTTAAAAGCGAGTCAAAAACTATTTAATTCTGTGATATCAATTAACCTCCAGACAAATTTTGTCAAAGGGAGCAGTCTGAATGTGATTGTTCTCTATTTACTCTGCAGTGTCCTTGGGCTCGGGGAGACTGTTTCCTGACAGGGAACAATGAGGAGAGAGGTGTTTACAGATCTTTACAGATGGCTCCGGGCCTCAGAATTAGCTCTTCACAATACCTCATGTGATTCAGTTCAGACTTAGCTTCAGATGTGTCATCAAGACTATCATCGGGATGTCTGACAACGTATCTCTTTGATCTTGACGTTCGCCGCTCACAGAGTTAGTCAGATATCACTGTCAAATATTAAACCTTGTGACATGTGCGTCTCGTTCTAATGATAGCTCGCTGAAGAAATCACAATCGCATCGTTGCCGGCTCTGTTAGAAAACACAGCATCCTGTTTGGAACGTTGCAAAGAGCTTCACAACTTTGGAATTATGTTTTGTACACCATGTACTCTTTCACTGACATTTCACACCTATTTATAACAACAGATGAGCACGGTGACTAAGTGTTTTTAAATTGTGCAGACACAATTAATCGTGTGCACGTTGCTTACATGCGAGTGAAAACAGACGATAGCTACTGAGACGGCCTCGAGATTGTTCAGTGATCCTGACCTGCGTCGTACAGTGTTCTCCGCCTCTCCGGCAGAGTCCTCCTGTTTCTTCCTCTTTTTCTTTTTTCTTTTTTTTTACATGGCATAAATCCGGGAGATGAAAATGTCATGGAGCAGGTTCATTTTGCAAAGAGGTTTTGATTGCCGTGCGCGTGTAATTGATTGTTCCAAGGACAGGGGGAAATCTAGAAATGTCATAACAGTCCTGCTTAGGTTGGTCCCACCACAAGGCAATCAATGAGAAGTAAAAAGAGATATTGATTTGCTAGCAGCAAAAACTGTAGCTTGAGACAACCGGAGAGCGCTGGGGAAAGTGGCACAGACGTGCAGACCTGTCACTGGCACCTATGAATTACCCAATCTTCTCTGAAGATAGTGTTACCTCGGATACTCACAAAGTCCTGCGCTGGGTATTGCAGCTGTCCATTAGCTAAGCTCCTCAGGCTGCTAACTCTCTGGCTTGTCAGATTAATGAAGGAAATGTTGACCTTCCGAGGGATAAATGTTGATGTTCTCAAATTTACAAAAGTTTCTCCTGACATGTTAACATTGGAAACAGAATGCCCTTTTACAGCCGGCGCACACATTTCTACGATGATTGACACATTTCGAATCGACTCACTTCCACAAGGGAGGGAGGATTGTACTGTATGAAGATACTAATGCTTGAAGTTGAGTTGTAAATATGTTGTCATGTAAGCCTTTAGCACCATTAGAGTTGGACAGCGGCCTGCCACGAATGTTGCAGTATATATAATCTACTATTTCCTGTGCAGTTAGCTGGTTGCTCTATGTAAGGGGGGGGAAAAAGCCTTTTGGCTCAGAAAGAGGCTTCTGTAAATCCAGGCCTTGCTATGCCAAGAGTCTGCTCTAACGGATAAAGGTTATAAACACTTCAACTGCCTGATTTATGATGGACACCTCAGGTTTTTTGACCTTTGCATATCTCTGTCTGAAGATATAAATTTGTAGTGACACAGATTGGAGGCTTTACAGCCGTTTATGACATGCTAAATCTCAGGCGAGGCATGCCAGCCTCTTGTTTTGTGAGGCTAGTTAGACTGGGAGTTGCCTTGCTTGGACTCACAGACAACATTTTCAAAGCAGGCATTTCCTGTTTTTTTTTGTAAAAAAGAATGTCGCCTGAGAACAAGCACTTGCTGCTCTTTACTTTTGGTTTACACGATGACACACCGCTTCATATACTTTGAACAATGATGTTTGATGAGGCGTATTTGCAGTTTTTTGTTCTGTATTCTCGACAGACTTTGATTTTAATAACAGGATTACTTTTTGGAAGGTGTTGTGGCATTGTCCTTGAATGTGATCTTGTATGAAAGAGCAATGCAGCTTGGCATGGCAGCAGCACTGGGGTAGACCAAGAACTGGTAACGTACGGTTACAAATGGTGTGAGAAGCAGAGTCAGACATGTGGGTATCTTGGAGTGATCCCTGCCAGAAGGTTAATTGGTGCCTCTGGATGTCTGCTACTTAGGGCATCTGATAGAAAAGCATAGAACAGCAGGAAGGGCAGCTGTTAATCTCTGTCAATTCCATCCTCAAAAACCACGATAAGACGCAAACATTCACATTAAAATGAATAGAACTACATTCATCTCACACATAGGGTGGGTGAAGCTGAACTGCATGTATTGGAGAATTCTAAGCTACATGAAATATGCAGGAAATAGCCTTTACATGATGGTGCACACTGGGATTGAGCCGTTTCTCACTGGACTGGAAAAATGCTCATCTCCCCACTTTGGTGTGCGTTCTTCCCAGTCCCAAAGTCTTAGTGACGACTTTGAAGAGAGAGGACATCAACTTGGAGCTTGTCATAGCCATTGGTGTTCTCCTTCACTGTGAATACTATATATAAGACTATAAATAAAACATTCCTCTGTGCTCTTGACAACTCTCTCCCTCAGCATCAAGGGTGTTTTGGAGGCCATCACCGATCTCGGTTGGCCAATCAAACCACCTCTCTTGCGGTGGATCAAGGTCACAGCACATTGGGGCTCTTGGGTGTGAGTGTGTTGTGTGTGTGTGTGTGTGTGTGTGTGTGTGTGTGCAGGCTCTTGTTCACGAGGCCCCATTCTCCATGTTTGTTTTGAAAGTCCGAATCCCATCTCCATCCATTAGCTGCCAGGCAATTCACCTCCAGGGTTTCTCTTGAGGCACTTGTGAAATATTGATAATAAAAAGAAAAAGTCTTATTCTCAGAAAAATAGACGGGATGGGATGCCCAGTGTGGGACTCCTGAGTGCTCGCCTTCAGCCTTCCCCTTCATGGAGTGCCCTCTATTCAGAAGAGAAATATTAACCACATGAAATGCATAAGAGCCTGGACACGGCTGTTATGTCCTATTCATATTTAACTTCGAGCACATCTGCCACGTCTCTCCCAAAATGCACATTTTCCAGCTAGACTACGAGGCTGAAAATATCTTGGATATGTGACAACACTGACAAACTCCATTTACTGCAGGATGTCTTCAAAAGATATGCAAACATCGGTTGTGTGGGTTGCCGGATGTTTAGACTTTAAATAATCTGAAATAGTTATTGTCAGAAAGGAGAATTTAATCTTCTGTGGCTGTGTTCATATTATGTCGAGCAGACCCTGCAGCCACGTGGAAAACCCTCTATGCTGAGTCAGAGCTTCCACTAATTGGATGATGGGAACTGTGTCAATTAGAAATACTGTTGTTTAATTATCTGTTAATTGAAGCAATAATGTTTGTGCTCTATGAGTTGGGAGAACGAACAGGTGAATAATGAAAGAAGTAATTGCTGTTTATGAGACTGTCAGGGAAAATATAATGACGTGACAGATTGCCAGGAATTTTTAGAATCTTTTTTTTTTTTTATTGTCTAGTTTTAACACTGATAATTGAATCAGCTTTATCACCAGCATGATCAACATCTTTATCAGCATCACCATTCGCATTTGCAACATGTTTTTATTTAGCTAATGGCTCCATGTCTTCTGAAGTTGTATTTTCTCATCTCTTTTCAGTCAATCCTTTTAATGTATTGATGGAGCAATGCACGACACTAAAATATCTGAGTTTGAGTTAACACATTCTCCACACGCGGCTCCAGGGAAGCTGAGATATTATCCAGAAACAGAAGGCTTACATTTTCATTGCAGTTTTGAGGCATCCATAATCACTATGGAATAGGTAATTTACAATAACACTTAGCAGGGCGCAGAAGAATCAATTTCCTTTTGTCACTCAGTGGCCAATGATTGTTGTAAACATCTCAACTTGAGGCCAGAAAAAACTTGGACACAGCACTAAGTCAATGGCCTGTCGTGAATCACAAGGTGCTGTTACACCAGCAGTCTGTTAGTAAAGACATTACGTCCAGCCATACTGTCCAACGTCCCAAGGCACAAAGCAGCCGCCATTATGTTGTCTTAAATGGCGTCTGTGACAAAAAAATAAATTCTTTAAACACAGTATGTTTTAATGTCATTAATTTCCATGTCTCTTCCTTTTCTAGTGTACATGCCCGGTGAAGACGGTGTTCTTCAGGATCCCATCCCTGAGGAAGACGCCGAGAACGACACTCAAACTGAAGAGGAATGCTCAGAGAAGACCAGCCCCAAAGTGTCCGAGGACAAAGAGCTAGACAACAAGAGCACCAACACTTATAGCAACCAGAACTCTCCTATTAGTGTCCTTTCCACTCAAGAGGCAGAGTTGGAGTCACGCCTTAGTGACACCAGTGACAGACTCTCAGACTTCAAAACCTCCTCGCCACCAGAGAGCCAGAAGGATGATAAAGGCCGCAGCTCCAAACATAAAGGGGAGACGGGTGGCAGCTTGGAGAAGATGAGGGCAGCCTATGCAAACTTTCTCTCTGATTCCTACTGGACGGGGATAGGGATGGACTTAAAAATTGGCAAAAACACCAGCAAAGCCAACTGTGACAGCACCAACGGAAGCACCAAGACTGAGTTTGATTGGCACCAGGATGCACTCTCTAAGACCCTGCAGCAGAGATTCTCTCCAAAGCCTACATCAAAGCCTAACCTCTTTAGCTCTGTTCACCTGTACAGGCAAACCACCAAACCCTGTGGCTCAGGGTTCACAGGAGCCAGTCGATTTCGCTGTAAGGATTGTAGCGCAGCTTATGACACTCTTGTGGAGCTGACGATCCACATGAACAAGACTGGACACTACAAGGACAACAACCAATGGCAAACAGAGTAATTCCTCTGCTTCGTCCTCAAAATCTAGGAAACGAAATTTTCAAGATATGGAAGGAAAAGAGGATGCACAAAAAGTTTTGAAGTGCATGTTCTGTGGCCACTCTTTTGACTCACTCCAGGATTTGAGCGTCCATATGATCAAAACTAAGCATTACCAAAAAGTGCCTTTAAAAGAGCCAATCCCAGTACTCAACGCTAAATTGTTGTCATCAGCAAAGAAACGGGCCTTTGAGACGGTGAGACCTTGCTCTCCTGACTCTACGACCGGTATATCTGGCTACACTGAGGCCCAGCGGGCCGCCGCCATTTCAAATGCTAACAATAATCGCTACGGCTATCAGAACGGAGCGAGTTACACTTGGCAGTTTGAGACATGCAAGTCTCAGATTCTTAAATGCATGGAATGTGGAAGCTCCCATGACACCCTTCAGCAACTCACCACGCATATGATGGTTACTGGTCACTTCATCAAAGTCACAAACTCAGCCTCTAAAAAGGGTAAACAGTTAGCGCTTGACCCCCTGGCCATAGAAAAGATCCAGGGTTTAGCTGAGCCTGCTGCCGGTGACACCGAGGGAGAAAAGGTGTCTCCAAAAGTTCCTTCCCTCGGGAGCAGTGACAAGAATGGCCAGGGGGAAGGTACATCAGACAAAATGGAAGAAACTGAAACTAAAGATGACAAGCAAGAGAGTGAGGATCAAAAGGCAGGCAATGGGGCTTTTAAGTACCCTTATCTCCGTGAGGAGGATCTTGAACAGGACTCTGGAGGAGGAGGGGACATTCTTAAATCTTTAGCCAACACAGTGGCCACTGCCATCAATAAAGCTCAAACAGGGACACCAAGCTGGAGTGCCTATCCGAGCATCCACGATGCCTATCAGCTCTCCGGCATCCTCAAAAGCTCCCCTCTCTCTATATCTCCCCCTACTCAGCTAAAGCAGACATTTAACCACAAGCTGAGACCGATTGCCCCAAAGGGGAAGTTATTCCACGGTGCTGTGGGAGTTGAGGCTCCCCAGGGACAGCATCAAAATGTGGACATCAAAAAAGAAAAGGTTGGCATTAGCGATGGTAAAGAAAGTCAGAATACTAAGTTTGATCTGGTGGAGAATGATGACAGCGATTGTCAGGATGATTCCTCTTCCTCTTCAAAGCTTGATGCAGACTGTATGAATGAAGGGAGTGAAGCGATCAAAGGGAAGTTGAGCCCAGATTTCTCTGACAGAGGCAAGACACCGAGCCCCTCTGCCAGCAATGGACGCAGCACTACTTCAGAGCCTCTCAGTGACACTCCAACTCTACTTGGCATAAACCCTCTTAGTGCACTGCAGTCAGTTCTGAACAATCATCTGGGCAAAGCAAATAAGCCCAATAACTCAAGACTAGATAAACTATCTGCTCACACCCAGTCTATTTTTGCTGACATTAACCGTAGTAGCGAGAAACAAGCTTTAATGCTTGGAAATGCGATAAGAAAAAGGCCTGATAACCCCTTTCTCTTCGCTAATGATGACCAACCAATAGACCTGACAAAATCTAAACATAGCAAGTCAAGTTCCTCAGTACTCCAACCCTCCTCCCCGATGCCACAGAAATATGCTCTGTCCGACATCGCCGATATGGTCAAAGTTCTTCCAAAAGCCACAACGCCAAAATCCTCCATACAGTCAAGGATCCCGACGATGAAACTGGAATCGGATGTCAGACGCTTTGAGGATGTTTCTGCCGATGTGTACTCCATCCACAAGCGTAAAGGTAGACAGTCCAACTGGAATCCTCGTCATCTTCTCATCCTGCAAGCTCAGTTTGCCTCCAGCCTCTTCCTGACCTCTGAGGGGAAATACTTACTCGCAGACCTCGGCCCTCAGGAACGGATGCACATCTCCAAGTTCACCGGATTGTCCATGACCACCATAAGCCATTGGTTAGCAAATGTAAAATACCAACTGCGGAAAACTGGAGGGACCAAATTTCTAAAGAACATGGACACCGGCCACCCAATCTTCTACTGCAATGACTGCGCTTCCCAGTTTAGGTCACCGAACGCATTCATTTCCCATCTGGAATCCCATCTCGGGTTCCAAATCAAAGACATGTGCAAAATGCCGGTAGAGCACCAGACGAAGGTAGAGGAGCCCGAACTGTCGAAGGCCCTCAGTGTCAGAGCCACAGAGGCTCTAGTCCCGGACGAGGACGTTGAGTCAAAGTTCAGATGTAAGCTCTGCTGTCGGACATTTGCGAGCAATCACGCGGTCAAACTCCATTTGAGTAAAACTCACAGCAAGTCTCCCGACAACCATTCACAATATGTGGAAATGGACAGGGAGTAGTTTTTCATATTATTGTCACTTTCTTTCTTTTTCTTCCTTTTTTTATTTTAATACACTGGTCAGATATTTCAACCATTTTTCAATTAGCGTTGTGTAGTGTGCATCATTATGACGTTTAAAACATTTCATGGAGTACAGCAAAGTCACGCTGGTTAGAAATTGTATAAGGAAACACTAAGAGATACTTTTGCACCCTGCTCAAATGCATCACCAGTAATGTAATGTATTACTGCTTGAAGAAACATAATTGCTGATGTTTGCATGCAATAGCCCTGGCTATGACTACTATTTATTTGTATGATATGTCAAGTTTCAATTGTATTTCAAAGACAAAATAATTAACTAATTGTACTTTACAACTTTACAGTACACCTGCATCAATGTGCAGCTGTTAAAACAGGTAGCCCGACACATGATAACACACATGCAGACCTGTACAGTGTATTGCTTTGTAAAGATGTTTTGTGTTGCAATGATAGAAGAGAAAAAAAGCACTTTAATAAATGTTTAATCACCAGTTTAGACTTGGATTCTGTACATGACTCAAAAATAATTAGACAGTTTGAAAACAAGGATATTTCACATGTAAATATATTTTAGAAGAAAAAAAAAAAACAGTGCGTTTCATGCAACAAGGATTAACAGCAAGACAGATGATACCTGTGATACCTGCACCTTTTTTTACTTATTCAAATAAAGAGTTAACATTTGATAACAGCTTGTATATCTTTTTATTTTTTCTCTTGAATGGTTTTCTTACGAAGTCAACAGCTTTAGTTTGTTTTTAAACATATTACAATACGTATCACTGAGATCGGTGTTGAGACCAAATGATGGACGATAATTATTCATATTATACCAACAAATTGTGCTCACGTTATGCTAAGATCAGCAACACTTTATTGTTAAATTATTAGGTAATTTTCTCGAAATAATTAAGGTCATTTGCTTCCAATTAAATGTATTACAATTAATTTCTAGTGAAATCTAAAGAGTCTTTTATTCAGTGCACAGCAGATCAGGTGAACATCCAAAACAAATGTGATTAGTTAACATGCAAACATACAATTCATTATATACCACAGCATAAAATGACCAATAATAATTAATTTATATTTATTTTTGTGTCAATTGAGCCTTTCTTTCACCAAAAAAAATCCTATTTTTCCTATAATTAAAACCAAATTACAAGCAAACTTCTAAGGAAATTATCAAGAAGATTTTTCACAAAATACAGACCAATAATATAAAGCGTCATCCAAGTATCTCGTATTTAAATTCGCAATATCTTTCTCCTCTAATACAAGTTTCTAAATCCACGGAGAACCTCAATGCGACAAAGCACAACATCCTCATACTGTACCGTACGCTGCATTGCTTCCTTTACCTTATGACTTTTCGATGCACCTCAAAGATACATCTTCTTGTCAGACTTTATTGCTTTCCTGCGAACGCCGCTGCTGTTGCTGCAAGATGGTATCATAACAATTAAACGTATTTCCTCCTGCTCTATTATTTCAAGGCTATTAAAAATAATTGCCTTCTAAATTCATAAACATTTTATGCAATTCATCTCTTTTTCGAGCAATCTAGTCTTCAATTACCTCCACCCATCAAATCTGTGTTTTATAACGGCCAACTGACATTTGATGGCAAAAAGCACATGGGCACTGTGGTGATTTGAATGCTGTGACACCAACTTGCCCCCTATTGTTGGAAATGAGCAGGCAATCACGTTGTTCATCAGATGACTCCTAATGCAGTTAAAGTATTCAGCTATAATTTCTCCCTGCATTTATAATTACTGTCAGAGACCACACACCTCAGTGAGCAGATTAAAGCTATAAATTATTTAGTGCCTTTCTTCGCCGATGGATCTCTGATTTGTCTGTAGGGCCATTATGTTTTAGGAGCAACTTATTCTTTACTGAAGCCAGCATTGTTCTTAAGATGCAGCAGAAAGAAATTAAAAAAGATGAGGATGGTATTGGCTGTTTGTGAAATTACAAATAAGGCTTTTTACTAACAAAAGGAGACAGTTTTTCATTTTTATTGAGCTTTTATTTAGACTTTTTCCACAGCAATTCCCTATATGTAGATACATTATTCAGTGCATATGCTTTTACAGTACATTCTGAAGATTCAGCACAACCTAGTAAAGATTCACACACAGCTAGTCAAAGAAAAATGCTACCATCAGTGCAATCACACAAGCAAATTAGTTATCTCGGACCATAATTTGCTCTAATAAGTCAAAGTCAATGTGGGATTTATTGTTAGTACACAAAAATGCTAAATGGCTGTAATCTAAATTTAAAGCAAACTTTATGAGGGTAATATGATTCTTATCACGTGATCATTTCAGGGAGTATAAAGTGTAGTGGGGGGAGAATCAAACTACACATCAGCTGCTCTGTTTGTTTTCTTTATTCTCTTTATTAGGAATACCTGAGTTATTAAATGTGGATATACTTCAGGTAACACATCGCAGGTAATTAAGTGAAATAAACCCATAATTCTTTCGATGCTTTATGTTAATTCATTTTTGGATGTTTGCATATTAACACAGTTAATCGCACAGTATATCTAACATGTCATTGCTAATTACAGAACGCAGTCAGCTTTCTGCAATTACACACACACACACACACACACACACACACACACACACACGGTTTCCAACTGATTGATTATAAGAGATATTGAGCACAGTAACATGCTCATACATGGACTCAGCTTCTACAAAAATGTGAATATGTATTTTTGTGTTGCAGTACTAAAGATCGGCTGAATGTGTCCCTTCAAAGCTTCCCCTCAATAATTGAAATCTAAAAATGATAAAAATGTGGTTTAAAATCACAT
This sequence comes from Cottoperca gobio, assembly GCF_900634415.1. NCBI lineage: Eukaryota > Metazoa > Chordata > Actinopteri > Perciformes > Bovichtidae > Cottoperca > Cottoperca gobio. Next base: position 2,594,268 of record NC_041361.1, read on the forward strand.
CTCAGACCTTTTCTCTCACAGAAATGTCTCTTAATGTAGCGAAGCCAATCAAAACCTGCAGCCTACACGTGTATGATTTATCTTTTTCACTATTAGCGTCATTGGTTCAACTAGCTGTGAATGTTTCTTTTTAAATGTCTGAAAGCTTCAGAAATGTCTCACTTTCCTCCAGCTTGGTGTTACTTTCTAAAACAGTTCCAATAGTTCAAATTCAAATTACGCATATAAGTACACTTGCATTGCAGACGCAGTCAAACTCGACCTTAGCAGAATTGACTTCAGCTCGCATTTGCAAATCCTTTGTCAATCTGTCATTAAACATGCTATCAAATAATGATAAGTGTACGCTGCTTGCTTGCACTAGCGTGCGTCTCTCCCTGATGCTGATGTGCTGTAATAGGGCAAATGTGCATCAGAATTTGCCTGCTTGGATACACACAAAACATTTATACTGTGCCTGACTTTGCTTCGCCCTGTGCCAGACGAGCATGGATTCTCTGCATCATCTGGCCTGTAAAGCAGAGGATGAGGAGGGGGAGGAGGGCTCAAAATGTTCATCACACAGCAGCAGGGTAATGACTAGCTCATGTGTTTAATGAAGGGCTTTAGAACTTATAGCTATAATGACCCACATCCTAACTCCCTTTTCTCCCATTTAGTCTCCCCAAAGTCCTCAGGTTATTACGTCCCTGTGAGAAATATCCCAGAAAGAGCATTACATCTCTTCCTTTCCCTTTTTCACAGAGATATCAGAACATTTGTCCTTTTTTTTTTTTTTTTACCTGCATTGTTCTACTGCAGATGCACTGACATGATATTATTTTCAAACTGAGGAGGCGCAAATACGTGGAACACAAAAGCAGTGATGAATGAAGTACCTATATGCTATACCTCTTCTTCTTTTGCTAAATAATAAGCTGTAAAAAAAATGATTTATAATGAATTCAGCCTCCTGAGAGTGTGAGCTCATACAAGACAAAGAGGAATGCATGTATGTCTGCTCTCCTACATACATCATATCTTCCAAATAGCCCATAGTCCTCCACTGTTAATGGTGTTGCTTCAAATATGCTAATTAAGCAAAAATAAGTGATGAATGGAATACATTTGATCAATCAAGTAGGCCTAAGCCCCTGGTGCTGCATATTCATTGTACATCATGAATATGAAACCAAAGTCATTTATCAAATATCAGTTGCACATTTGTATCTTATTAATCATACATGCTGAAACTTCTGTCTTGTCAAAAAAGCTGAAGGTTGATGAAGCACTTGCGAAAAGGATTAAACTCGGGGAACTCGGGGTAGTGCTTCAGTTATAATGCATGAGGTAATTTCAAACTTCCAGAATCTTAAACAGTCGATGCTCAAGATGGTCCTGAACCTCTTTTTTTTTTGTAACTTATACCTCCTCTTTATTTCCTGTCTTTTTAGATATTCACTAGTAATGACTGCTGAATGATTACAGATATTAACGAGCGCCTTGCTTTGAAAAGGGTAACGGATTAATTGTATAACTTAACCAGTGAGCCAGGCTTTGACTCCACACTAAAAACATAATATAACTTTACCCATTGGGAGAACACACCACAAAGACAATGGGTTGTTTTGACCCAGTGTTATTTTTTAATACTACTGTACTTATTATATGTTATGTAACTACAATATGATATGATTATATGGTGGTATAATCTGTTTTATTGTTAGTAATATGTGTATCCTTTGCAAACACTTTATCCTTTTATTTTAAATAAATGTGGTACCATTTTAATCTCAAACTTGAGCTGGTTGTGCCTAACATTGGGTCAGAAAATAAATAATAAAGCATGTTTATTTAATTTGCGCAAAATATATATTTTTGTTATATAAAAACTAGCCTAATCCAGTATTGCATGCTTGCTATATTAACCCAAACTACAATTTTAACACGGTGACTTTTAGTGTGTAACAAGGTATTTTTGATAATAACGTGTAAATATTTTTAATTTTTATTACACTTTTTAGTCATTCAAATCCATAACCTATCAAAAGACATTTAGGACGTCCACTGAAAGTGCTGCATGTTCACATTTCTTCAGTAGGAGAAACATTTAGCAGAAACACAAATGAATAATTGATTCATAACAAGTGAACAAAAGATGAATAAATAAATCCAATTCCCTTCCTTTTTTAAATTTGATTTATGATATTATTTTTTAAAAACTCATAGCATTAGCCATTTGCCAAACCTCAGTGTAACAATGTGTGGAGGTTTTCATTGCCATCATATAGTGGATGAGAGAACTAACACTTGATTGCCAGCAGTTCATCAGTGCATCCTTCATATTTGTCACCCAGCCTGCCTCAAGGCAGCGTGCTAGCTCAAATTGAAGCTGACATCTTCCAAATATGAAAGCAACAAATCACACATTTTTATTGGGCTTAATCTCCAGCCTAGCCCCTTGCAGACGTCAGCACAATCATGAACGCTGCTCTAATTCTTGCCGACTGGCTGCTTGTGCCTCCCAAGCATCTCTGGACTCACAGAACAAACGCAAATGGCCAAACACCAGAGACAGGGGTGACACCTACGCTTATTAGGAGGCTTTAATATGGTGGTGGGAACATGTGCAACTCGTGTAACCAGATTGTGCTTTGACTAATCCATGGATGAGCTGCACATAAAGATTATATCTGGAAACATGCTTGAACATATTGGATCTCAAGACGGATGAAAGCGGATGTTCATTTGACTCACTGGGTAATTCAGTTGTTTGAGTTGTACTTCCACATTTTATATTTGTAATATGTTGCATCAGAACTTTTAGCAGGGAGCTGAACCCACAAACTCACATAAGGAGGGCTAAAATAAAATAAAAAAATCATGTCAGCACAAATCTTTGGGAAAGTTTATTATATTTAGAGTAATTTATTTAGTTATTTTTACTGTTTGCACGCAAAGGTCCAATTAAAAGTATTTTTTTCTGTTGAATAATATAAGGCTAAATGGTCTGGTGCCTCGTGTTTTAAATGAATATTAATTACTTTACTCACTGTAGTGTGAATGTGGTTCTCATTTAAGGACAACTCCACAGATATTACACATCAATATATGTTTACAGGTCTTGGGGAGTATTACTACATATGTTAACAACAAATAGTATATATAGAGATAAAACTGCTTAAATCAGCATCTATTCAGGCTGAAAACTACAAGTTTGAAAATGAAAGAAATCTGGAGTTTTGGAGTTGAAATGAGCTCTGTATCCCGCTCCTCCTCTCTGCTAGGCTAGCAGCTCGAAGGCTACATTAGCCGCTACTAGCATAATACACCAGTGTCTCTGACGGAACTCTCAGTAGTGGCGTTGCATTGTGGGTTATGTAGGCGCCAGGTTTTGACGGGGATAGCAACGTGTGAAACAAAAACAACAATCTTCTTGTTCTGCTGCATTTATTTATATTCCTCATTTTTTCCCGGGGGGTCCAACATTGTAATAGGACTGCAACACTAAATCGGTGTACTACTATTTTAAGGCTAGAAACTACAATTCAGAGTAGATGTAGGTAAGATGTGTGGACGACAGAGACACTCAGCTCTCGAGAACAAAACATATCCGAGCAGGAACCATAAACTCTTACTGCTGGGAGCAAACAGAAACCCAGTCACTTTTTGTCATTTTTCATGAGTCCCTGGTACCAAAGAGAGCCCGTGTGTGTGACAAGGGGGCTTTAAATGTTCTTCTAAGATAAACTGAGCTAAACAGCCAGTGCCAACGGAAACATGATACCAATTGACTACACTTTCTCCTACTATCCCCGCTAGATGTATCATTGCTGTAATTTCCAGCTTGACATTTGCTACAGTGAAAATGCAGCTTGTTGACCGCCACTACACTGTAAGACTGGTCTTAAGTATATTTGATAATGATTGGCACATTCTCGATAGGTCAGGAGCGTTAGCATAGCTACTGATGGCTACAAGCAAAACATAATTAGAGACGCTTGCTGTCCCTACAGCATAAAAAGCAATCTTCAACCTCCTGGGGCGAAAGGTGTGGCCGCCGAAGGGTGGGAACCAACAGACCGACCAACAGAGAGGTTTTCATTAGACCTGCACTATTTGTTTTGGCCACTTGGGGGCAGCGTAAACAAGCTTTAAGCAAAACAACATACTATCATCTTATAAAGTTTATATGGGAAGCGTGTTAGTAGACAGTTGCAGTTTACACATTCAGCTGACACAGAGCAACATTAACATTCATTTGGAGTTGTGTTTCTGACCACTTTGTGAATGTTAGTCTATATATTTACTCTCCTTTTAGCTCTGTTTTGCTCTCCACCAACATCTAACAGAATTATCTGGCTTTTTAGCAGCTAAATGCTCAGCTATTTTTATCTAGCTGCTAACTTTGTCCATTCATGTTTTGGTACTGGGTAGCGGACAGTGGGTTTATCAGAGATTTCTTTTTCTTCGCTGCTGCTGCTGAATGAGATCAATGACAGCGCTGAGAGTGAATCGAAACAGTACATTTGCGGACATTAAAACCAAAACAATGAGCTTAAAGACGCTAAAATTCTCTGTAGAGCTGAGCAGCATTTGGGAGTTGGGTATAAGTGACCCCTTTAATAATATGCATAGTCATTTAATTTCATCTAGCCCTTTTGATTATATGATATTGAAAAGAGCAGCTTTATTATACAGGTAGCGTTCAAGATTAATGGTAGAGTCTTAAAAGAGTAGTGGAGCATTCTTTGTAGCAGACAATACAAAGCCTTTCCAAGATTAAAGCGATTACTTACTTGTTGGATTCTTCTGAAACTTCGAAAAATGTCAAAACTCACAGCTGTGTTTTCAGAATTACACAGATGAGCCCAAGGTGGAGCAGTGCAACATCTGTTTGCTAATTTATGTGTCAAACACAAAACATCAGACATGACTGATCTTACTTTGACAAAAACTTGGAAAATGATGCATCTCACCAACACTTTCTGGCATTTAGCATTACACTGATTGGTCCAAGGGGAAATTACATTTCAAAATAAAGTGACACAATTGTTGCTGATTGAGCCAGATGGGGACATTTTGGGGACAACAATGATTGCTGTTACTTCGTCTTACCAATCTAGATTTTCAGAAGGCGGATTCTCTGCACACATTGAAGGATATGGAAGTTTTGACTCATCTTGTTTCGTTGACATTCAGCTGGAAACATTAACATTAAGCAAAGTGAGGTATAACAATTATAACCCCCCCCCCCAAAAAAAAAAAAAAGAGCTTGGAAAGAATTTGACTGTCAGCACTGTGCAAGGTCGCCCTCGCTGTAAACTAACAACCAGAATTGGATGGGATTGGATTTGGACCCCTCAGACACTGTCAGGAGAATTCAGGGTTTGTTGGCTCTGTTGCAGCCAGCAGTCAACAAGGGCACATGAATGCTTTCTTTTTGCCACTATAAATTTGTTGGCTAGCTGAAGCATTTTCCTTTTCCTCCCTCTCTCTTTTTTTTGTCCACTTTTTCATAACAAGCATATACTGTTGTTCACACCTTCCTATTATTAGATCACTTCCTGGCTTGGAGCCGTGTTGGCCTTAGAGCCAGTAACACTTATTCCTTGTATTGGGCTAGAATGTAATTACCACTGCTGCTACCACATAACAAACAATGACCTTGATTGATTGACAACCATTTTCACAATCTGCTGCTTTGTAGATAAACTGTAAGAAATTTCACTTCACCTAGTTTGGAGCCTAACCCCCCCCCCCCCCCGCCACACGCCACATAAACTCACAAGCAGTGATACTTAAAAATAAAAACCTCTGAATCTGTAAAATGTGACATAATAACCAACAGAGCTGTGTTATTTTAACAACTGAATGTTCTCATTTCCCCTTGTCTATCAGTCAGCCTGAGTGGATGGTGGCCAGGAGGGGGATGGGTTGATGGATGGATGGAGGCACGGGGGGGGTCGAGTACAGAGCTCTCCACCTCTTGCCCTCCTCTGCTGTCATCTGTTGCCCCACAGCAGTCCAGAGGTTGTTGCCGTTTTGCTCACTTGTAATCCGTCTCACTCTCTGGCTGCCGGCTCTCGGGTCACCTGTCACTCAATTTGACATGAATCAGCATTGACGCCAGCAGATTTAAGCTATTTCTCTCAGTCTGTAAACACAGCCGGGGTCTGCGGGCCTCTAGCAAAAATAAAACAACAAAAAACGGCCCTTCCCACCCACCTCAAAACTACTGAATGTTGGCTAATGACCCTTACGAGCTTGAATATGATAAGACATGTTTGGTTTGTTGTGATATAACTCCAATTAAATGTGGAATGGTAATCAGGTTGTGTTAATGTGACATGACATGCTGCTGCAACTCACTTTTCCTGCCCCGGATGAGGACACGGTGTCAGACTGAGAATACACAGTAACATCAGTCTGACTCATATCAATATGTTTGATGATATAAGGTAGATTTACCATGACATCCGTGCACTATCAGAGAGTGAAACCTCTTTAAAATATAAAGATACAGTCGTGTTGGGATAACATGAACTTAAAGGTGCCCTGTGGAAATCTCTTGTAAAATTATAAAAGTTACTTTTACTGATTCTAAATGTATTTCCTTCCTCACAAAACATGTCCGCAGAGCTGCATGTGTTATATTATATATATATATATATATATATATATATATATATATATATATATATATATATATATATATATCGGGTACCTTTAAACTCTAGAAACCAGGGAACAAATTTGCATTCAGGAGGAGCTAGAAATAAATGACCTTGTAAGAACTTTTGGTAAAAGTTACTTTTACACCACTAAATATATTTGACATCTTAACGAAGTAAAAGTTTATATTAAAAAAATATTAAGAGCTCATAAAATACGATGTATTCATTTGTTACAGATTAAACTCACACGGTATATAAAATAAATAATAAGCAACGTTGCATCAAGTAAACCACAAGAGAATATTCTCAATCCTCTGCATATTTGAAGAAAACAAAATGACACTGGTGAAACTAGACGTACACACGGAGCATGCTGTATCATATGGGAAACATTACAGGTGTCCACATTTGTATGCAGACCATGCGTTGAATATCAGAGACGCTGAATTGATCCAATGATGCAAATACAAGCAACAGTGATAGTAGGAGCTGCAGAGACAGTTGTCACTGTGGTCAAGATTCAGACATGGACATGTTCAGTCTTAAAAATGCAGCCGCTGTGCAGACAGGGAAATCAATACAGCGTTTTGTTATCTATCTCTATCTTACAACTTAAAAGAGAAGGATTATATGTCATAGAGTGAGCCCAGGCAGACTTAGGCGTAGATCTATCATTGTAGAGTCACAGGCCTTTTCCTGTGTAAATCATGTGTCACATGGGCAGCAAGTTCATTCTCCGGCCATGGAATACATTTAGGCCTTGGACACGGACCTCCATTTTTCACTCATGATCGAGTGCTTCCCCTGCAGTGCTGGACCTGTAAGTAGATTATTTTCTAACATGACGCCTTCATTGTTCGTTTTGTTATTGCTGTCCATATTGGATCAAACACGTGGGGGGGGGGGGGGGGGTGGGGGTGGGGGGGAAAGCTTCATGTGCTAAAAACAAGTGATTGATACATTTTAATTACTCTACTTCTCTTAGGAGTGCAACCGTCACAGCTGCTGAGGTTTTAATGTGACAAACGCTTGACAGTGAGACAAGAAAGGCAAATGACACACCTGTGGCAAAGTTGTGAAGGTACTGAATTTCTCCCACCTGAGCAGTCAGTCCTGCACGTGTCAGAGGCGTCAGTGCAACCGCAGGATCCCCATCAACCAAAGCCTCAAACGGAGGCGAGACAGTGAATGATCCGACTTCATCGTTTACAGGACCCTCATCCTTGTGGAGCTTTGGAAACCATCTCTCATGTGGAACGTAAGGCTGGCCGTGCGACGGTGGATGAAGTGAAAAGAAGCCACGGAAAATATGAGCCGTCACGCCCTGCGATGCGTCCTTTCAGGCGAAGACAAAGGCCTCTGCAGAAGATGTGTTCAAAGTCCTTGATAAAAAGGGAATTACTGTTGTTAAAATGTGATATCTTAGCAAGGATTGATGATACATTAATGACCGTTATACAGCAAACCCTACAGACATAAAGACATCGTTCTTAACCTTCTTTTGGTTGGCGTAAGAATCTTGCGGTGTAGCTACTGAAGTGGGAGCTCTATTCTACAGGTACTGTATATTCTCAGTTATGGGTACAAAGACAGGCCAGCAGGTAGTCACTCATTCAAGACATCTATATTACACCAGTGCGATGGGGTCTTCCAGAGACAATCATTCCTACGATTCACTTTCAGCACACAAGAATCACCTTATGTCATGAAAGTATGTGAGCGCTGAAATTGTAAGACAGCTCCCACTTCTGGCTTTCATCATCTCTTCCCAAAGCATTTCGATTTAATTTAAGTGTGCCGGGGAAGTGCTTTCATTTTGTTTTAATGAAGTTTTAAAAGTTGTCTGATCTGTTATGTAAGCTGCCGCCGCAGTCCAACTTTCACTTACCTATAATCTGCTCTCCGTGTGATTGCCACAGAATACAACGGGATGACCTGTCAACCGTTACACCATGTGTGGGATATTCCCGAGTTCACTCTGAAGTTAATCACTGGCGCAGAGAGATAAGTCCGTCTGCGGTGATGAAGAGCCATGCCCATATCCAGCTGTAAGTCCCAACATCATCTATCTGTTTCCATATCTATCAAAATATATGGATCAAAATGACAATGTGATCTGATGTTCTAAAGCAGGGGTGTCAAACATGCGGCCCGGGGGCCAAAACCGGCCCACCAGAGGGTCCAATCCGGCCCGCGGGATGACTTTGCAAAGTGTAAGAATGAGTTGCTTTGATCATAAAGTAAAATACTGTTCCAGATACCTGTGATGAAATGTGTCGTGCCTTTGTAGATACACTGTGATAGAAACAGTTTTTAAAAAGTCTCGCTGAAAGTGACCCAAGATTATGTGAAACAAAGACACAGTAAATGCCGTCATCTACACAAAGACAATGAGATGTTTCGTCCAATGTCACGGCATTATGTTGGAGAATTTAAACAAAGAATTGAACCGTAGACAATATCTGCTCGGAAATGGAGAAGGGTCTTAGCTGCCACATCAAAACGGAGAAAAAAGGCATAGCATTTGAAAGCCTAAAGGCTTAAACTAATACAAAAAGTCTAATCAGACTAGCAATCCCTGATGTTAATGAAGGTGTCACACATTGCACAAAGAAAGTTGTGCCTGGCAATCTTCCATTTTTCGGCTGCCTACACCAGTGACATTTCATCTCACATTCAAAGAGCGCTGAGGCCCCTTAATGAAATGCATAATTAACATATTCTAATTGTGCTGAGCACAGTGATGGTTTTGACAGAGCTCACTTTCCATGTCTAATTCAATGCTAATTTAATCTGTTCTTTTCCCGCCGACATGACCTTTCTTGATTGAGTTTCACCGCAAAGAATTTTTTGATGGATTGATTTATCAACCTCTTGGAATGCAACAAAAGTGCCAGTTTTAGACAGACGAGAGGAGAAAATGACGAAGACGATGGCGGACAAAATCAGGTGAATGTGGAGGAAAAAACAATTTGGTCTTTTTAAAATTAGATGAAGCCAGGCGAGCTGTATAGAATTATGCCTCGTGATACATTGTGGTATTAAAACACTCACTGCACAAAACATCGCATTTTGAATCCTGCGGGTCTAATGGCATCATTTCTCAGTCACACGCAGAACATTGCTTAAGCCATTGGGCTGGCGTACCTTTAACACAGGGATTAAGAGGAATCTAAAGGCGTCTTTATGACAGAGAGAGCAGAAGACACCAGCACTATTCATGGATCTTCTTAATCTGAGTATTTACCAAAGGTTGATGCTGAGTAGGCAGCTAAGAGTATCTCGGCCCACTCAGCTGTTGAAATTCCCATTCTTTTATAATGGGAAAGAGAGAATCATATTCAACAGAGGCAAAGACACTGACGCGGCCTATAGGAGACCGTGTTTAGCTTTGAGCTGCGGCCCACAAATTGTAGGGAATTTGTTGTAAGCAATAATTTACTTTCTGGATACACATGCCTTTTTTCCTTTACAGTCCTTTTAGATGTCAGATAATACATTTGCACTATTCTAAATGGAAATGACAGAAATTCCCTCTAATGTGTGATTCCTTGTCCCGGTATGAGGCAAAAACCTAGGTAGTGAAATTAGGGGAGAAAGCTAGGGATGAGGAGGAATGTGGAGCTGTCAGTCAGTCAGTCAGTGGGAAGGGGGATTATGCAGAGCTCAGAGCGGTAATTGAACACCGTCGGGCCCGCCCTCATTTACATCTCTCCCTTCTGCTGGCTTTGATTGGCAGCTGTACATGAAATGCCACATCAGTTGAAAGTATGTTGTGAGCTGGCACTAACAATCCTGTGGCTCCGGGGAGACCTGCCATATTGTAATTTGGTTATCAGGCATGAAGGAAATAATTCTAAGTGCCAGGAAATGTGAGGCAGAATAAATGCTTCATTGCTGCAAGTTGCCCAGGGTGACAGTTCTTATTTAATGTACAAGAGCGTCCCGTTGCCTGTAGATTTGGGGAGCGGAGAAGGGGAAGGGTGTTGTAAAATAGGAAGATGGGTAAACAGAATAAAAACACAGCTAATCAATAAAACAAATAATAACATTACGCATAATTTTGAGGTCAGGTTTGTACTCTAAATAAAAAAAAGACAATAAATGCATTATGGAATATATTTGTATGGGCACCCTATTTTTAGGCCCGCACATAGAATTCCCAGACAAAAAGGCATAAACACAGAAGTAATGCAGATTTGAGCGTGCCATTGCATCATTCGGTTGACATGTAGTGAAAATGGGTCCTGAACGCAGCCACTTCTCTTAAGTGGCTCGGGCCTTATTTGTTTTGATGCACTGTTTTTGCATGGGGAGTCTTTTCTCTTGAGATGGAGCTGTCACATTGTAAAAAAGAAGCCCCTGATGCTGGCAGCAGCCCCCGGGCAAAATGAAAACAAGTAAGTGGCATAGATAAATCATGCCAGCCAACGTCTTGTTGATGAATCAGATAAGACCAGAGCATCTCAGGAACACTGGGCTTAATGGAGGTCCCAGTGGCAGCTGTGGGTGGGTTTATAATGACTGTAGAGAGTTTCTTTTGTTTACTCACAATTATAACACAGATCCAGGGTTAGATAGTTAGATAGAGGTAGAGATAGAGATGGATGGATGGATGGATGGATGGATGGATAGAGGTGTATATATATATATATATATATATTTACCTTTGATAATTAGGCATTTAGCAAGGTTAATCTTTAATCTTTAATCAGTTTCCCACAGATTTGTTGGGCCGTGCAGGATAAAGGACACACATTGTTGCAAAATGGCAAAGAGCGCTTTATAGATTGTATGCAATAGGTGCACTCTATACGTTGTTGTGCTGTGCAATCAAACGTTGTAAAGGAGGCAGGCGTAGAAAATGCTTCGAAAAGGACTTTGACACCGAAGACCATGACTCACGTCTCACTGCAAGACACATTCCCTGTAAGGTTCAGGCAACAAAAGCTCTTCGGTTGAGGAGGTTAGAGAAAAAAGTGGTTTCAGTTATATATTAATAAAGTAAACACTGACTGCTCACCAATCCCTTTACCTAACCTTAACCTGTGTGAGCCTAAATATAACAAAGTTGTATTGTTTGAGACAAATTAAATATGTTGTCAGTAAACATTATAATATTTTACTGTTCAGTATCAACATTTTGCAACTTGCCAGATACGGTAATTTACAACATTTCCAAAAAGTATTTGCTGTTGCAAAGTACGAAGTTGTATATAAATGTCACGGACAGGAGACTACATTGCAATATTGTTCCATGTTTATGTCTTTACAGACAGTGGAGAGTGGGGGATATGTTAAGGTTAATGGATGATGTCTTAACCCCTAAGCTTCGGGGGCGTCTTACATCTTAAAAGAAAAATGAAGGAGGCTCATTTCAACTCTTGCGTGTATTTACGCAGCTTTATTGTGGCTCAGTTAGGACTTTTATTATTTGATTAATGTAGGTACATGGATGAAATATCAAGCTATTTTTTATAATTAGGTAGTCTAGATGATGTCTTACAATTTCCGACACAAATCCCAAATAAATAGATACAGATTGTAGCTTTGTGTTACTCCATAGATAGATAAACAGATAGATGGATGGATGGATGGATGGACGGACGAACAGATAGAGAGAGAGATGGATGGATGGATGGATGGACGGATGGATGGATGGACGGACGAACAGATAGAGAGAGAGATGGATGGATGGATGGATGGATGGATGGATGGATGGATGGACGGACGAACAGATAGAGAGATGGATGGATGGATGGATGGATGGATGGATGGACGGACGAACAGATAGAGAGATGGATGGATGGATGGATGGACGGACGAACAGATAGAGAGATGGATGGATGGATGGATGGATGGATGGATGGATGAACAGATAGAGAGATGGATGGATGGATGGATGGATGGATGGATGGACGAACGAACGAACAGATAGAGAGATGGATGGATGGATGGATGGATGGATGGATGGACGGACGAACAGATAGAGAGATGGATGGATGGATGGATGGACGGACGAACAGATAGATACATACATAGATACATACATACATACATACATAGATGGATGGATAGACCCATCCTATTTGTTGCTACAAGGCTAATTATTCATAAACTAATAGGGTTAAGAGAAAGTGGCCTCTGCCATCATCTCTCATGTGAACAGACTGACTGAGAGACGTGATGGCTGACATTCCCTGGCAGAGTGCGGATCATTTGTCCGCAGGAACAGGGGCAGCTCAGTTCCAAATGCCATGGTGTGGGGTGCCCAGACAATGGGCTCAATGCTGGGCTATTATCCCCTGTGTCAGCAGGGATTGGCCTCCCATTTGAAGAGGTCCACTCGTCTGCATCCATGCCACTTTGAGGAGCATCATTAGGTGGGCCAGTCAATTTCCAACCTAGTGTTATCTGGATGCTATAAATACTATGCATCATTCCTCCCTATGTTTGCCTTCACACCATCCATCCAGCTGCCTGCAGTCCTGAGTGGATGGTCGGCTCAGCGCCAAATGTTCTATGCTATTTGTTTTTAATCAAAAATGTAAGAAATAGCTCCGCAAACAGCATCACGATAGCACACGTATATTGTTTTTAACGACAGGTCTTCTGTGAAAAGTTCAGCATATGCGCACGCATCATTGATAGACATACAGTTCAGTTTAAATAACACTTCTGTTGATCATCCTGCCAAACCCCCGATGGGATTCAAGCAGGTAAATACTGCTGAACGTATAGTTAACTTCACGTCACACTGGATTTCTACTGTACCTGATCAAACGGGCCTGTGAGGGGCCAAGACAGGCTTAGACCATCATTAGTCCATAGTGAGGTTGCAGACTACTAGTAGCTTTCTCAGCTCATGGCCAAATTGGCTGGATGTCAGTCTGTCTGTGGCTTGTGAGGTGTTAAGAAGCCTAATGATGTCTGGTCTTGGCTGCTCCATTGTTTGGATGTTGATCTTCCTCTGCAGGTGATGTAGGCGGCTGAATGTTACTGAACTATAATCCAACACAGTGTGCATATCAGTGATGAGCTTTTTTTTGTTTTTATTCATGTTATATGATGAGCTGGTGTGACTTATGAATGTGCCTTGGTGGATAACGCAAGTGGAAATCAAAGGCGTCGGATTTACGGCAAAGCCTCAAAGAATTCCCATTAGTGTTTAAATGTTGCAATTTAGAGAAATAAGCCAAAGCAGGAATGGAAAAGGTAAAAGAGGATTTGATTTTGTAATGTTTTGTTTGCACAGATGTATATATGGTGATGTTTTCTGACACATCTCTTACTCACGCTTTTTTGGCTTGTCTTTAAACCCTCCCTTTGGCATTGCCAGACTAAGTTATGTGGATTGCCTGTGAAGATGTGATATCTTGGAAGCACTCAGACTGCCCCCAGAGAATTGGCCTGTAAACCATCATTAGCGAGTGGAGAAGTGTAAGTCTTTAAAATGTTAGATCCAGCTGACGTGCCATATAACCCTTTTTATTCCCAGTGACAAACCAAACCATCTAAAATCATGTATAATTATGGCGAAGCAAATCCAATTTACCCCTTCTGAATGCAAGGTTCTCTAAATAAATGAAATTATAGATTCAGAAACATAAAGCAACTGCAGTATTTCACAAAGTACATCTCTGCATTTGGATCCCAATTCAACACGTGTTCTCCACGAATAGCATTTTAAAAGGATTAATTGACTTTTTTCTTTGATTTCTAGATGCGATGGATTAAAGCCCAGTAGGCTAGTGTTGGGATTTGTCTTTCTGATCTTTTGGATTTTAAAACAAATTCAAAAGAAAGAAAAAAAAAAAAGCTCTGACTTTTGATGCAGTCGTGGCAAGACAGAATTTCATATTTAGCTTTGACATCTTTGACAATTGGGGAGAGAGAGGCAACCTTCACAACTTCCAAGCGCACATAAAAGTTAGATCAGTTGCATTTTTAAAGGTGCAAAGGGAAGTCATCATACTCAACCAAATCAACATTTCAAAGTCATCACGGAGCCCTTGACTTTTGTGGCAGATCACAGAAGAGTGGATTGGCAAGACTCATTTACATTGTTCAGAAATCGCTCGCCGGTCTAACTTGAAAAGAAAGATACCCTTTACACGGCTTAAATATAACCTTTTGTCTCTCACTCTGCAGAATAAAATGTAAAAAGAATAGTCGGCAACATTAAAACCAGTCATAAATAAACGCTTGCATCCATGCATGCAAATTAAAAGCGAGAATAGGACAGATGTAAATGTTAATGTTGTTAATTTCCCCTCTTTATTAATGTTGTTAAAAAGTGTTTGAGGATTTATAATGAAAGAAGTTTGAGTGACTCCTTGTGCACGGCAGATCTGTGGACCTGTCAGTTGATTAGTCCTCTTGATTACCATTTATAAGAGGCCCCAGAGCTCTATTATTTGCATTCCTATTTAGCCATGATTCTGCGGAGGGCACACCGTGATTAAACTTGTCAAGAGGCCTGATTGACAAGGTCAAATCTTCGCATTCCATTCTGCAGAAAAAAGAAAGTAAAATAGACACTGGATGTGTCAGCTTCCCTTTCCTTTTCCTCTCCCACCAAGCTCAACAAACTCCCCCCTCTCCCTACTTCCCTCCTTCCCTTCCCTCCCCTCCCTGCCTCCTTCCCTCTCTTTCCTCTTACAATCTCCGTCAGGAATGTTTTAATTTTAGGGATAGATTCTGCCTGTCAAGCGAGGCTGGATGGCCCGTAGTTCAGACGATGAGATGTGATGGGTATAAAACAATAAAAAAAATAGAAAAGAGTAGGAGATGGGAGAGAACAAAGAGCAAAAGAGCTCACTTTATTGGACAGATTTAATTACACTGAATAGAGATTAAGGCAGGGAATCCACTGAGGTGTGAAATTAACCCTTGATTACTGATGAAGCTCTGAGCAGAGGCTGAAAACAACAGTCAAAAAAGATTGACCACTTGGAAGTGGTAATTATTTCAGATATCACCTATTTAAAAAAAAAAAAGGAAATCTGGATAGGTAATATTAGCATGCATAAATGAACGAGGATAGGTAACTACATTATTAACCAGTCTTGAAAACGCTAACAGAGAGAGACTTGACATGGTCTGAAATCTAGCAGCTTGCTTGCATCAGAGATTACTAACCTTTCTGTTAGACTGGGCTCTTCCCCTGGAGGGGATCGGGGCCATGGAGGGAATGAAAAATACAATTAAAAATGCAGAAATTAGTTGATGCAATCTGCTCTCTCTAAATGGTGTTTTACTCTCATGAAATCTCACCGTATAGTAGAAAATGGACAGTTGAGTAGATAAATACATGTATATTGTTGGCCGTTTATTCCCACTGTTTCAAATCAAGGTTACAAAGTACTTACAAGTTAAATACAGTCTTGTGAAAGAACAACATAAAAGAATAAAACAAAAAATTAATATTTATTCATCTAACCGTCACCATGCATTATCCTCCAGGAGGGAAATGGGACATCCTCTCTTTTAGACCTGATGCTCACAACTCAAATGCTACTGCCCCGACAAGGCTAGCTGTTCCTATAATTAGCAGTAATTAATGAACAAAAAGCCAACACTCGTTTGTATTTTAAATTATCTTAAATGATCCCATTAGCACTTGTCATAGTCCTGTACACTAAACAGCGTGAGTTCAATTAGATTTTTGTCATATTAAAGTGGTTTCACGATGCCACATTTAAAGTCTTATCCGGTTGTGTTTTCTTTTCTTCAAATGATCTGCAAGATTACTCCAACAATCCTCTCCCATGCCGTAAGGTTTCCGGTCTGTCCACCGAACTTACAAATATCCCTCTGTTTTCTCTAACACACTTTGCACCGTCTCTTATATAAAAGTGTTTAGTGCAGTGTATTATATTGGGTATCTAGGCTAAACCACCACTGCCTACCTCTTATCCCTAACTGTGCGTGCATGACAGCATGCATACAATAAAATATGTACCCTGTCTTGTACATTTCATTCCCGGTGCTGAACGGACAAGGGAGGAGGACAGAGAGGAGAAATAAAGTGCCATAATGAATCTAAGGGGCATAATTCATTCTGATCAAACGCACTCAGGGATGAGTCATGCTCCGGTGAACCCTTCTGACCACTGATGGGTCTACAGCAGAGAAGAGGATGAGGCGGGATTGACGAGCGCACATAAATTCTAATTATTCCCAATGTATGCGATCCTGCAAATGGCCGTCCTCGCAGTGGTGGCCGACGATGGTTTTCTCTAACAAAACCCCCCTCCCTTCTCAAAATGTCCCCTCAGACTTTTCTTTATTTTTTTTTATGAAGAGCTGTGGCTGTAAACCTGGGACAGGAGCTATAGAGCAGAAGGAATGAAAGCAGCGGGTCGTGTAGTTGGTACAGAAGGGAGAAAAACACAGCGGCTCTGGTGCTGGGAGAAGAAAGGTACGATGATCAATTAATCCAGGCAGTAATTGGATGAGTGTGTATGTAAAGCGGTAATGCTGTAATGAAAGTCATCCATTGTGCACGTTCTCTCCCTGGCCGGTGAACCATCCCCCTCATCATCCTCTGAATCTCAGGTGCTTAGCCATGCAAATCTGTCTGACAGCCCAGTACATCTCTGTCTGCCTAATTGGACAGTATAGAGTTGTTTATGGGTATTGCAGACATTTAGGACTCAGTTGGGGGCTGCTCAAAAATCATTAGCAAACGGCCCCTGTTACTGGACTGTCAGC
Source organism: Cottoperca gobio (assembly GCF_900634415.1). Lineage (NCBI taxonomy): Eukaryota > Metazoa > Chordata > Actinopteri > Perciformes > Bovichtidae > Cottoperca > Cottoperca gobio. The sequence continues at coordinate 2,611,640 of NC_041361.1, forward strand.
TTCACTTCACCAACGTCAAAGCACTGCGATAAAAAAAAATGTTTATCTCTGTCAACAACAGGGAAAGGCTCTTTTTAAATGGAACAGTATACTTGCTGAACATTCAAACATGTTCTGAAATAAGAGGATATCTGGATGCTAGCAGCGTGTTGTATCGGCCCCATCGTTAGTTCGTGAGCTGGGGTTTATTTTTATTAATTAGAAAAACATTGTAGAATTTGCAGTGGGTGGATATTTACCCATATACTGAGTTTGTCTTAATATTCAGCGTTAGTCCCTTATGTTGCATATTTTAGAGCATAGGTCTTCAACAGGGGGTCCATGACCCCCAGGGGGTCCGCGGATGTACTGCAGGGGGGGGTCGCGAAATCGTTTGTAGATAAAGCTAATATTTTTTTATAAAGAAAATGTTGCACATTCACATTGCACCCCCCCCCCCCTCACCCCCGTCGCACAGAACTCCGACAGCACCCCCCCCCCCTCGTTTGAATACCGCTGCAGTAGGGGGTCCCTGCTCCGTAATACACCTGTTTGGGGGTCATTGGCCTGAGAAACGTTGAAGACCCCTGTTTTTCTGAAGATTTAAAGCTGCTATATCAATATTGTTTACAAACAATGGATCAAATGGCAAAGTATACGTGAAAAAGGTTGTTTCTTTTTTACTGAGAGTTTTAGCATCTTTCAGCGTATTGTTTTGGTTTTCCGTCCTGCAACGTTACTGTTTCGCTTCAGTCTTGCGATAGGCAGCTATTTCCATTGTGCACTACATGCTCAACACTTATACAGTTAGAGACTAGCTGGTAAGACATATTGTAGCGTTTAGCAGCTAAAGAGGCGGATGTTTCCCTTAGGAGTTGGTAGAGACCAAAACAGAGCTAAAAGGGGAGTTAATATTGGACTTGCATTCATCAAGAGGACAGAAAAGAAAGTCCAAATGAATGCTAATGTTGCTCTGTAACTGCTGGATGTGTAAATTAGCAACTGTTAGCTAACTTAAAATGTGATGTCAGTGTTGTGTTCACAGCTGGTTTCCACAGCCCAAAAGTGGCACACAAAGAAATCAGTTTATGCACATTTAAACAACCCGTCTCTGAAGCTGAATGGATTTGATTGGTGAAATAAAGAGATTATATATTGTACAAAATGATTTACGTATGTGGTACTCAGATTAACAATAGCATATGTTGGTTGTGGTGAACTCATTAGTCCATTGAAGAGGGGTACACCGGAGATTTTGTGTTGTACTTTAGGTGACTTGTAGAGACGCTTTTAAAAAGGTTGTTCAAAATCGATGCAGCAGAGGTCAAGATACTTTGACTTTTATTCTCTAGTCTGAGTCAAGCTTCAAAAATGCTGAATCAATTCTCATAATGTTGCTTCTTTTGTTGGACTTCCTCCGCCTGTTCAATGATCTCATCTTTCAAACTCCATTTACTGACTTTTACTGACTTATTTGTGGTCTCAAAGCTAAAATAACCTTAAAGCATCATCAGGGTTGATTCCTCAGACTTTCCCAGGCTCAGTAGTAATCCCCATGGCATGTTAAACTGATCCTTTTAATAACAATTTTCATAATCAGTAAGTAGATTAAGTCATTTATCAAGCAAAGATTACAAACATTTGCTGGTTCCAGCTCCTAAAATGTGAATATTTGCTTTTCTTTCTTTTTGTATGATTGTAAATCAAATAAATTAGACATTTTAAACCGTTTGTCCGACAAAACAAACGCATTTTAATATCACCGTGGGCCCTCGCTGGTTGTAATTGGGTATTATTACTATTTTGTGACGTTTTATAGACTTAACAATGAATTAATTTATTGGAAAGAAAAACGACAGATTAATTAAACATAATAATCATTTGTTCCGGGCTTAATTAGTTCCATTTAATTTCCCATTTTATCAAAGAACAAAGTGGGAAAATATAAGTAAACGTAACTTTTCCAACATTCGGTTTACTATACAACAAACGTTCTGCCTTTTTACTTTTCACCAGAAATATAAAAGTCGCCAATTGTACGTCAGGCTGCACCCGGAGTTCCCAGTGGCTCCAAACACAAGCTGCAGGTTCGGCTTATGAATGTTCAAATTGAAGGCACTCTGATTTGCATGGCTGAACATGGTGAGGCAGGGGAACAGGTCAGAGGGAGTCCAGAGACACAAGCTTTTAGAGGGATGAGGCTGTGCCAGGCTGCACGGAGGTGATGTGCTCATTGCACTGATGTGACCTCGCACACAGTGTGAACAAAAGAGGAGCTCGAGGGCTCGGCTAAGATCACACACCTAACGGAGAGCTGGCCGTACGGTACTGTAAACATCACAGAACATGCAGCGATGACTAAGATTCATTCTCAAAGTTATTTATTAACGTTCATTAACACAAAGCCATTTCAAAGACAAACCTTCAGCCGGCGGTAATGGTCGTGTCATCAAGCGGTCTTCCATTTTTGCAGAGGGACTGTTTTATCATTGCACTTATCTCTGTCGGGATGCAAATGTAGCGGACGATTGATCGGAGTGACCACAGAAGAAGACTTTCCGCAATGGACAAAAAACTGGTGACAAGACAAGGGTAAATTCAGAAGGTGGTGCTCACTCTAACTCTTTTTTTTTTCCCTCTCTCATTTTGTCTCCCCCTTTTTCTCTCTCTGGCTCTTTAAACCTTTCCATCTTTATAGCTGAGCCAATCAATGGCAAACCAGTGTCTATTGTCTGTTCTGTGCTCAGGCCACTGCCCTCCTCCTGCACCCCCCCATTACAGAAATGTTTCTTCCCATCAGTGCCTTTACTTATCACTTCCCGGGTGACATTGAACTTCCTATGCCCCGGCCGCCGAGACACATCTCTGAACTCACACAATTACTCTTCATCCCCACTAACAATTTAGTAATGAAGTATTGATTTCCAGATTCCTCTCCTATGGATGATATTAGATTTTGTTTGATAAACTGTGCCTGGGCCTCTAATCTGCACTGTCCCTTTTCCCACTGTCTGTAAAACAAAGTGCCACTGGAGAGATAATGACCAGGGAACATCGATGAACTCATTTCATCAATTTGTAACACTTGACAATGAAAAAGGGCAGGCATTTTTCAAGCAGCAATGTCAAAGTTTATTGCTCTGGGTACGGTCTTATTGGAAGCCAGACATCTTGAGCAGCGTTCAGCTCTAATTTATGGGCCCCAGTGTGCCAGTTACTTTTAAAGGAAATGTTTGGATACTGGGAGGATATTAGTGTTGCACCTGGGTTGTCTGATTTCCAGAGCCACCGGGGATTCATGTGTCATGTTAGACAATATAAAAACAGCAGAGGAGACGCTGAAACTCTGGCTATTTGCAATGCAAGAAAATGCCATTTAGGGCATGAATCACGCTGAGATGTTACATGCAAGTCACACATGCACTGAATTCTAACGCTTTCTGGATGAACGTGTTCTCAGAGCATAAAAATGCATCATTACTGACAATAGGTAAAGGTTTGAATTTAATCTCCATTCATTTGAGCAATGCTGAAGATGCCTCTTCCCTAAAATAAAATGGCAGTGCAGACTTTGCAGGTTTAAATCTCTTTTAGTCTAATATTTTAGTTTGAATTAAATCTCTTCATAAACATACATATAATAAGTCTTAACCATTATTACAATCAATGCGACGGACTCCAACGTGTTTCCTCTGTGTGTATTCCTCAACTGTTGCATTGTGAACATGAACCAATTTGCAGAACATGTCAAATGTATTAGATTTTGACATGCTCTGCACTTGTGTTGTACTCATCTGGCCTCACATATCTTTTAGTCTCTACACAGTCAACATTCAACATGCAACAGTCAATTGGTGTTGCAGCAAAAATCAATCTACACTCAATACCCCATAATGACAAAGATTTCTTCAAATTTGGTTAAAAAGAAAAAACCTGAAACATCACATTAACATAAGACACCTAATCATTTATCTCAGGTGCTTCCCATTTCTCTTGATCATTTTGAAGATGTGTCTACACCTTGATTGGTAAATTCAACTGATTGGACATGATTTGTGAAGACACACACCTGTCTACAGTATATAAAAGGTCTCACAGTTGATCGTGTTCGTGCACAGATCTGGGAAAGGCTACAAAAGAAACATTGAAGGTTGCAAAGAGCACAGTGGCCTCGATAATTCTGTTAGAAACAACCAGGACTCTTCCTGGAGCTGGCCGCCCGGCTAAAGCGAGCAATCAGGGGAGACGAGCCGACGGTAACTCTGGCTGAGCTCCAGTGTGGAGATAAGAGTCTTAAGACTGCCAAATTACGAAATGTGAAAACAGTGAAGGGTTCTGAATACTTTCTTAATGCACTGCAGTTAAAATAACTGTAATAATTTACCCTCATGTAGCGTTTTCTAACATTTATTCTCTCTTTAAATGTCACAAATTAAATAAACAAACGAAGAAATCCATCAATTAAGCAGTATGTTTGCCTTATGGAGGCTGATGTTTCACTTGTACAAACCAAGTAGCACAATCTAATTTAAAGATAACTTTCTTTCCTGCAATAAATTAAATTATCTGGCCGGCTTCCTCTCTCTCTGACACTCTCTGAACCACTGAAAGTTTTTTAAAACCGCAATAACGTTATTTTGGGGCAGCAGAAACAAGCTGTTAACACAACACTGATATATTGTCACTTTTTAAGTTGATATGGCGGGAGTCGTATTTCAGGATGAATTGTTTTAACGCTGACATTTTCCAATACTTTGGTTTATGTCCTGCTAAACTAATGGCATTCCCTTCATCCTCAGTTGTACATTGTTTACTGCTAATTAGCTAAAGTTATCATGCTAACACACTAAACTAAGACAGTGAGCATAGTAAAACATTAGACCTGCTAAATAGCAGCGTGTTAGCATTGTCATTGTGAGCATGTAGCAATGCTAACATGCTGTTAAATAGCAGCATGTTAGCATAGTGAGTATGTAGCAATGCTAGCAGTAGCGTTTAGCTCAAAGCTCTGCCTCAGAGAGCTGCTAACATGGCTGCTGTCTCTAAATCTTGTTTCACCAGACTAGAATTAGTCTAATCTAATCAGCTCTGGGTTCTGGTTTGGCTTTATGAAACAGATTAATCCTGGTTTAGATTGTTAGGTTCATTCAACACAGGCTTTTCACAATAAAGGTTACGTATTACATGTCCTCCATTACATTACATGTTGATGCTTAACTGTTAACTGCTTGTCCTTTTGCAAAACCAGCCTGTGTTTGGATGAGGAGTGTAGAAACACTGCAGTAGTGTTGCCTCGAGATTAGTTTATCTCCCTAAATATCACATTGACAAACTTGTGTTTCAGCAGTGTTTCTTTAAACCAGTGTTTTCTTTATGTGTGCTCCTGCGCAGACAATTTATCTGGTGCAAAGTCAAATCATTTATTCCCCCTCGTTCATCCTGATAGAATGAGAGACCCGAGGAACAACAGCCAATTTAGACTGAAAATCCCAGTTCAGCTCAGGGTAATCTGATTTCTCTGCTCCCCAGAAATCTACATGTATAGTGCTTATCAACTGGATTACTGGCAGGTAGGAAGAATAACCCAATTTGAGGTTACTTGTTTCTCTGTGTGTAGTATTCAGTGTCACATTGCATTAGAAGAGGAGGGCTATTGCTTTGTGGAATGGATGCGTAACTTCCTCGTTCCTCCTTTCCCAGATCGAGCTGCTCATTCATTCGTATGTTGTTGGTTTTGTTTTTGCATTAAACCACCACATAGAATAACAAAGTGATCAGATGTAAATATACTGCAATCAGATAATGGCTTTAAAGAGGAAATACAGCTCTGAGCACCCCCTCTTTTTTGAAAGGGACTATAAGTGCATTTCCATCCACCTGCTTTTATGAACGTTTTCAAATTGCGCATAAAAACAAACTTGAAAAGGTTCTTACGCTTGGCTGAGGTGGAAACGTCGGTGTATTAATAGTGCAATCGAAACATTTAATGATATAAATAAATAATGACGTACATGAAGCATGTACTTCAACGCCCACTGAAGCTTCTGCTCCGCTTAAACGATTTTAAAAAGAAATAGGACGATTAAAAACAGTCAACTCATCGCTCCGCAAAGATCTGGATTGTCATATTTCATCCAGTTATGCACATTATTGTTCACAGTTGGAGGTTCATCTGGCGCGCTTTTAATTACGCCATCTTGTTGCCCACTTCTTCTTTAACGGTACAATGCTGTTCCGACTGGAGAATTTGCTCCACCTCGATGATCCAACTCCTAGTGATCGCGTAATGGTAGTGGATGAAATCATTCGCATTTTCTTTTGTTAAATTCGCGATACATTTGGGTGGAAACTTGACTACTGTTTGTCTTCTTTCTTCTCACCGGCCATGTGGTGGAAGTGTTTCCTGGAGTGGTGACAGCTACTTTAGTGTTCCCACTCTGATCCCAGCATGGGCTATTATAAGAGGGCTCGTCTGACTCCCCCATCTGCGGCTATTATACAGGGTCGAGTACGGGTTGTGGTAACGGATGACCACCGTCCACGTAACCCTCATCACCACAGAGGTCAATCTCCCTGGAACAAGAGCAGCACTCCCTCCAAGGTGATTATTGATAAAGGATGACACGCCAATGTAGACACGGGAGAAATTATACTCTGGGGCCAATCACGGCTCTTCTCTTGTTTCTGGAGACGGAGACCTTGCTTAATGTATAAATACTGTGGAGGGACACTATTCCCATACCGATGGAGAGACTATAAAAGAAACGGAGTGGAAACCATCAGGGATGCAGGGAGCCATGTCAGTTTCCTTTAGACACAGTCCTCTTAATATCTTTTAAAGGAAACAATCATCTTTCCTGATGAACCAAAATGTCCTGTAGCAGCCAAGGTCAAGTACGCCGAGCTCACACAGACACACACACACACACACACACACACAGACACAGACACACAACTACAGTAAATGCATCATGTGTTCAACTGTGCATTATGTCCTCTCATTCCCCCCTCAGTCCACTGGAGGGTATGTTTCCATCTCAAGGTGCTGAAAGGCAGATGCTCCGAATGCGTTCCACATAAAAGTGGTGGCTGGATATATCACATTAACATCTTAATATAACCTACAGGCAGTTCTGTTTGTAATCACATCTATAGACCAGAGAGGAAATTAACTCCCGCTATTTACAATGTATTGGCAGAATGAACAAATGGCTTCTAACATATTGTAAACAGATATACGGACGTTTTTAAAGGGTTTAATAATAACAATAACTCATTCTATGAGGCATAACTGGTTGATAAACAGTTAATGAATGTTGACATCAGTTTGAGTGATTTTCACACGTGCAAAAATTAATAATTACAACGTACAATGTCAAATTATTATAAGTCGATATATAAATATCGTACACTTGGTTCCTCATGAATTCCTTTAAGCTCCCTTTTCAAGGAAATAAATACGCCACAAGTATGTTTACAAAACCTTAATAACATACTAACATCACTAACATGTAAGACGCACATTCATGCTCAAAAAGAAATAGCATAGTAGAAACTATCATCTTCAATTGCACATAAGTACGCTAACATTAATGTTTTATAAGCATTTATCAGAATAACAAAAACACAATCAGTGAACACTTTAAGGAATGAATACTTTACTCTTATTACAGCATTACTGTGGATTTATTCTGAGTTTTGTCAATCCCAGATTGGACTACAATTTCTAACTATTAAAAGTGTTTATTAAACATTTAATAAGTGCTTATGCGTGTTCTTTTACAATGTTATCAAAAGCAATTACAACCCATTTAAATATTAGTTCATAAAATATTTACAGTGTGTTATAAAGCATTTATTAACTGTTTGTAAAGATGTTTTACAAATTATTTAAAGGTAAGGAACATATAATATTATATATAACATTCATTAACTGATAGGGGAAATATTAATGGTGACATTAATAAACAAAATAGATATAATAATATAAATAGATGGCTTCAAACAATTATATCTTATAGACAAATATAATAGATAATGTCTCTAAAAGCATCTTATAATTGGTAATAAATATACTGTTTTCCATATAGCTCCAAAAAAGGGAGTAGATAATGTCTTCGGTGACATTGTACGTATACTTACTGCTCTGTAGCTTGTTGATTAGAACTGTAAGACGGGGAAACTCAAGAAAAAACAGTTGCTTAGGAGGTGCCATGTCCTACCAATCACTCTCCCTTTCTAAAGGGGCTCCAATGGCACCTGAGGGGGAATCTCATGGCTGTCATCCCAGAAAGCCTGCCGCACTGATGCCTGCTTACCATCTGCTCCCCATATGAGCAAAAACAGGCAATTGTCTAAGAGAAGGCACCTCAATCACACTGTCAATGAACTAATATACTTTAACTTGTTTTTCGGGTGGGTTTTGACAACATCTTGGTACAATCTGCAGTGCTGGAAGCCACTATTTGGCTCATGGAGATAACAGTAAATGATTGTGTGTGTGCATGCGGCATAGGTCGAATGTGTTTGAAATGTATATCATAGCCCTGCCCTGTCTCAGCATGGACTTGGCGTCTGACAGTGAAAAAAGCAGAACAGTGGGACCCTGTCAGTGTTACACTTCCTGTAAATAACCCCTCCATGCCTTTGGTTTTATCATTCCCTGCAAATGATTCCGGGCCACTCCAGAGTCGAAAAGAAATAGCATTATTTTATGGCATGGAAAAAAGAGGAGATAAAAAGAGGAGCCAGGGAGAGAAAAAAGGGAGATGGGGCAAAAAAAAAAAAAGGTCCTTTAGGGAACACGGTGTAAATGAAGTTCCAGGAATGACACAGGCGAGCAATGAGGCGTGGATGGAAAATATACGCTGCACATCATCGGATAGAGATGCCAGTGAAAATGGCTTCATTGAAGTGTCAGCCCTCATCCATCAATCAATCATCCGCAAGAAACAATAACGCTGCGGCGATGGGGCAGCTTTTATGGGGCTTACTCATGGGTATCGGAAACAGCACTTAAGTGCAGTTCTGACACTGGGAGAAAAACAGAGGTGAGGTGCTCGGCTTATTCCACATGCAGGTAGAGCAGATAGGAGGGGAGTGTGTGTGTATGTGTGTGTGTGTGTGGGGGGGGGCTAAGTATACAGTGCCCCCCCGGCAGAAGAGCTCTGGACAGAAGGGTTTTTATCTCAACAACAGCCTTTGGGTTTGTTTGAGATCGCATAGTATTCATAATTATGATGTCAAATTGAGTGTGCAGTGTGTTCTAACTGCAAAGTGTGTAGAATCTGTGTACGTGAAAAATGCCCGGATGTATGAGACGTTAGCTTACCTTTAAATAATTACGGATAATGGCGAGTGACGTAAACGTATAGTTAGGAGTAAAAAACACGGGAGCTCACGTATATACTTTAATGTAGAAAACATATTTAACACTAAAATATTAACTTGCCTTTAAAGGTTCAATGTGCCACCTGCTCCTAAGAAACAGTGGGCAGTATTTCACCTCCAAACTGTGTCCATACAATCTCTAATGTTCTTACTTTAGTTGTAGTATTTATATAATTCTTTATATAGTGTATTGCATTTACTCCTGTGTAATGCCTGTCAGTCAGTCAGCAGGGCAAGACTACCAACATTTGACCAAACTGCTGAAACTCTGAGATCTAATGATCTCCACGTGGAGCTGATCCATCTGTGTTTACTCGGCACTAATGTTAACCGGGGTCTGAAGTCTGTGTAATGTTATGTTTGTTTATTGGACTAAATCCAAAGTGGCAGAAACTAGAAAACAACCTGCATATTCATCTCATCTTCCCGGTGGCGGCGCAGCCAGGAGAGCAGCCCGTCGGGGGAGGAGAGAGGTCGGCCAAGCCAGCACTCGGCAGACGCCTCCATCAGGTGGCCTCACAGTCAGCAGCCGGAGAGACTTGAGCTCAGCCAGAACAAGTCTCAGCGCCGGCAGTCACAGCGGGCTGCTGGACGTGTGTAACGGCAGCAACAGGGAGTCTGCAGTTCCCCGGTGCTGTGGCTGAACTGAAGCTAACTGCTAAGGCTGATGACAGCTATACTCTCATGAGAAACAGCCTCCTGGCAGCTGAGAGGACGAAGCGAAGTGGTGCGGGTGTTTTTCCTCGTTTCCGCCACTTAAAATGTCATCCAATAAACAAACTATAAAACAGCCACAGAACATGGCTGTAATATTTACAAGCGAGTCAGGCAGCTGTACTTCTTCTCTCTCTGCACTGAGGGCAGACTGGAGCTACAGTGACTCACTGTCGCCTCTAGAGGAACAAGTGGTATTACAAGACTGGATGTAGCTGCGCTAGTCAGCTAGCATGCTAATGTCAGTAGATATCTCTGCAACACCACACAGACGTCTTTGACCGAACGTCAACACTGTAACCTCTTCACAGTCTGTTGATATTGTTAGTTAATTGTTGAAAGTTTGAATTCTGGCATAATTTACACATCGAACCTTTAAACAAGTTTTATTCAACGACAGCTCGGACCTGTCGCGCCCTGATGGATAATCATGGGATGCAGAGAAGACGTATTGCTCGAGTTTACTTCAGTGTGAAGAGTCTGCTGGTGAAACCTAATCGTTAAGGCAGTGTGCAGTACATACTGTACCGATTGAGTATGTGATATGCAGTACATAAGTATGCAGAATGTTAGTATGCGATTGCGAACCCAGCCAAAGCATCTATGTCAGGGAATCACCAAAGTCAGCAGGCTCATGGGGACCATGAATTTCAAAATGACATGACAATCCATCGTTGTTGAGATATTTCTGTCCGGACCAAAGTGATGGACCCTCATTGCCATCCATGCAGCCATGTAGAATACAACAGTCGCCCTTATCTTCAATCTAAACAAGTTATCTTTGCATCTATTTTACACACTTAGTTCTCTTCACTTCATTGTCCCTTTTTCATACTTGAAAACAAGTACATGCTGTTAAAGCTGCCTGCTGCGACGTCTTATGAAAAGCCTAAATAATAGCAAATCAGAACCATCATTGTCTTTACTCACAGATAACCTCAACAGACCAAAGGCACCGAAAGTAGAGCAACGCATTCTTCAAGGCTTCAATGTGTTCAGCACTCTCCAAACATAAAAATAAACAAAAATGCTAAATGGTCCAACAGTCGCTTTTGCTGTATGTGAGCCTTTTGATTTCCCCAAACCGAGTCTCTTGATGGCTTGCCTGCAACATGAAACATGACACGTCATCCATTATTCTGTACATGTGCCTTGCTATCTCAGCCCGCTCCATATGGCCCCTGTTGTCTCCAGACACCCAAATCCCTTTCCTTAGGCCAGGGGCTGTTTTTGTGGGAACCATTACATTGCTCCTCTTCCTCAGAGGAATGGGGTGACGATGATGAGCAATCACAGCCAGAGCAGACTTTCTTCCTCAAATTCTGACAGGATATTCAACAATTGACCATATCCGCTTTGTTTGGCCCAATTGCTAATTCATGCAAGTTGACAATCTGGAGGCAACAATTATGAGTGATGAAAGGATTGAAAATAAGAGGAGAGAGCACTTAAGGGGAAGGAGAATAACATGAAGTTTATTTTACACGGGCGGGAGGGAGGGAGGGAGGTAGGAGATTTGATAGACATACTACTGGAGAGAAAGAGGGTGGAATTGCTAAAACAGAGTCACAGATGAATGTATCCACAGCCTCTTCTAAAAACCAAACACACTGAACAGATGAATGGATGGCAATGCAAGCATAACATGCCATTTGTGTATTGAGTTGTGCACGGAAATGGCTGCTGTGTGAATCCTTATCACACAAAACCTAATGCGATGAAAAAAAAAGAACGTGATAAGGAGCTGTGTGAAGACCTCAGGTGTTTCATGCCAAAGCATTTTGAGAGAGAGAAGAAATCCCCATGTGAATTTGCATGAAACATTGGTATTTTCTCAGGTTGTCCTTATCCAGATGCATAATTGGCAATGAAGCATGGTATTGGGGAATAAAAAAATTAAGATGTGGGCAAATAAAGACATAAATAAAATCTGTTTTCTGATTGCTCGAGAGATGCTCGATGCGTTGGTAATCTATTTTCTCTTTTTCTGCATTACTGTGTCAAATAAAATATGATTTTAGGTTTCTTTAGGCGCCACAATGATGCAGCTTAATGAAAAGGGAGGCCTGCAGTGCCATTCATCTGCGAGGAATAAAGACGTAGGTAAAGGTCAGGCTACATATCTGGCAGAAATACACAAATCTTTATGTTTCTCGAGGCCCCCAAATTACAGAGAAAAACAAAGAGAACAAAAAGTAAACAGAGTGAAAATTCAAAGTGTATCTTTGCCCATTAAAGAGACTTTTGACATGAAAGCCCTTGCAGCATTCTGGACACGGGGATTGAGAGTAACGGGATGCATGTCATAAGCTGTTGTCGACTTGCGCTCTCTGCCATGCCTTTGCACTAAGTTTGCCATAGTGTGGGGGAATATGAGGGTGATGCTAAGTGAAATGCTCATTTTGCGTTTGTGATTACCAAGGCCCATGGGCGATATGCACTAATGTGAGCTAATGCAATAGATTACACAGTGCTGGCCCAGGGGAACAGACAGCAAACAGATGTGGTCTACTCAAAAAGGGAGGAGGGGTGGAAAAAAAATCTAAGTTTAAAGTGTTCAATGTGCTGAAGATTGTCCCTTGCAATTTGTTGTTTACAGAACGCGCAGCCGTGATAGGTTTTGTCGGTCGTCTCTGTTTACAGATATGGGGGAATTCAACAATCGTGTGCTCGTGTCTGGTAGACTGTTGGAGCTGTTAAGAGAACTTCTCTCGGAAAGCTTTTCAAGGAGTTTACGCTCGCTGAATCCAAAAACACTGCACACAGGTGTTGCCTTTGACAGCTGATAGGCAACACCTGTGTGACATCACCAATCAGGGTGCGGCCACAGACGCAGCACACTTATTAAGTATGTAAGCTTCAAAGCAAAGAGAGCGGAACAAGCTTCTTTCTTTTTGTGGAGAAGTGTACTTTTTAAAGACAGATGTATGTATTTAAAGGTCTACTCAGTATCAAGGTTAATACGCTCTCCTGTATTTTCCATTACTACTCTGTAATTCTTAATTCTCCCCTGGCAACAATATACAGACGTATAAGTGACTACATACGTACGTAGGTCTGCTGCTCAGACTGGACATGCAAGGCTTGGAAACTAGAATCTGACAAGGCTCAAATCTAGACTTTGTAAATACTGCCCTCTAGCTGTCAATCTGGGTCACTGATGGGAAAAGGGAACTATACATCACAATTCTTCCCATACAATTTGAACGAATATTGTTAAAACAGTATTTCTTTGTGTTGTAATGGAGGCGTGAGACTGACACACGTGGACTAAATAGTTTCTCCTTAGGGACTGAAGACACTGGAGTATTACTCTGAAATGGTAATCGCATGTTACTGCAATAGCATGCATATTACAGTCCACTGATACCACTGACATGTTAAATGAGAAGGTGGATGATTGGGTGTGTAAAAACAATCCAATACTGGATTTATCCAAATCAGATCCAAGGCCAGATTAGTCTGCAGTCTTCTAGTAAAGCGGTGATTGCAGGGTGTCCCCTGTGGAGCAGGTTAAAGTCTATTTCTTAAGTGTTTTTCTTAATAACTCTTAATGTTTAGATGTGTAGAGTCTCAACGCATATTAGATTTACAAGAGGTATGATACCACACATAAAACGGCTGTGTCGTTAAATTCAAAAGGTATTTCAGCTACAGGTATACATGTGACCTGTACCTGGTTTGTCACATCAAATCGTACCAATGACGGTTTCATTGAATGCATGTTAAGGCCGCTGCGTCTGTGCATAATGAAAATGCTTTGATTAAACATGGTAATATGTATTGTGAACAGGTCGTTGGTTATTTTAAAGACATTTTGCCATGTGAAAGATAAGCATTGCACAGCCCTACAACCATATCCCTCCCCCCACCACCATCATCATCATCATCATCATCATCATCATCATCATCATCATCATCATCATGCAAGGAGGCCTTCCCAAGATGGAATAAGCACAGTCCACCTGTAGGATCCAAAGAGCGCCTGTACGTGATCACCACAAAGCCCCCGCAGCTATTCTGCCTTCACCTTCCGAGTGGCTTGAAGGTGTCCATCAGTGAAGTAACAAACAATAAAAACACACAGCCTTTTGCCTCACTTTATTATTGAAATGTGTCATACAAATCTCAAACAATATTTTCATTTTTACATAAGTACACATGTAATGTGAATACCAAACAAAACAAAAAGAAATAACTTAACCCAAGCCTTTCAAAGTGGCAAAATACTAAATTACACGATAGACTAAACGGCTCGTAAATTAGTTAACCTGAGACTTTTTGTTCACAGTGTGTAATTAATCGAACTATTAATCAACATAGCCGCTTCATACATCTAAAGACCAGCCTCGAAACGACTGCTGCATGCCACTTTAAACAAAACACTTTCAGGACTCTGCAAAGCCTGAATAGTGACTAAATGTGCAGTCCAAATAATACAGCATCACCGTTTGACACACAAACAGAACTCATGAAATTTGGTACATTTTCTTTTTTACAGCTTATGGATTGAAGGCACCACTAAAGCAGAGGACAGCAATTTGCCATTTCAAAAGGACAAATAATAACCACAAAAATCTGTTCTGTGTTTAAAACCGGGCTTATAAATACCAAGCATATCAAAAGAACTCCACAACCCACGTCGCGTTACAGTTAATCATGAGCTGTAGGTCGACATGGCCTCAGCAGCAGCGGTTCTGTATCACCAGATGCGTTTGTGTTTTATGTGGTGCCTGACAAACACATGTAGTTATACAAATCCATCTAGTTATACTACGACTCAAGACATCTGTCTGTAGTCGATAGACATTTAGGTACAGAGGCTCAGCTGACATGATGGCTACAGCAGCTTTACAAAAACAACAGCTTGACAACATGAGGTAGACCACTTCAACACACACAGGACTTGTAACTGTGGCCTGTGTGTAAACCAACAAGTTAATAAACTTCCCACCCTTCAGTGCCTTGGAAAAGAAAGAAAAACAGAATAGTGCTAAATGACTGCCTGTACATAAACCGTAAGAGAACAGAGCAGCGACGTTTCACACATTACTTTAGATACTTTTTTTAGGTACTGAAAGCTTCCAGATAGATTTATGTTGTTATCCCACATACAAAGTTTACTGTTATGTCATAGACACTTACAGATATGTGAACATTAGTGTGGGTCAAATATGGATTAAGCAAGCGTTTTAAATGGAAACAAATAGCACAGTGCACACCAGTGGAATTACATCTTCAAAGAGAGACGATCTGAACTTTTTCATTCAAAGAAAAGAAACAGAAAGGTACACTAAAGGCCTCAGCCATGAAATGTCTATGCAACACAGTTTGCCTCTATTGAAAGCATTAAATGTGGGGAACGTAATGAGCACGAACCATCCCTCTTTAATCCTTATTTGAACAAATTTCTCCCAAGAAGTTCTTCAAAATAAGGAAGCTGTAAAGTTCAAATCTAGAGAAGATTGTTTTTTTTTTTACTTTTTTATATTTTTAAATATGAATTGATGAATTTATATCAAGTACCAGGTAAAAGATTCTGGTCTTTGAAAGGGTTTGAAAATCAGAAAAAAAAAGGAAGCTCTATTTGTATGGACTTCAACCTTTTACCTTGGTGCCACTTTAGGTACTTTTGTCAGTGGTCCCATAGCGTTGGTTAGGGAAAGGGCCTGAAGGCTCTCTCCTCTGAAGGCTGGGCAGAGTGGGTAAGTGTTGGTACAGCACAGTTCTGCCGCCTGAGAAAAAAATCTGTAATGTTATCTCTACAAACTGCGAGGATATGCAGATATAAAAGCAGCCAATTAGGAATAAAAAAAAAATGCACCACTCCTGAACCCGCTAAACTAATGCATACCTGCTCTTGGGTTGGCCAGTCCTCCATGACTGGGGTTGCCAGCTGTGCTGTGATAGAGAGATGCCAGGTCATTGGGTGAGTAGGAGCGCAGGAGGTTCATCATGCCCCACTCAGTGTCCAAGCCTCCTCCCATGGCTGAAGATGGAGCCTTCAAAGAACCCATGGTCTCAGAAACTGTGGATGGACCCGGCATTTGTGATGCGTTTTTCACACTTCTCCCAGAGATAAGCAGCCTGTTGGACACATTGCCTGCTGGTCCTCTAAAGCCATGCATCTCAGCGGCGTCAGCTTCCCTGCCTGTAGGTACCGCGTACTTTAATCTCTTGCTGGACGGTTCAGCGAAATCCATCTGGGGGAGACTCCCGAATCGGCTCGACAGGCACAGCCTGGCAGCGTCTGAGTGCCAAAAGACGCCGCTTCTCGCTGGGTAACTCCTCTCACCAATCCCCACTCTGTCTGGGGGGCCCGGTCGCTCCATGGCGTACTTGGTGCCCGTGTTAGATTTCCTCATGAGCTCCGTATACCTGGAAGATTCCTGACTGGGATGTGTGTCAATGTTGTGTGTGTAGCGCTGTGTCTCCTGCACAACATCATGTACGGGTGCATGGATAGGGGAGCGCTTAGGTACCTGAGGTGGGTTAACGGGGGTCTTTTCTTGTGGTTTTGCAGGTTGAGGGGGTGGGGACTTGGTTCGACGAGGGTGGCGCCGGTCAATCATCGGAAGTGGGGTGACGTCTTTCCCTTCAAGCGCGGGGGGGCAACCTGTATAACGTTTTTCTTTTAAACTGCCGAATCCATTCTTTTTTGTGCCGTCTGACTTGTCTTTATGAGTGAGCTTTTTGTGCATGATCAGAACCTCTGGGTACATGGTTTTATATGCACACAACGCACAGGAAATTGGAATTGATGCATTTCTGGGTTCTGCACTGGCAGAGATGGAGAGAGACACTTTTAAGGACAGATTTAATGGGGCCTCAGAGTTCTCGTCTTTTATCTCCTCCCTCTCCATCTTTAGGTTAACAGGTACGGGGCACTTTACGACCACATCATCAGTCGGGGAGTAAGCAGACGTAGCAATTAATTTCTCATACTCAGCATTTATCTGGACGAGGGGTTTTCCAAGCTTGCCGCTTATGCTTTCAAATGTGTGCTCCTGCGTTCCATTGGTGCACGATCTGGCTCCAGGAACCCAGAGTTTGGATCTATTCGGAGCAGGTTTTTCATCGTTAGGGGGGGGCACTAAAGGCACGGGTCTGCTGGGAATGTCCACGAAAGGTTTGTCCTTGTGACGCCGATCCAGGTGATATTTCAGTGAAGTCTTCTGGGCTGCAGCGTAGTCGCAGTAGGCACACTTGAACGGCTTTTCACCTGAAACAAACAAAAGATACAAACACTCAATTACAAGCAGAGTTTAAAGTGTGAGCCACATATGCATTCTCATTTTCATAAATTAATGATTCAGACCAAATGTGTTGACTTTACCTGTGTGAGTCCTCAGGTGAACGGTGAGGTAATAGCTTGATCGGAATGATTTGCCACAGTAACTGCATGCTTTTGATCTGACTTTTGATCGATCAAAACCATCTTCACCTTTGAAAATATACACAAATATAAATATTATTAAATAAATACATAGAAAGGAAGAGGACAAAACAAAAATCACAAAAGGACATGCGTTATCATCTCTCCCATCAGCAGAGGGAGCACTTTGTTCTTTGTTTGAAGAACAATTCCTAAATCACCATTAAGACAGAATGAGTGAAGCATGAGAGTGTAATGAGCCCTAACTGTACCTGGACCCAGGTGTTCTGTCAATGCTGCTTCCTCGAAGCCCTCCTCACAGCCTTCCTCCGCGTGCTCAAATGAGCCCGTTCTCGACAACTTCCCGTCCACAGAGGACGTTGGACTCTCTTCACCTGCTCTCTCACGCTTGTGGACCCTGGAGTGGAGAACTAACTGGTGGTAGGTCCTGAAGGTTCTCTGACATTCCTCACAAGTGGTTGGCCTTTCTTTGTGCTTATCTTTTTGCATTAGAGACCTGCGCTGCGGTACGGCGTTCTCTACTACGGTCTGCTGCTGAGATTGGAGATCTCTCCCAAGGACCTCTTTCGCAGCTTTGTCTCCTTGCCCCTCAGACCAAATATTATTCAACTCCTCCTTATCAGAGCCGCATTCTTCATTGTCTGTGCTGGCTTCCTGGCCAATATCTTTAATATTATTAGGACCAACTGCTATCTTGCCCTTTGTAGCAAGTTGCCAGGCCTGATATGTGTTGAAAGGATCCAGCTGGGGAATCCATTTTGATGATCTCTTGTGTTGCAAACTATTTCCTGGAAAGTGAGGCCTAAGGTTTAGACTGTGAAGAAATGTGTCCTGTTTGGTAAGGGATTCAGTAGTGTCATCCATTTTCTCCTCGTCTTTATCTCTGCCGGGCTCCGCCTCTCGATTGTGCACTTTACTATGCTTAGCCAAACTTTCCAGGTCAGGGAAGAAAAAGCCACAAACCATGCACATTTTGTAAACAGTGCGGACGGGTTCTGAAACAGGGTCTTGAGCGATGCCATTGACTGTGACCGGGGTCTCCAGGTCTTGCTGGGTTTTGCTCTTTGCTCCTGGTTTTACGTGCATCTTCATGTGGTTCTTCAGGAACCACGGCTCTCGAAACCGCCGTCCGCAGAAGTTGCAGCAGTAAGTAAAGTAGTCCTTGTGCTTCCTCATGTGGGTCTCCAGCTCATTGGCATCTTGTGACACCTGGCCGCACACAATGCAGCTGTGAACCTCCTCTTCTTCGATAGGGAGGCTGCTCGGTTTGTGCCGAGGTCGCTCTCCTGGGATCCTGAATTCTGCTTCAACTCTAAGCACAGCTGGTTCAAAGAAAGTGGTGGGGTGCTGCGTTAATACGTGTGGTCCTAGCTCATCCTGGTGAGTGAAAGTCTGATCACAGAACATACAAGAGAGTGGTACACTTCCTCCAGATTGCAACACTGCCTTTTCTGAGTAGGTGGTGTGTGGCGTCATGCTGGAGCCAGGCCCCGGGGTGCTCGCAGTGTTACGAATAAGAATATCTTGGGCAAGTCCATCTCGGCTCTCCACAAACGGTGGCAACGAGTGAGTCGGCATTATCCTCTGAAGGTGGAACCACAAGGATGTACGCAGTATCCAGATTAATAGGAACCTGGAAAAAGAGGAAAGGTATCTTTAAGCTCTGGATGTCAACAATAGGATCAGGCAGCTGCTACTTAACTTGAGATAAAATAAGTCTGAAACACACCACACAGAGAATGGCCTTCCCTTATACTGAAACAGGAAATGCATCTTTTTTAGCAATCAACTGCACAGACAACTTATTTCCTCTCTGAACATACCATTGATAAAATCGTAACACAATATTTCTCTTGCTCTAAAGCATTATGTTTCCTATTTCTTTGTATTTATTCCTTATTGTATATATAAACCTTAGTTTGTGAGCAGATTTTGGCATACTTTATACAAACTGAATAGTGTATAGGTTCATACTATCATACATTTAAATGTTTTTGTTAAAAACAAAGATTAATTTGTAAGCTTCATTGTTTCAATGAAACAAACATGTCACTATTAAATGTTCGAACTATTCAAATCCCATTACATTCAAACATTAGTCATATTTAGCCTTTTTCTGGACACAACCTTTAACTTCTCCTTTTAAAACCATCTTGATCACACGAAAAGGAAGTGTGACAAAATGTTACATGAACTTAGTTTGATTGAATCTAAACAACATTTAACATCAGTGAAACACCCAAGATATGAAAACGTTTGATGTTATACACTAGCCTACGATTCTTAGCTGTCTTGTTGCCTCACACATTGCCAATTATATGGTATGCACCAGGCGTATAATCTTTTGTTTACTCACCGCTGGTACTACCTCCTTCTGTTTTGTGTCATAGTAGCTCTTTCAGTATGTATAATGAACTGCTTATACAGATATATAGATATATAGATAGACATAGATCGAGAGAGAGTAAAAAAAGTAGAAGAAGAAATTAAAAATCACTCTTTAGTTTGCACAAGGGTGGAGTCACTGGACAAGCAAGTTCAAAAGCTCATACAAGTTTAAGGGAAGACTGTTAAAGTTTATGTTAATGCTTCTATTTAACTAACCCAAATACATTGAATCGCTATTACAATATAGTGTTACAACTGAGCAATGTAGATGCTAATAAATTGCTAGTCATTTTCCAGTTATTCTCCTCAACATACTGTAACATAATGCTGTCAAATGGTACTAGTATTTGCTTACCTTTGCTATAATAAGTTTGCCTTAGTGAACTTTTGACTTCACCCAGGTGAGCCCGTGCAACCGTCGATAATGACCCAGTGTGATTTTTTTTTTTAAGCACGCGCATGCTTTGTGTGAGGCAGCCTTTAGGTTAGCCACCTTGTTATTCAAGTAAGCACAGCCCTCGTTAAGATCATTAACGTTAGTTTACTCACGAGGGAGGGAGGTGAGGTGAGGTGGGGGGGGGGTTGGGATGCTCAAACACAACAGCTTTGTCAAATTAACGTTAACGTCACCAAACTCAAAAGGCTAATTACATTTCTATGTGTGCATAATAAGCAGAGCACGAGGAATTTTGGTGACTTCAGTCATGGTGCTGGCGTTAACTGATTTCTTTCTAAACAACCATCATGTAGCTAACATTACACATCAACTACAAAGAGCGATAACGTTGATTTCATGACAACACATCGACATTAACCATACATTGTGTACTTACGTTATTGATTTGTTTACCGGCAAGTTTCACAAACTGGAAAAAAAACAACACACACACACACACACCCGGTAAAGTTAACTTAAATAACGCTACCGTTAAACTAACGTTAGCAAACTAACACTTTCTGTTGTCCTCGACCAAACTGTAGAAACTCACCAAACAATACCTACCAACTGAGAATTTCCGGATTATTAATGACACTGATACTACGAGCGACTCAATTCACGTTGTGAGCGACACATAGTGTGTGTTGCTTCTTCATTTCACACACACACACACGCCTTGTTTCTGGAGGTGGACAGCTCACCTATTGAATTGTTTGAATGTGAATCATATTTGTTCTACTTGGCGAGTCCTCACTGTGTGCAGCTGTTGAGTTCTGACGCGCGCGCTCTCTCGCTCGCTCTCTCTCCAACGACTCTCTCAAGGGGAAGATGGAGCGCGTGCACGGCAACCCCAAAAAACCCATAGCACAGTCACGTGGTCGCGAATAAATGATTAAAATGTTAATACACGCGAGTAAAAATAAAAACAAATGCATACATGTGTATAACTGGCTTTTGTTGTTGTTGTTGTCACAACTACTTGAACATGTATGATCTTGGATATTTAATCACTGTCATATTTATCTTTAATCACCCAGGTTACCATTACACTATACATTCCTGATTTGTCTTACTGTGTTTAGTTCACTGACTTTGGGGTTAGCCTGTATGATGCTACTTTAATATATGTAAAATGCCACAGAGTTAGTTCCTTATGCAGATTAGAGCCACAGGCTACACAGCAACACTGTTTCATATGTAGTGTAGTGCTGCATTGAACCTACCTAAAAGTATAGCCCTCCTTCCACGCTCTAACGTCATGCATCAGCTACCATGTGGAGGTGGGGGAGGGGTGCCTCAAACTTTTCACAGTTACATGAGGAGTTTTTTTTGTTTAGTTTTTTTGCAGAAGCAGGTTCTTCACAAGAAATGTCTGCTTCTTCCCATTTATATAAAAAAAAATGCGTCAAATAACTCAAAGCAGGTCAGTTTTATATTACATTTGATTTGCAATTAGCTAAACATACTTCTGATAAAGCCAATGCAAATGTATAGGTTTGATCTTAAATTACTTATAATACTATATATAATAATTCTAAGGATATAACTAAATTATGATAGGGATAATGGAAAGTCACTATTTAGGTTGTATAGACACAAAATAAGAAGAATACATTGATTTATATGACATGAAGATCATCACACCCACTGGTTGATGTGAAGTGGAATAAAAGCCCCTCCTCCACCCTGCCAAAGAGACACCAGGCATTGATGCTATCTTAAAGCCATACATCGTACAATCAATGAGGATATTCAGTAGACTTCAGTGTACATTCATGAATAAGACACTCTCACACCCTCCCCCCTAGTGGCAGTAAAGTCTGAAAGAAAAAACTTTATCAGTAACCACACACAAGTTAAAGAACAGTGAACAAAGACCAAATAACTCTTTTTTACATTAGGCTAGCTTGTTGCCTTATCCTTCCTAATGTATAGGCTATTATAGTGTTTTACCTGTAGGCCTATATTTAAAACGTTTTTTAAATCCTGCATACCAATGAAGAGACCTTATGCCTATCACGTATTACACAACAATTGTATTGTTTATTTATTTTATATGACATTGTACAGTTCAAATCTTGGATTAAATAGGCCATGTGTTTGTATTTTGCTTTTCTTTTGTCATCTACATTATCAGTAATTGCCTGTTTGGTTGACATGTGTGGCACCAGTTGTACATATCGGACTGCTAAATCACATTGTAGTGTAAGAAATATAATAAGAAGTGTCCAAACAAACAAATAGGCCACATGTTCTCCGAGCACCTACGCAAGAACAACCCGAATGTGTTTGGCTTTAGTAAGACTCAATTACATATGTGCTTGCACTAAATGAAAACATTTCTTTTACCCCCTGCAATACTGATTCAGTTTTTTGGTATTCTTTCCTCACCCCGAGATCCTGTTACACAAACAAGTCTAGTATGTTAATCAAAGGCACCACATGTGACACATCGAGGCCTCCCGCTCATTTCCTTTTGTTCTGTGGCCACAAAAGGCTCTGTGAAAGGCTATCAATCTGGAGGAGCATGATGCCTCCGGATGATGAAAATGCCAGGAGATGTTATAGCCTGTCATAAAAAAAAAAAGCCCTCTATGTGGAGGTTGTGTTTAACCCGGCAGATTTTCTTTAAGTGGATGGCAATTTTCTCATAAATTATTTTTTTCACATGTTATTTAATTAGCATTCATTTTCTGTAGTGGCTTTGACAGCAACACGTGGGCCAACATTGTTTACTTTTAACTGATTTAATTAACTTTGTCCTATTGTTTGACTTTATGCTAATGTGATTTCTCTTCCACAATCCTGCAAACTCATTGTCTCAGATTGTATCTTATGAAGAAAACATACATGTATGCATTCAAACCAAAAGCAGAACCTTTTAATTAAAGATAAAGTGGCATGTTAAAGAAAATGCATAATTATGTATTCAGGAGACAGACAGTCTGATAGGAATGAATGAATGAGTGAATGGGGAAAGGTTGAAGTGGCTTCTTTTTGTCTTGACGTGTCAGGAGCAGCTGACTGCATTGTTCTCCTCCAGATTCACAGCCTGGTTTCTTTCATAATCCTGCAGAGACACTGATAATATATAATCTCCTTTCTCACCCCGAGCCGGTAATGTTTATTCAATGCACCCTGCTGTTATGCTGTTGATCAACAGAAAGAGAAATGTTATCAGTCACCTAAAGCATTCCTCTCCTGACTCATGCACACGTTGGAAATATTTAGCATCTTTCCTGATGAGAAATCGAGAAAAGTTTACGGACTTTTTCTTTATTCCATTCTTTATGACCCATATGGACGTAGTTAATCACAAAAAAATGACAGAAATAAAGAATATCATCCAGTATTGAGTAAATACAAAACAATGAAGAAGAAACTTATATATAAATATTAAATAGTTACTTATTATTATTTTAATAACACATGTTCTTCCTGTTGAACACATGCTGTTTGGATTAATCCTATAATTTAACTAATCTGTTTCTCTAATTATCAAACTATACTGCTGCAATGATTCTCCTGATCGTCATCTCCTGTCAAACATAAACTACATAGTCTCCTATATATATGTAAATGCAAATATCTCCTATTTGAAATTAGCAGTTTCAGTTTCAACAGATTTGCTTTGTACACCGTGTGTCTGCTCAGTGACCTCATCGTGCCACTCCTTATGATACATACATAAAAAATGATAATCCACATTCATCAACAATGATTTGACCTAATTCATTTTGACTAATATTTACCATTTGTCATGCAGTTTCTGTAGAAGCACAGTGCTTCTCCTATGCATTTTAAAAAGTTCTATCTAACTTGTGCAACAAATCTTATCATATACAAAGATGTCGCTTCCTCTGAACAGCTAACATTTTAATTTTCTTTCACACAACATCAAATAACAGTCAAGTTTCAGTATTATTCAAAAGCCTCAACATAGTCATTGATAGCATTTGGGTTATCAAACTACAGACGCCTTTTGTCCCTGCAGCAGGATGTAACATTCCCCTGAAAACACCCACATAAACCAGCCCTAAAAGTCACTTGAAAGCATCTGCATGAGAATGCCTCCCTAACACAAACACACACGTTGGGCCTGCAGAACCTGCACATTCGTCTTGTTAAAAAGGTCACTAAAGACTGTCCTGTAAAAAGGTAGATCACCACCATTCATTTGCCGATCAGAATCTGCTTCTTCTGTCTGTTCTCTGGAATTGTTTCCCCGTAATGTTTCCTCTCAGAACAGACCTGTTTATAGGGAACAGTGCCATGATGCACATTCGTGCTGACAGCAGGCCTCCTGTCAGGCCTCCCTGCCCACTGTTCCCTTGTTCCACCCCCTCTGAGCTCTGCATTCACACAGTCACATGCATTGTCCTGGGATGAACTCCTGCACCATGGTGGTCGAGCGGATCTTTTGCAGTTTGTACAATCAGTATCTATTGTTAAATCTATACCTATAACTGTTTTATTTTAATAAGCCACCCTGTTCGGTTGTGTCTGTCAAACCCTCATGATATATGATTACTTTCATGATTGTACAGGAAGCCTTCTCACAATTCTGCGTGTGGGGACATGCAATATTCTTCATCTGCATCGTTTTTCTTGGCACACAGGTGCATAAAAGGCTCGGTGAATTTATTCATAACAGCATAAAAAAAGAGAAGACAGGGAGTGTGTGTGTGTGTGTGGGGGGGGGGTGAGGTGCAGTATGGGTGCTATAAAGTTTTTAATTTTAAGTTAATGTTAATAATTGATGATTTTATGTTTAGTAATTACCTCTTCGCACATAACGATACTGTTGGCAAAAAAACGTCGCACATTCGTCTTAATTAGAAACAATCCTCGGGGGAAAGGACAGACAATGGACCACATGTCTTATACTGTACTAGCAATACCTCACTTGTTCTCCTTAAGTGCCACGGCAATTACTTTGATGCTCAATTTAAAATGATCACAACTATTATAGAGGGTAATGCAAGAAGAGTGTGTCTCATTGATAACAAAGGAGCAGCGTGAGTTATGCCTTCAGGGGCCGCGACTCATCCCTTAATGGTGGGTCTCAGACATTACTATCTAAAACACATCCTTCCAAAGACTGCACACTGTGCTATCCATCATGGAAATTACATCATAAATGTTAATAGAAGATTTGAGGGCTTCCTTTACCTGGAATATACAATTCCTTAGATATTGTTTTACATCTTTTATCTCTAAGGTGTCTCATGGTGGAAATGTAAATTGGTATTCACTCGTGATATCCATCAGTCATCCGTCCGTCTGTCACAGTTACAAATGATGGCGTCCACTGCGGTCAGTGTCCTGTCACTTGTCTATCAGCCATACAAACAAACATATAGATGAGTAAGGCGGCTGACAGGATCTGCTTCTACTCCCAACATAGCGAGCTGTGACTCACATGTCACTCCCTCTTAGCTCACAAGTATAATGCTTTATCTTGTGTACATCAAAAAAAGATTTGGAAGTGTAGCATATGATTTTATTTTTGCCAAACTTGCTGATCCACATATTCTGCAGTTGTCGCAACACCCAGTTATTCTCGTTCCTCTTCACTGATGAACAACAAACAAATGGTGAACATGTTTATTGTCTTCAAGATAGCTGAAGTTACACATACACACGCATACATACATGTAGGCAAACAAAAGCATTATATTAATTGCACGTATGCCAAACACAAATGACTAACACCATAAGACTTCCGTTAAAATACACGACACAAAGTGTAATCAAATTAAAAGCTAATCGACTGTGATTTATGACTACACCTTTTGTTTTGCCACCTCAGATGCATCTGTTACACTTACAATCAGTTCCCCACAGAACA
This sequence comes from Cottoperca gobio, assembly GCF_900634415.1. Lineage (NCBI taxonomy): Eukaryota > Metazoa > Chordata > Actinopteri > Perciformes > Bovichtidae > Cottoperca > Cottoperca gobio. Next base: position 2,637,797 of record NC_041361.1, read on the forward strand.
GTAAATATTGTGATTTTCCCATATGGCCCAATACATGACTGTTAGGATACGTGAGTATATGCTTTAGTCTACGTGTAGCTTGCATAAAGTTAAAAAAAATCTGTAAGTGAAGTTTGTTAAACAAATATGCTCCTGTTATCAGCTGGTCATTTTCATGTCATATAGATTTAAGTACTTTTTTTTCAATGTAATTTCATATTAACACCTACTTTGCCACAACTGTATGATTTCTGTCTGGTTTCTGTAAATAGAACCTTTTTCTTTAAATAATTTGCTCAAAGCAAAGCGTGGTCTATTGCTTCAGCCCAGCGAGTTAGGTCGCAAGAACGGAGAGAAGTCACATTAAATGTCTGTAGAAAAGGTTTCACTCTCACATTTCTATACTTGTCAAGACATTTATATGACCAACAAAAATATTATATATCTCAACAACCTCGCCTTTGACCCTTTCAAATCACCACTTGTTCAACTGTCCACTGTTTGACGTTCTCACAACTTGCTTTTACCCTTAAAGTCACTTCTCCTCCCGCATTGTAACTTCTAAACAGTAACACAAACAACAACATGTAGTTAAAGGAATTCAATAAGGGTTGAAAGGGAAAATGAGACAGAGAGAGAGAGATATGAAGATTGAGTAAGAGCAAAGAAGATAGAGGGAGTTTTTACAGGGAAACTTCACTGTGGGTTTTGGTTTCATTTGGCCTTCTCAGCTCCTGCAGCAACAGGGGCGGACTCTGTCTGGACCCCGGCATCTGTCGAGTTACGTTTCTGACCCTGAAATTTAAAGGGGGGAAAAATTGGTTAATTACAGTATCTACTGTACTAACACCCATTTGATTTAAGTCTCCTAGAAGTGTTGTTCTTGATGCTAGTTGTGGGGAACAATTCATAACTTGAGGTCTTCGTTTTCTCTCTTGCATCGTTTCGTTAAGCCGCAATGAAATATGTGTCCTCTGACTCAAGTCGAATGTATTAACTGTAGCCTAAGTTATTAAAACCAAACTGTGAACTAGGGCCAACACCTTTAGTTACTCAATGAGTTGCTGCTGCCATCTAGTGGAGACACAGCCACAACATATTGCAATACGCAAAGCCATTTAAAAATAAAGTCTAGTAAAAGAAAGTGATGCTCTCCTCACCAGAATTTTAAAGAACAGCTGGATGGAGTTCCTCTTCTCCAGTTTCTTGGGCACATTGGCGGCATCGTCGTCAGCTTGGGAGGCCACTGTAGGCTTGTTTTCTACAACCGCCTCTGATGACTTGGCTGCTGCTTTGGGTTCCTCCTTGGCTTTAACCGTCTCTGCTGCAGCAGCTGGGGCAGGGGTCGCACTTTTGGGATCAACAGCCTGAAAGTGTTGCGGTGCATAATGAGAAATGCAATTATTCCGGTTCTAGAGCAGCCTTCTGTATCATTTACATAAGAATATCCAATGTGCTCCACTCATTAAGCGCAGATGGACTTTGAGACGACATCAGATGTAACATTTGAAGTGACATTAAGATGAACCAGCTGTTAGGATCAAGTGTATCTGAGTGACTGCAACATCATGAGCGATGATCATAGAAGCACAGATGTGTGTTGTTATGATTCTTAAATATAATAACAAATGGAGAAAAACACTTCTGAGGAAATTGCTGTGGTTAGTAATGCGTCTAATCTCAAGAGGTAATTTTACTGTATTTACCACTCCAGCTGTTCTCCTGAGGAGCCGAACTCCACTTGTGGAGGCTGCCTGGACTTTTGTGGTCATGTGGTCTAACAGTACCTCAAATTCACATTAATCTGTTACTTTCTGTTAAGTAATTCCACCACAATTTATACTCATGTTCAGTATTCATGCATTTAAAGTGAATGTGTCCTTACTTTGGGCTTGAAGAGAGACATGAAGGATGATTTTGAAGCTTTTTTCTTTTCCTCCTGAACTGGCGGTGGCGGTTCTGGCTTTGCGGCAGCTTCCAGAGTGCCAGTTTTTGAGGGATCCACCTTCTTTTATGAAAAACGGCAGAGAAGAAAAACACATATCATTAGGTATGAACAATTTAAAGGCATGGCCATGATTGAAGCTGACAGAGTGAGGACAGGAGCTGCCACCTGTGAAGGTAAAGAAGAGGTAAAAGAGGGGAGAGTGTGATAAGAACCGACCCCTGTAAGCCCACGACATCATGCACCAAACTAAATAATCTTATTGTCTGGATGAAAAAAAGACAAGGAAATAGGAAAGGGAATGTCTCCACTGAAGATTCATTCTTTAAAGGGAAAGTTCGACAGATCGGGAAATAACCTAAGCTTAGTTGCTTTCTTGCCAAGAGATGAGAAGATTGAAACCATTTTTATACTATAATACTATTATATTATATAGGTTAGCTTAGCTAGACAGGCGGGAAACCACTTTGTCTCCGTCCAAAGGTTATGGACACCAGGTTACTGTTTAATATGTTAAAATGTGTTTGTTAATCCAAATCTAAAGTGTTTTTCTTTCTGATATAACTTGTTAATTATTAAGCTTTAAAGGTGCCTATACGTAGATGTCCTTACCCTCGGGGCAGAGCCAGGCCAGCTGTTTCCAGCCTTTATTCTAAGCTAAGCTAACCAGCTGTTGCCTCATATGTAACAGACAGAGGTGAGAGCGATCTCCTCATCTAACCCTCAGCAAATAAAACAAACGTATTTCCCAAAATGTTGAACTCCTTTAATTTACCTCAGCTTCTACCACTGGCTGTGGTACTTCTTCCACCATCTGCAGGGAAGGAACACATATTTGTTTCCCCATCAATGTATGAAAAGCTGTATAAAAATGCAATAAATCCTGATTTATCTGTCATGATGGAAATTTACCGCGTACAGAAATTAGTGATGCAATTTGATAAAAAAATGCTTTAACCAATTAATTAATCAATAAATCGAAACATAAAAAAGTAATGACTGTAAATGCCAAATTGTATGTGTGTTAACTGAAATTATTAAAAGGCTACTTTTGGTTCAACATAATATTTGGTACATCTGGTACAGCGTCATGTCAGAGGTGCCTGGAGAGTGAGGAAAGTGAAGAATTAATATTCCCGAGCACTTCCTGCTGATTTACCTGCTCTTCTACAACTGGCTGTGCCACCTCCTCTGCTGTCTCATGGGGTTCAACATTATTTTCACTCTGAGCAGATGCAAATGAATCAGAACATGTGAAAAAAATTATCAAAGCATCAGAAGATTAATCCACTTCCCTAAAAAAAAGGCAAAACCCCCAAGATTGACAGCTTTCCTTGGATTTACCTGGACTTCTACAACAGGCTCTGGCACCTCCTCTGGTGTCTCCTGCAGAGCAAAACTACTTTCTTTTATTCTGAAGAGATGCAAATTAATATCGACATGTGAATGTGCTGTAATGTACTGTATCAGTTATGAGCACAGCTGTAATCCTTCAAAGATTATTGAAGATATGACCCACTGTGCTAGTGAGAGCTTTGCTAAAAGACGATTGAGATTCAAACTCACAGTCCCCGAATACAGACTGAGCTTGCTCTCGAGTTTACCTGTACTTCTACCTCTACTTGTACTGCTGGTTGTGCTGGTGCATCCTTGATTGTCTGCAGGACAGTGAAGAAATCATCATTGTTAGTAAAAGCATACAAAACAAAAAACAGAGGAAGCAGTTTTAATTATGAAATGCTTAATATGTTAGCATGGTAATGAATTAACTAATTATGAACTGGTTAAAGGAACAGTTTGACATTTTGGGAAACATCTATGCGCTTTCTTGTCGAGAGCTGGATGAGAAGATCAATACGACGCTCGTACCTGTGAGCTAAGTATGGAGCTAAAGCCAGAAGGCGGTTAGCTTAGCTTAGCTTAGCTTAAAGACAGGAAGCAGGGGGAAGCAGCTAGCTCCAAAGTTCACAAACAGCCGACACCTACCAGCGCCTGTAAAGCTGACTAATTAAAACACTGTATCTTGTTTGTTTAATTCGTACAACAACTGAAGCGTAAAACTGACACGATGAGGTTTTGTAAGTAGTCATGTGCGGTAAATATTTCTTATTGCATACTGACATCAAATTGAGTATGTTGTGCGTTCCAACTGCATAGCAGCCTATGTACAGTTTGCAAGAATGTCTGAGTATGCGCTGTGAGCTTACTGGATATACTCAAATGCATTGAGTGTTTTCAAACTGTGCAATGTCAGAGATTTTAAGTTTTTAAGTTTTAATATTTTTTCAGGCACCAGGATAGCTGGTTTCCAGTCTTACTGCTGAGCTAAGCTAATTATCTCCTGACGCTAGCTTCATACTTAGTGCACAGACATGAGAGTGGTATTGATCTTCTCGTCTACTTTTAGGCAAATAAGCAGAATTTCCTCAAAATGTCTAACTTTTTGTATTTATTAAACAAATCACTAATGCAATTTAGATGTTGAACATGTAATGTATCATGGAAACATGGACTGTGGTAGAACCTTTTTACAGAACTCACGCTTCTACTATTATTAGACAAGACTCCCTGATGAGTCACATTTTTTGAAAGAGTACAACAAAAACCAGATTCCCTGGATGAGGTTCAAAGCAAGATGAATAGTACTTTACACAATTGCTGCATGTTCCAATTTGGAAACAGCAAATTGTTCAGTTTCTGCCACCTCCAGACAAACCAGCTCTTGTTCAGTTAGTAACAGGACGAGCCATGGTCAGTTTGAGAACATAATAATCTACTGTACCACTGCTGCGGTCTTGGCCGGGGCTTTGGCTCCACTTGCTGAAGCGCCCTTGCATTTGAACACCTTGACACCTAGCAGCACCTCAAATTCACATATATTTCACTCTACTCACTGAATGTCTACATTAATAACCATCACTTTAAGTAAGGATCTTCTCTTGCAATCTCCAGTTTGCTGTTTGTTTACCTTTGGACGGAAGAGATTGCTCAGAGTGGATCTGGCCGATTTTCCTTTTGAGGACTCGGGTGTCTTTGCAGCAGCTTTGGGTTCTTCTTTGGGTGTGGGTTTGACAGGTTTGGCAGCTGTTTCTCCCTTAATTTCCATTTTCGGTGGCTCTGGAGGAGGTGGTGGGGGGATAGACATTCCTTTGAGTGCTGCTGGCGGCTCAGATACTTGTGCAACCTATTCAAGACAGAGCGGGTGTTAAAATAATGGTTCGGAAAGAAAAGTGTCCACACTGTCCCCTTTTAACGGCAAATTCATTTTAAGACACGCAATGACAGTTGTAGGCGAGGTAGGATAAGAAAATGCAAAGCAGGGATCAATTCAGTTTAGCAACTAAAGTTTCCGTCCGAACCAAACTATTAAAAATGTAATTAGTATGTACAATGCAAAATTAGCAATTAAAGTAGCATTTCGGGAAGTTAAGTTAACCCAACTATGTCCAGTAAATAAAGGGGAATAAAAACTAATTAAAACACTTTATGGGCAATGTGCTCACAGTAGTGGTTGCCGCTGGTTGGTTCTCCTTCTGGGACTATTAAGCAACAGAAAAAGGAAGCAGTTAGAGAAATAAAGTTAAACTGAAGCAAACAAAGATCTGCAAACAAGCGTGTGTACATGTCCTATAAAAACTTTGGAGAACTTATTGGCTCTTTAGAAATAAAATCTTCTTTTCTGGAACCATGGATATCGTAAATGAATTATTAAATAATGCAGAAATGGAAACTAATATAAATTAATTTCAGATAGAAAATTGAAAATATAATATGTATACTCGATAATCAACCCCTAATATAACTGAGTTTACTGATACAGCTCAACCAAGATAATGTTTAATAATGTATCATGTTTTATATGCTTCTGAAACATCTGTTCACCTGATCTTTTGGGGCATCAGGAGTAGCTGTTTCCTTGGTTATTTTGGGAGTCACCTGGGCAACAAGGGAAGAAAAATGACCCTCCTTCAATCACTTTTGTTAATGCAAGACAAATAATAATAAGAAAAACGAAAAATGCCTATCCTTCAAATGTGAAACGTGTGTGCATGATGTTATTTCATAAAGCTGGCAAAGAAGCTGTGTCAGCGTATAGTATTGACGTAATAGGAACAGCAAAATTATTATTTAGATAAAACAGAAGCCTTTCATGAATGCAGACATTGGCCTTTATGATAAGTAAAGCGAGGCACACTGAGGACCCTGACAGAGCACATACAGTACATGCGCTGTCATTGTGACAGCCATTGTGCTCCGGAGATGGCGTAGGCCTGCCCTCGCTCTATCTTCACAAATCTCAACTTCCAACTGCACAGGCCTCCCTTGTGAGCTCACACTATGGGTTGAACAATAGGCCACCACATTCCCGCATGTTCAGAGACTTGATTAGCATGGGGCTAGGGCAATGGTAACTCTTTAAAACGGCATGATTCCAAAAGACGGCACGATGAAGAGGAAACACAATAGCTGCTTGTTAGTTGTAGGTTTTCCATCAGGCGCTGTCATAATGGCAGATTTAGTTTATGCATACCTTTACTGCCATAAAACACGCCTTTCACATACCTCAGCATAAAATAAGAGATATCCCATTTAAACATCTTCACTGTTGAATTTATTATCAACATTATCAGGCAAATTACCAAATGTGTTGGCTTCAGTGAGGCTTTAAAAAAATAATTGAACATTTTAATATTTGTTGTTTAATTGATAACAAGCGTGGATTTGTTTTTAAATCTTTGATTACAGGAGGTCTTTCATTTATCTTTTCCTAAGCAGTCTAATTTTACAAGCAATTAGAAAAATCAATTGCACAACCACCCTTAATTTCTCAAATTGTTTTACTTACTAGTGTTTTGAAGAAGTTCATAACTGGATTCTCTTCTTCTTTACTGTCCTCTTGGTTTTCCTCAGGTTGACCCGCGTCTAGAGTCTCACTCTTCGGCTCCGTTAGTGATTCTGATTCTTGCTTTAGGTCAGCTGTCTCCTATACACCATCACAAAGAATTAGCCCCTTGAGAATTATGTTAGAGCCGCACAGCTGATAATGCAAGCAGTGAGTGTCTTAATCGCAGCATTGAGATGGGAGCACAATTCCAACCATGCCTCTGCCTACTCGGGGCATTGTCAACAATCAGCCTTTTATTAAAGTGTGTGTCCCACCCCTCACTCATTGATATTCAACAATGTGCGAGAGTTATGCCCTGAAAAATGTCAGGAAACTCAAATACCTTGCTGTGTTATGATGGTGGGTATATTTAAAATACAGAACTGGTCTGATTTTAAGATATTTTTTATTAAATCTGTTCACTTTTTTAACAAAAATATCATATTCTTTTTAAAACTAAGTCACTACTAAAAGGTATTATTTGTCACTAAACACGAAAGAATGCAAATAAATTATGAAACAAAATCATGAATGAAGAAAAGGTTTTAATTTTTGATTTTATTGGAAAATGTTTCAGCTGTTAACAATGTGAGCTTTGTGTTGATGATATACTGTGTGTGTATATATATATATATATATATAAAGAAACACATGTAATTATTATAAAAAACAAATTATTTCACAATCCAGTTACAATTACTACCACATACATCAGTGGCGCCGCCAAGGAGTTGCCAGGGAGGGCCCCGGCCACCCTAATACAATCACTGGCCACCCCCCTCGAGAGTCGCATAAGCATCATATGGGAGGCCTCTGTGTAATGTCTAAACTAGACTAGGCTTGTTCCCCGTTACATTTTTGTTCCTTACAATCAATGTACTCATATACAAGCCTATTTGAAGAACAATGAATCGCCTAACATTTGTATATATGGATATATTACACATACTCAGAATGTTAACTGTACATGTATTAATCCATGCACTCAGATAAGTAGCCAAATCAAGTGTTAAATAAGAAACCAAAGTATGTCAGTATGCGATTCAACTCTAATCTTGACATATCAAGATTATATCTGGGGGCGCAAGTGTATACCATTAAACACATGATATCCTAAAGAGGTAGATTTGTTTTACAAAAGTTTGGACAATTCCTTCAACATTTCATTGCTGTTCTTCCTTTGGAGCCACACGAATAGTAACAGTAATACTGTGTCCCAGTGAACATAGTGTGAAACGACTAAGCACATATGCTGATTGTTCAACAACTGATATACAAGCTGACTGCAAACTAACAACTAAAGCTTCCATGTCTGTAGTTGTGACACTTTGTGAGTCCCGTGTTGAATCTGTTGAGGTCCCAATTGATTCATTCTCTGCCGTCTCTTCAGTCTCTCCAACGACCTCTGGTGTAACCTCCTCTGAAGTCACAATGTTACATTCAGCTGCATCAACATCTTTTGTGATGATTTCTTCTACAATGGTCTCAAAAAAAGCACAGTTCTCCTTTTCAGCGGCTAAATAAACACCAGATTGATCTGTTTCTTGCAGGATCTCTTCCGTAACTTCATCCTCGTTTGTCTCGAGGATGACTACCAGCTTGTGGTTATTTGGCCGTAGCTGGAGAAGGCTCAAACTCTCCTCCACATGCTCCTCAGAAACGACATGATTGGATTCAGTTGGCATTTCTGCTAGGTCGATGTTCTCCTCTACAAGATCCTCTTGGACTGAAACGCAAGGCTCAGATTCATCTGTGGCATCTGTTGGTGGCACATCTGCCGGTTCCTCAACTATGTTTTCAGTAACTTCAAGCTGCCCTGAAATACCTTCACCTGCTTCTAGTATGTCCCTGGACACCTCCGTGGTTGCATCTTCTTCACAAGAGCTTGGGTTCTCTTGTACAGGTTTCTCTGAGATTACAGGGCTTTGTTCGGGTGTTTCAGCACTTTCAGCACGTGCCAAAACTTCTTCACAAACTTCTCTTTTTTCTTCTGCCGTGTCACTTTCTTCAGGTGTATCTTTAGAACTGTCATCCCTGGGGACTTCTCCTCCAGTGGTATCTTCTTTAACTCTTTCTGGCACTGCTTCAATTTCGTCTGATAAAGCCTCTATAGGTTCTTCATTCATCTTCTCAGCAACTGGCTCCTCTGGATTGGCTATGCTTGCTTCTTGTTCTCCAGAAAGGGGCATATAAGTTGTTGCAGGGATCACCTCTTCTTCCATGGTAATGCCAAGAGGCTCCTCATAAGTGATGGCACAAAATTCAAATTCCAGAGAAAGGCGTTCAATTACTGCCTCCAATCTCTTCTCAGCGTGGTCTTTGACAGTGGCAGGACTTGGCTCTGCTTCTTCGACTCTTTCTGGTCCCAGATCAGTTCTCACATCTTCACCAACCTCAGCGATCTCATCTGTAGTAATAACTTCAGGAATAGACTCAGGCTTGATTTCATCATCAGGACCTTCGACAATAATAATTTCTTCCTCAGGACTTCTATGACACTCCAACTCATCGTCGGGTATTTCTTTCTCACATATTCCTGGTACGTCCTCAACTGAAACAGCATCATCAGCGGTTACCTCTTCTTCGGTAGTTTCCACCTCCTGGGCCTCAGGAGTGACATTAGATTCATCATAGTTTTTGATGACAGTAACTTCCAACCTTTCCGCTCCGAACACTATATTCTGACACACAATGTTGACCAGTTCTTCATTGATGACCCAAGCTGTCTGGTTGTCTAAAGGCTCCTCATTTGCAGTCTCTTCAACAGCCTCCTCAGCAATGACAATTGCCGACTCGTTCAGTGGATCTTCTTCAGTTGCTGCTGTCTCCATTATCACTACCTCTTCCACTCGGCACCAAGCATTGGAGGGTATATCAACATTATCCTCGCCAGTTTGCGTTACGTCCTCAACTGCAACAGCATCATCAGCGGTTACTTCTTCGGTAGTTTCCACCTCAACTAGAAGATCTGTCACAAGAGGGACAGAAAGTTCATCTACAGGCATGTCTTGGTTTGCAGGTGTAGTAATCGGCTCCTCACAAACAACCTCTGAGATCGTTTCCATCTCTGTAGTGGCTGGCTCTTCATCTGGGGTAGAAACACCATTGGGTTCTTGGGCCTCAGGAGTGACATTAGATTCATCATAGTTTTTGATGACAGTAACTTCCAACCTTTCTGCTCCGAACACTATATTCTTACACACAATGTTGACCAGTTCTTCATTGATGACCCAAGCTGTCTGGTTGTCTAAAGGCTCCTCATTTGCAGTCTCTTCAACAGCCTCCTCAGCAATGACAATTGCCGACTCGTTCAGTGGATCTTCTTCAGTTGCTGCTGTCTCCATTATCACTACCTCTTCCACTCGGCACCAAGCATTGGAGGGTATATCAACATTATCCTCGCCAGTTTGCGTTACGTCCTCAACTGCAACAGCATCATCAGCGGTTACTTCTTCGGTAGTTTCCACCTCAACTAGAAGATCTGTCACAAGAGGGACAGAAAGTCCCTCTACAGGCATGTCTTGGTTTGCAGGTGTAGCAATCGGCTCCTCACAAACAACCTCTGAGATCGTTTCCATCTCTGTAGTGGCTGGCTCTTCATCTGGGGTAGAAACACCATTGGGTTCTTGGGCCTCAGGAGTGACATTAGATTCATCATAGTTTTTGATGACAGTAACTTCCAACCTTTCTGCTCCGAACACTATATTCTTACACACAATGTTGACCAGTTCTTCATTGATGACCCAAGCTGTCTGGTTGTCTAAAGGCTCCTCATTTGCAGTCTCTTCAACAGCCTCCTCAGCAATGACAATTGCCGACTCGTTCAGTGGATCTTCTTCAGTTGCTGCTGTCTCCATTATCACTACCTCTTCCACTCGGCACCAAGCATTGGAGGGTATATCAACATTATCCTCGCCAGTTTGCGTTACGTCCTCAACTGCAACAGCATCATCAGCGGTTACTTCTTCGGTAGTTTCCACCTCAACTAGAAGATCTGTCACAAGAGGGACAGAAAGTCCCTCTACAGGCATGTCTTGGTTTGCAGGTGTAGCAATCGGCTCCTCACAAACAACCTCTGAGATCGTTTCCATCTCTGTAGTGGCTGGCTCTTCATCTGGGGTAGAAACACCATTGGGTTCCTGGGCCTCAGGAGTGACATTAGATTCATCATAGTTTTTGATGACAGTAACTTCCAACCTTTCTGCTCCGAACACTATATTCTTACACACAATGTTGACCAGTTCTTCATTGATGACCCAAGCTGTCTGGTTGTCAAAAGGCTCCTCATTCGCAGTCTCTTCAACAGCCTCCTCAGCAATGACAATTGCTGACTCGTTCAGTGGATCTTCTTCAGTTGCTGCTGTCTCCATTATCACTACCTCTTCCACTCGGCACCAAGCATTGGAGGGCGTATCAACATTATCCTCGCCAGTTTGCGTTGAAATATCTGCTTCAACTTTTACGTCCGTTTGTGTTGATATTTCAGCTATCTGATGTGTATATTCAAAGTCCTCTTGGTGCACATCAATGATCACGGTGGCGGCTTCATCTCCACCTGTATCCGAATCCTTTATCATGAAAATTAACATTCGTGTTTAGATAAAATACAGTTGTTTTTTTGGTTTCCATGACACCTATGACAACCATGTGTGTCACATTGTGACTGAGAGCAGCAGAACAATGAGTAATGTAACTGTTATGTGATCACAGGAATTTTTTATGGTTTATTTAAAGTGGCTTACTTGACTCATAAGTCATTTTAGGCAATTTGGCAGATTGTTTTACAGATCAGAAAACATTAAAGGTTAAGCAATTTTTCTATATTCCCCTTACTATTAACATATCCAATGAAAAGACCAAAACCAACAATGCATTAGTCCTTCTCTCAATGCTTTCTGATTCCCCTTCCCTCCTGTCTACTTAGCCCAAAGACATCTTTAACTCAATCTCAACAAAATAGTTACATTTTTAGAAAAAAGCTAAATAACTGTAATAGTGTTTAGCACATTCTAATCAAACAGAAGTAAACACTGCATTTGTTGAGAAATATTTTCCACACATTAGGTGCTATGGGAGTATTTCCAGCGGTGGGGCGGTGTGTGTGAGTCAGAATTTATTATGATGATGGAACACGTCACCAAGTGCAACAGTGTGACACTTTAATAAAAAAGTTAAATACTTATCTCTCTGGCAGAAAGAAAATAACATGTCAAATGTTGTTTTTTCTATTTTCATGGGATTTGTTGACAATAAGAAGAATATATAGGAAACAAACGTGAACCGTTCTCTCACCGGCTGTGGATCGGGGACAGGAAGACTTACATCTGGTTGATGTTCATTTCTTTCCTTGACCTCTTCCTTCTGGATGATGGTTTCAAGGATTGCAGAAACAGTTTGAGCGTCAGCAGGTTTTCCGTCTGATTCGACCATCACAACATCAGGATCAGTTGATTCTGTGGCGAGGGCTAAAGACAGGGGCTCGCCATTCTGCTGGACTACAGTCTCACCGTTAACTGCAACAACAACAAAAGAAAGAATCAGTTATCAAAATTTGAACAAACGGGTTGACAATGTAAGATTGGAACCAGAAATTAAACTAACAAACAACTATTTTAATACGCAAACTAGCAGAAGAAAAGATTTTTACATTTTTTAATTTAAAGATCAACTTATTAATTAGTTCTTTGACTTTAAATAAGTTCTCTTGTCTGAAATGTGAAGGTCCATGTTGCAATACTTCATCTCATCAATGTTTCCCATGTTGATTTTACTATTAAGCTCTTTGCATACGATATTAAACTCATGCATGATATCTAGTGTGCAATGCTTCATTAAGCATGGGACAAGTGTGAGAAAGTAAAACTGTCTTTATCTCCAGCGTCAACATTAGCTCTTAGACAAACTCAGGTGCTAGTGGGAATCCTACAGCACTATTGTCACTGCAGAGACACAAACCACACCATGACAGGTTAAATAGTCGCTCCTTGTCAATGTGAGAGACTACGCCTATAGTTTACATTGGAATACTCAAGACACAGTCCAGCTGGGAGGAACTGTGTTTACAGAGCATTAAAAAAGTCCAAAAGACTAATCCAACACAGACAGGAAAAGATCAGCTGATTCTGTTTGTCAGAGACTGATGTGCGGTTTTTTCCCACAATGCAAGATACAATTAAATAGTATAAATAAGTCTAATATTCTCCCCTCAGATGTATATAAAAAACTAAGTATATTACTCATTTCCACTGGGTTATTTTACAGTTTAATCATCACGTATTAGACATTTAAATAATCTCACTCACCAGCAATCTCTAATCCATTAGATGTGATGTTTGCAGAGAGGCCTTTCACTGATCCATTTGTATGCGTCCCAGAAATGCTCCCATTCTATAAAAGATATTAAAGACATATAGGTCCGTGTTAGCTCCACAGATCACAAGACATTAACAGGAAACTGTAAATGAACCCTCGAACAATCCAGCATTTTGAAAAAACTTGGTGGCTCACACCTCTTGTCCAAGAAGCAACTAGCATCTACTTTTCCATCAGCATCTTACCGCTGACTTAGAAGGTAACAAAGGTGTAGATACTGCAGGTATAGCATTAGCATTACAGGGTTGCTGTGGTACTTTTAACAAAATGTTACCTTGGTCAGCTCTCTGTTCTTGGAGTGCTCGTTTCCCATGTTTTTTTCCCAGCGGAGACCTACAGACTCTTTTAAACGCAGATTCAACTGGAACAAAAAGAAATATAGATTTGTTATGTCGCATAGAATATACACTGCAAATAATGATAATCTTTAAAGTGAATCTGTAATACATTTTGCTCAGTAAATCTTAACTTCAGTATAATTTAAATATCTTACCTCGTTGCACCTCTGCAAGTCAAACAAGTGATATCCTCCTTAAGAAAGAAATATGGAAAGAGTGTGTCACTCTGCTGCTTCTACCCAACTGTGTGTGACTGTTGTTTACAGCCTATATACACAGTCAGTGTGCTTTAAAAATGGGTGGGACTGTTTTTTTAAGTAATCAATTGGATTCCCCACTATTCGCTGAGTGTTGGTGCCTTTTATTAAAAGCTCATGATTAGCTCATGTTAATCTCTCTGTGAATTCTCTGAAAATCCCCAGACATGATCATAAAGCGTTGACAATCTAATCAATCACATTAATAAGATGTAGCTGTGAAGGAACAGGATGTGTGTTCAGGATATTGGCCAGGAACACTTTCACACTGCCAAAACAAAAATAAATATGTGTGCTCCTACAACCGTGTTGTATTACCTGGTTATTTAAAAAAAACTTTAGTCGTGTTGTCATTTAGGTCATTATGATCAGGATTGTTTTTTGTTTTTTTTTACAAATTCAGGGTCTGTTAAAAATAATCAAACTGACATGTGCCTTAAAATATCTGCTGTATTTCTTTGATATTATTTTATTAAAAAAAAGCTTTTTTTGTTTCGTTGTTGTTGCAAAGAACAATTATCTGCTTTATTATCATAGCTTATCATGACATACAAAGAGCTTTGTAATTGAATCATCTGTCTTTACAGACTTCCACATTGTCATATTTAAATGTCTCTGAGTGCCTGTCAATGCATCAATACAAACAGGTCTGCCTGAGTGGCGCTCAGGGATCAAAGAAAAACTGACTTTAGTTCATCAACTGATTTATTCCTTCCTTTATTATTCTCATCTTTTTGTTCTGTTTGCTGCTTTGTGGATCATGTGCTGTGATCAAGCTGCTGACAAAAGCCTCTTTTATGCAAATCAACCAAACTACAAAGTATTTGAATGTGTTTTACCTTAAACAACGGCAAAAAAACAACTTCAAATGTGCAGTATTTATTGAATTTATTATGACAAGGCTTGGAATCCATGAACACAATGTCTCAATTGTAGCCTATAGCCTGCACGTTGAGGTGGGAGTTGGATTCCCCTATTTGACTTCATGCAAGGCCAGCAGCTGAGAGACCTCAAGCAAACTCTTCATGATGTCCCAACACGAGGGACATCGAGTTGTATCTGTGGCACAACCCTTACACAAGCCCACTGATTGCAGGACTAGTAGATCCAAATTTCATATCAAGATTATGCAAAACAACACGATATATCATGATACTGCCCAGTTGCAATGTAACAACACTTATTTATCTTTGATGTGGTACTCCTGATTCATCTCCTGCAGCCAGTCTAAATGGGATTAATAGTGCAGATAGCTTTTCAGATGTATTCAGTAAATATTTGAACTTGGGTGCAGTACTGTTTGCAGTACATATTTACAGAGCCGCAGTTCCGGTTGGTACAATAACTTGTTTGACTTATTATAAGCACACTTTCTTTAGATAATTATTGATAATTGGAAACTAAATTGGCTTAATTCTCATTTATGGTGAAAATGATCAAGCATCTTAGCTTGGTGAGATATTAGCTGTCGTTTATTTTGAACATCTAACAAATAAGTAAATAAAACAAAATAAATAAAACAAATACAATTACCAATAAACATATAGCAATCTCTCAATACACACGTTTTATAAACAATATAAATAAACAACATAAATAAAAATGACATGTCCCAAAAGGAGTAGGAAGAAGTATAGATTTATACAGACCCCTTCTCCATAACTCAAAAAAATGGACTCATAACTATCCTAATATATACAACTCTTAAACATTACCCTAATGATAGTATAGGATAGTTTAAACCCACTCCCATTGTCAATCAGAAACATCTTAAACATTTACCTCACGTTCATCCTACCGACCCTTTCTCATCCCTATACCGTTTAAAAACATATTGCTTGTACATCTTCTTGAATTGATCTATGTCTGTGCTTGAGTTCTACATTTAAACCATTCAACAAATGCACCCCACCAATTGAAATACACATAGGCTACCCTTCATAGTGGTAATAATGCAATGTTTTTATTTTTATTTTATCAACATTCATCTTAAATTATAACTACATTATAAATTCTATTATCTTTTTATTTTTTTAAAAGCATAAAGTTTGTGTTTTAAGGATAACCAGAAAGTGCTGTTAAATTGACAAAACTGTCAAAATAAAGCATTTTTTACATACTTTACTGCCATACCATAGAATGACTGTTTACGCGAGGGCACTTCCGGTCCGCTAGGTGGCGCTACAGCTCTACTGTTCTGCTGAGAGGCGCCGTCTTTTGTGCAGTCGAGGAAGCCGAGATGGCAGCCACCATGAAGGGACCTGTAGTAAGTATTACATTTAAAGAAATTGTATTTCGAAACACTCCTTTGCAGTCTCGTTTGGAAATACAAATAAAGCAGTAGAGGTGCATGTGGAGAAAAGGACTAAATTTCTGGTGCCAGTGATATTAAAAAAATCATGGTCACGCCCGCGTGTAGCTCATGTCAACGATAGAAGCTACCATAAAGTGTTAGCTAGCTACATAAAGCAGCAGCTAGATGTATCCTGTGTTTAGTTACCCACAAGTTATCCACTTACTAGCCTAATGATGAGGTTACTAATGATGATAACCAGCGTAAGGAGCGCTGTGACAGTTGGCAACAGTACCAGGAGACTCCGGAAGCTTTCCCCTATAGCTTGTTAGCTAACTGTAGCTAATG
This sequence comes from Cottoperca gobio, assembly GCF_900634415.1. Classification (NCBI taxonomy): domain Eukaryota; kingdom Metazoa; phylum Chordata; class Actinopteri; order Perciformes; family Bovichtidae; genus Cottoperca; species Cottoperca gobio. The sequence continues at coordinate 2,654,214 of NC_041361.1, forward strand.
TGACCGTTCATATGTATGCTAGTGAACCAACAGGGTTTGGCATGTTCACTTTAACCAGAGGTGGATGAGCTAGTCTTATGTTTTACTCCATTTACAGTTCGGCTGAGACTGAATTACTATATTTAGTCTTTGGCCACATAGGAAATGTTTTTTTCTTTTATATTTAATTCTATTTTAGGGGTAAAAAAACAGTCTCATGGGCCCACATACCAAATATAGTATCATGAGAAATGGAGCACAATTAAGTGTTTGGTATCTATGAACTCATAACAAGTTAAATATCAAAGATGTACACACATATGCAGTGCAAAAAAACAAAAGTACTTAATATGGAAGGTATTTATTAATTAGTTTTTCCAAATGTTTCAAAAATCCTGACTTGACTATTAATTTAAAGTGTGATTCTTTCATGTGATCTAAACATTTCAAATGTGTACTGTTAGACACTCATCCAAAGTATGTCCGTACCAGATTTCAAGACTTCAGACCAATTTGAATAAACGTTGTGGCATTTTTCCTTATCATAGAAAATATAGTCTTTGGGCACAAATGGTAACATGCTCTGTTACATGTAAAAGTCCTGCTTTCAAATGTGGACAAAGTATCAAAAGAAAAGTAAAAGTACTCACTATTCAGAATGGCACATTTTAGTGTAATGTATACTATATTAAAGATTTATAATTATACATTTAATGTGTCAGATTTTAAAGCTTGGACTAATTTTAGCTTGTGAATTTCCCCCTTATCTTATAATAATAATAATAATAATAATAATAATAATAATAATAATAATAATACATCATAATTTATTTGTTGATCATATTTTCTATTATTAATCTGAATTGGCAAAGTATCTAGTAACTAAAGCTGTCAAATAAATGTTGTGGTTTGAAAGGTGCATTATTTCCCAGTAGAAGTATAAATGAGCAGAAAATTAATATACCTCAAAATTGTACTTGCAATACTTGAGTAAATAAACGGAGTTACTTCCCAGCACTAGCTTTGACCACAGCTTTAACTTGTTTCCTCTTGTGTTACAGGCAGTAGAAGATGTGAACGTCACTTTTGAAGACCAACAGAGGATCAATAAATTCGCCAGGAACACAAGTCGGATGAATGAGCTGAAAAATGAAATTGAGGCAAAGAAAGTAAGTGTGTTGTGAATATCACAAAACATATTTGGGACAAACATAAGGTTTGGGAATAGTATAGACTACTTGTGTTCAGACCTGATACTGTGTCTCTAAAGTGACATAAGATAATGTACTACACTCTGTTGTTTATTAAAACGACTGCAGCCTGTTGCAGCAGTTTCCTGTTTTCATGAAGATTAAAATGTTCTTGAACTATTTTAAAGAGGTGTTTGTGGTGTTGTTGATTTTAATGCGGTATACTGAGAAGTGCTTCTAATAGTCTACGCTCACACACACCTCGTCTACACCTCTTTAAGTTAAACATGGTACAACTCATCAGAGCCACAGACTCCTTTTGAAAACGGCCGTAAAAGTTGCTCAACACTGATTCCGCTGAAACTGAATTTGTTGATATGAGTTACAGTTAAGTCCGGTTTAAAGGGAAGTGCAGCTGCTAAGTTAGTGACACTGACTTGATAACCTACCCTAATTGAGACTCTGTAATGGTCCGCTAATGTCTCCCTGCAGAAATCGCTGCAGAACTTGCAGGATGCCAGCGACGACCTGATGATGTTAGACGACGACTCTCTATTGATCCCGTATCAAATTGGCGACGTCTTTGTCAGTCACAGCCAGGAAGAAACTCAAGAGATGCTGGAGGCTGCAAAGGTAGGTTTCTTTAAACGTGTTCATACTCTTTAGATGGTAATCAGTACAATAAATATTAAAATATTTAATATTATTATTATTATTACATGCTTTTTTATGAGATTATGATGCCACAATGTGCTGAATAGAAAAGTGACACGATCTCAAACCGATATTAGATTTTGTAGACGTGAACAACAAGTGGAATTTTTCCCTTCAATCAAAATGCATTCAGTTTCACAATTGCCGCTGAGATCATTAAACACATCGCACATCATAAACTGTGTTTCCACACAGACGGCGTATTTATGGGTTGAATTACACATTTTGATATTTTATACACCGGTCAATAAATAAGTTCCTTCACTGTGACAACAGGAAGTGGTATCGATCCAATAGCATAATTCACCAAATGTGAACTATTCCTCTGTGTCAGGGGGGGGGGGGGAACCTTTTTCCTATCCAGGGCCATTCTTCCTTTATTAGTCCCACAACGGGGACATTTATCTTGTCACAGCAAAAGAACATATGAAGTAAAAAAGCAGTACACAATAATTAAATAGAATAAAAAATAATATAAGTACCAAGAGGTTGATGGAAAATAAAGTGAGTATTGCACATGGCAGTGATAACTGCACAGCAGTGGTGGAACAGTGTGTTCTTGGTGTGGTGGTCTCCCTCTCTATCTCTCCATGTTTGTATGTTCCGCTCTGCAGAGAGCTGCTCGTTAACTTTATCCAAACGCACTTGTCCTCTCAGCTCGTGCAGTTCGGCATGTTTCGTTCTGTTATGACGCTCGAGATAATTTTTAATCACCGCAAGTACGTCCACACAAACTAGACACACTGGCCTTTTACTTCCACAGAGAAATCATCGTTCGTCCAATTTCTCCTGGAAAGTGACATTCTGCATCCACCTTTCTCTGTTTTACACTCGCCATGCTGCGTTCACTGAAGTCGATGACCGTCTCGTTTAAAATTGAAGTTTTTTGACATGACGTGATGACACGTTCCGCTCGTGTTGTGTTCAAGGACCCTGACCTTGGTCAGGAAAAACAATCAGTCGACCGTTTAAACTATTGCCGTCTAGTATTTTTTGCTAGTGGATTTTCTTTGCGTGCGTTTTACGAATTACCTCGATGGCCGGATCAAATGGTCTCGGAGGTTCCCCACCCCTGCTCTACGCGATGGTTGTTTCAGAGGATTGGGACAGTGAGACACCAAATCAGTTTGAGCCACTTGAAATCCCCCTTGGTTCACCTTTTTGGGAGAGAAGCTGGTCTGTATCAGGGCTCCATAGCTGCTGAAGTACAGAGGGCAGACACTGACTTTCAGATTAAACCTCGTCCTTCCCTCACTTCCTGTTTGTCCTTGTGTCTGCTGAAGCTTCATCACACAACAAAGCCCACTGTGCAGGCCTGCACTGATTGATGCAGAGCCATCTGCTACACACTGTGAATGACAAACGGTTGAGAACGACTCACTTTTCAACGTGTTTTATCTTCCGATTATAATTTATTGCACACTTTATTTAGGCTACATATTAATTTTATGTTTTTTTCTTTCATCACATTTTCTCTTCCTGCGAGAATGTGTTTTTATCGAGTTTATTAAATGCAGGAAATGTCCGTTGTCGCTCGCTTGTAGTGGTTGTCGTGTAATTGGAGTTTATGTTCCGTAATCAGGAAACACTGGAGCAGGAGGTGAAAGGCCTTGACGACCGAGTGGCCGCGATACTGCACGTTTTGGGGGATCTGAAGATCCAGCTCTACGCCAAGTTTGGTACCAACATTAACCTGGAGGCGGATGAAAGCTGAGCGGTGAAATGGACATTAACAGCTGCACCGACACGGACCCTCTCACGCAGCTCTCGTGTCAGATCCTCAGAGCGTTTGCCAAACGACACATAAAGTAGGACTCGGCATGAACGGCTTCGACTTGCAGCTTCTGGCTCTTGTTTACACAGATGTTGTGATTCTTCAGTTTAACGTTGGCAAATAAATTCACAAGGACAGCAAAAGTTAAGATTTGGAGGTTAAATAAATGCACATCGTTTGTAAAGTATTTTAATTCGTCCCTTTATTTAATGTTTTTGTTTTTTTTACTCTGATCAAACTAAAGTAAGAAAATGAGAAACGAAACAACTGTGTAGTATTTTAACTTCTGGCAAATTTAACGTTCTGAACTTGTTTAATTTGTGAACTCACTTTTAGTTTGACTATCAACAAAGCTGTGTTGTATCTTCACTAATGTCTGAAGTCCTTTTGACGACTGCGTCACCTTAATTCAGAATTTGTGGCGTCGTCACGTCAAATCAAGTTGATTAAATAATTACCTTTTATGTTACTGATCGAAACGCTTGTTGTCTTTTACAAACTACATTAAATGAAAAGCTGAAATATTATGAACCGATGAAGCTTCCATCACAAATGGTGACAAACCAAGCGAACATACATCCAACAGTGTTCGAGGCGTCAGGTCTCGATGATGAGGTCATGATTTAGCACAAACTGTAAAAATGAGACATGAACTTCACAGCACTCTGAAGTTCAAACACTAATTTGTTTGTATTAAAGGTGAAATATTATATATTTAAACTACAAACTTCTTTATCTAAATGTGGGGGGAGATGGAGGCTCGTGGTTTTGGTGTAAAATCTTTCTAGAGGAGCAACAAACTGAAGTTCTTCTCACATCTCAAACAGACAGAAACGAGTTGTGCTGTGTTTTTATACAGTTGGGACACTTTCGAGTAAGTGGTTCCTCGTGGTGGAAGAAGTATTCACATCCTTTTCAATAACGCCATGTAAAAATACACCATTACAAGTACACGCGTTACAAGCGTCTGCATTTAACATCCTGAGTAAACGTGCAAAATGTACCCAAAATATTATAATGCAATATCACATTGTTAAATTACTGATGCATGATTGTGACGGGAGTTTAGTCACAAGATGAATGTGAGGGATCATGAGATGAATGATGTAGGAAATAAGAAAAACTTAATCTTGTCTTTTTGTTGTGTAATATTGAATAATTAGACTTATTTAAATTCACTTTGCTGGAACTGCCAACAAATTCATGGATAAAACAGATTAAAAAACCAATTGGGTTTACCGTATGTAGGCATATTATTCAAAGAAGAAATGATAGCATTGAAGGAGAGAAACGATAATTACATGTTCTCAGTACATCTCATCTATTGAGTTTATTTACAGCTAGGGAAGACTAAAAGAGAGAGAGAAGGTAATAATACACAGAATTCAAGCAAGCTTGGCTCATAATAATGGCACTTATTTTAAAAACAAAATCCTTTATCTGATACATAAATGAAAAGAGATCAATGTGTCTGTTTATGTTATTACCTTTTAAAGTGCTGCTCACAATTACATCTGGATTTCTTTTCCCTCTGAATATTTTTCAGATAATTCTTTAAATATGCGGGATGGTTGGTGTCTCACCACAAATAACAACAATGCACAAACCTCATTAAAATGTGCCCTCGAGTGTGGCCTGTGTGATCTAATAAAATATCTGGCAGAAGAGAAAAAGAAATGGATGGCAGACACCTCTGGAGGATCAAGATCTCAATTAACAAGTTCCTCCTCCCGGTAGGTTTCCTGCTGAACATTCACAGCTATGACTAAGAGGAGCTCCGCCCACGCAGACGTGTCTTTATGCAGCGCTTGTTAAACCCCCGACTCAGAGGAACACATGGAAATGACTGGACTTATTTCCCAGATGGTCTTGTTTACTCTCTGTCCCCTCTCTCTCTCTGTTCCTTCCTATCCGTCCTTCACTCCCCTGCTTCCTCTAATGACACAGATTGGACTGAACTTTGACAGCCATTAGATTGATATGATTATTTTTTAGCTGAAGCTGCCAGTATCATGCGTTTGTCAAATAAGGTTTGCCACATTCTGATGAGTCATTGATTAGTGTTTTCCTTTAATTACAGCTACATTTGAATAATTAGTAAAAAAAAAAAAAGAAGCCAAACATTCACTGTCATTGGGATTTAAAATATGTTCATTTGAAGGAAAATGAAGTGTATATATATATAGTACATATATATAGTACATATATATATATATATATATATAGATATATATATATATATACTCTATATATAGTATATATATATATATATATCTATATATATAGTATATGTATATATATATATAGAGTATATGTACTATAATATATAGATCTATATATCTACTCATATACTATACTCTCTCTCTATATCTATCATCTATCTCTGTCTATTCTCTCTGTAATAGAGGAGATAGAGAGAGGAGTAGAGATACAGGATCCGTCCGAGATGAGATATATCTCTAGAGAGAGAGGATAGGAGGAGAGAGAGGATAGAGACTCTGAGACGAAGACGAGATAAGAGGGAGAGAGAGAGATCGAGTAGAGAGACTAGAGGAGAGAGAGAGAGATAAGAGAATACAAGTCTAAGAGAACTCGAGATAACTTACGCTCAGAGAATAATATCTCTATATCTTATAAGTAACTCGATAGATATATAAGGAGTAAGATAGGGTAGAGATATATATAGAGATTATGATATATATATATAGATATATATATAATATCTTATATATATATATATATATATATATATATTATATACTCTCTATATATATATATATATATATATACTTTATATATATATATATATATATATATATATATACTTTATATATATAGAGTATATATATATATATATACTTTTTATATATATAGAGTGTATATATATATATATATATATATATATATATATATATATATATATATATATGCACTATATACTATATATATATATATACTATATATATATATATATATATATATATATATATATATAATACACTATAAATATACAGTATATGTTGTATACTGTTCTTTTAAGCTCAGGCTGTAACAGCAGAATCCGACCACAGGGTGTCTCTGTCTCCTCAGTAATTTCACAGTGAAATCAAATCTCTTTAACAAGTACCAAGAGAAGCTCTTTGAGTTTATTAGATATGACGGCACATGGTAAATATTGGAGAAATTACATCCAACATGTTGATGTCCTGGCTCCTGCAGAAGAATCAAGAATGAGATGTAGAGGAAATGACAGAAAAAGAGGAATAATTGGAGGATGCTTTTGTGAGGAAGAGTCATACACTTATGATTTGGGCTCTAGGTTCAAAGTGTGATCTGCCACGACTGACTTTTCATTACAGCCGTCTGCGTTCTCACTTAAGTACAAGCCAGCAGTCAGGGGAGGCTTCGCCAGCAGCCGGTTTCTTCCACAAATCGTTTGTGCACACTTCATCATTTTCTGCACCGGTGCTACAATAAAAGATTGTGTTTGCTCACTGTCTCTGTATGTTAGCCTAAATGTCAGGAGAGTCAACCTAGACGGTTTGAAAAATCCATAGCAGCTACAGCCATTCTTCATCATCTGCAGCTCTTCTGTCTCAGACAGCTTTGGTTCATTACAAGTGGAGCCATCTCAAAAGCACAATGCAACGTGCTACCTGTCCAAGGCCGTGCAATTTATATCATGGACATTAATACGTGCAGACGGCATCATCAGCATGGAGGTCTTGTTTCACATTTTGCCGTTTTTTTGAAAACTAGAACTATTTTTTTTTTTATTTCTTTCTCTATATTTGACAGCTTCAAAGTGAAGACTGACAGGAAACATGAGGAAGATGACATCTACGACTGCCTGGTCAGATTTGAATTATGTGATGTGTGTCTTAAATCGAGCCGAAACGATTTGTCGATCCCCAGAAACGTATTCGCAACCATTCAGATAATCGGTTGCAGCTTCTCCAGTGTGAGCATTTGCGGCTTTTCCTCTGCTTTTATATCAGTAAATCAAATATGTTTGGGTTTTAGACTGTTGGTCGGACAAAAAAAGTCATTTGACGACGTCGTTTAGGAATGTAGATTAAGATGACGGTCACTTTTCACTATTTTCTGACATTTCATACACTAATCAAATGGATACATCGAAAAAGGTATCAGCTCATCACCTCGATAGTGAACCTAACGTCAACTAGACTTCTTAAACCCGAAGTGTCTGAGTCATGGGGCCGGATATGAGCCTTGACAGCTGTAGTGCAATGCATTGTGGGAGAATGTCAAGTAAGCTGCATCGTGGGGGTTCAGAAGAGAAGCCTTAAAAGCACACGGCGAGAATGAGAAGCATCGACGCACCTGTGCGGACGAAAGGTGCAAAAGGACACGCTGCTTTGCAGATTGCCCAACGGCCTGAAGTTTTTCGGTGAGACTTTCAAAAACTAATTAATTTGTTGATAATGAATTCCATGCCTACATTTCCTGTGGACAGGGACTCTGGAGTTATGCGTGGAGGCTGAGCACTATGCTGGGATACCTTCTGTCATTCATTTCATTACTGTCTGTCAAGTTGATCAGCCAAGACAATAAAGGCACAATTCCACCGTGGCAGTGAATGAATCATCTGAATGATGAAGACGAGTCTTTGTGTGGACTGATCCCTCTGTGAGACACGTAGGAGCATCTGTGTGTGTGTGTTCGGCGTGTGTGTGTGCTGCATCGGTGCAGCAATCAGGACTTATAAGTGCTTTGAAAACAAATTGGTGTCCCAGAGCCAACATCAGTGGTTTATTTAAAGATTTATTTATCTTTCATTTATGAATTGCTGAATTGGAAATTAAAACTTTCACTCATGTACCATCAAGTCTCCGTCTAGAATGACTGAAATGTGTGGGAGTCTTCGCTTGTAGGTTTCCATCAGTTATCTACTTTAATCAGGGCCCTCCTAATATGCAGAGAATATTACTTCAGAAATGCATTTCCATATCCACCACGGAACAATAGACCAAATAACTTACCATATAAAAGACAGTAAAATGGCTCCAAATATTTCAATGAATATCATTACCAACGTCTGGATTTATGTCCGTTAAAAAAGACCTTGAAGAAGCTGACACATCCAAGCTGTTGGGGGATTTTGAGTTGCACAAAAACCCTATTAAGTTGTGACCGAAACCTTAAATCTCTACCGCCTCTGATTAGTGATCCTTTGTGGATTTTATGTAACCTTTACGTTTAAAACTCAGAGTTCATTTCAAATATTTTAGCAACATTACGTGGTGAGAATCAATGGTTGCCAATCTTGGTGCTTAAGTCCACAAGTGGAATCCAGAGGATTAAGTCGGTGATCCTCTGACTTTTCCTCTAAAGCTACTATGACGTTGCTAATTTGAGTCTTTTACTGAAATGTTTTAACTATTGGACGTGTTGCCAAGAAATTTGGTGCCGACATTCATGGTTCCCAGATGATGAATCCCAGTGACTTTGGCGATCCCCTGACTTTTCCTCCAGCGTGAGGGGGACGTTTTATTCTTGACTGTAATGTCTCGACAACTGTTGGATGAATTTCCATGACATCGTGTACAAACATTCATCTTCCACAGAGGATAAAACCCAATGATGTTACTTTTCCTGTAACGCCTTGAGGTTGACATTTTTTCTTTATCCCTGAAATATTTTAACAACTGTCAGAGGAATTGCAATGACATTGGTTGTGCACATCCATGTCCCTCACAGGATAACAGTAATTGCTTTTGAAATCCCCCTTTTTATCAAACACCATCATCTGGTCATCGTCTAAATGTGTCCAATAGGCTACTTTGGTTTGACTAAATACCTGCAAAAGTAATGACATTCCCCTCATGACATAACTACTTTGTGCTAATTCCTTCATGTTAGCATGCTAACATGTGCTAATTACTTCATGTTAGCATGCTAACATGTGCTAATTACTTCATGTTAGTATACTAACATGTGCTAATTACTTCATGTTAGCATGCTAACATGCTAAACTGGAGTGTGGACAATAGCTAACTTTATACCTGCTAAAAAATGTTAACATCATAGTAAGCATATCCCAACAGAATGCTGAGGTTAGCATGTAGCTCAAACCACGTTTGTGCCTAAGTGCAGCCTCAGAGACCGGCTAGAAGACCATTAGTCTTGTTACTAACAAGGTGTTAGTCATATTTCATTTCAAGTGAATGTTATTTAAGCACACGTACCACAGGGCACCACAGCCTCGGTGGTCCGGTCCCACTCCATACGCTGAGCTGATGACCACTGGGCGGCTTCAGCAGACCAACCCAATGTTCTGTGTATTGCACAACGTTACTGTAATGGCATTTACTGAAGAAGGATGAATGCTTCACATTCACTCCGGCAGGATTTTCCCCAAGTAGAGATTTAAACCAATGATCCTTCAGTCATATTAGTGTTGCACCGACTCAGCTCTATGCTTGTCCAATTAGCTTCAATTTATGGTCCAACAACAGCAAATGAAAGCAGAAAATATGGTTTCTCATAGTCGTCCTTTAGGGTGGCAACTTTCTGTGATATTGTGATTTCTGTAATCACTCCAGTATTCATGTCTCCCGCTTTATTTAAAACATACACTTAGCTTAATTGATGGTAGGAAATAGAAGGGGGAATACAAGGCTCAATTATGACTTGTCTGCTTTCCTGAATTTCCCTCGGGATAAATAAAGTATCTATCTATCCATCCATCCATCCATCCATCCATCCATCCATCCATCCATCCATCCATCTATCTATCTATCTATCTATCTATCTATCTATCTATCTATCTATCTATCTATCTATCTATCTATCTATCTATCTATCTATCTATCTATCTATCTATCTATCTATCTATCTATCTATCTATCTATCTATCTATCTATCTATCTATCCATCCATCCATCTATCTATCTATCTATCTATCTATCCATCTATCTATCTAAGTAATTAAATCTAATTGGTCTATAGTCGACCAATTTGAAGCATAAACAAAGTCAGCATCTGCATTGTGTCATAGCGTTGCATTCATATGTGTTTCTGAATTCAATTATAATTCCTTCCTCATTCATGTGGTGAATTCCATTATAAAACACCTGACAGCGATGTCTGTTGGTGTCGCTCGCCTTCATACGGCTGCTGAACATCTTCTATTAAACACCTCGGTAGGTGCTACGCCGTGTTTTCGCTTCAGTTGTTGGCTCCAACTGGCAGTCATAACTTTGAGGCGTGCCAGTTAGCTGATGTCATCCCGCCAATGAATTGTCAATTGAATATGTTCAATTAGGCCACTCGACCACTCTCAGAGGAGAATCCTCTGATGCAGAGGAATTCACAATACTGCAGCACAATTCAGTCTAGCCGGATTGTAAGTGCTTTTATTGGATAGAGGTCGATAGCTGAAACAAAAAGTATACGACGTATTGTGTCTACTAACACACACACACACACACACACACACACACACACACACACACACACACACACACACACACACACACACACACACACACAAGTAATTAATGGTGTAACTTTGTTGGCATTAGGATTTTTTTTTAAGATTTCCCTCCCTCTTGAAACCTGTGAGAAAAGCAAACAACAAAGACAGAAATAACTAATGTGTAAAAAAGCATGACAGAAAATCACGTGATCGTGTCAGACGCCTTTGCTCATATTAAGAAGATGAGAAAAGTGTTTTTAGGGCCTTTTTAATAAATAAAATATGACTATTTGGCAGACTCCTACTAGGAGGAACAACATGACTATAGTGGATAAAAGTGACTGAACGTGTGTTAAATACCACCCACTACTAACGCTGAGATACATGTTTTACAATATATTTATATATATTTGTAGCTGCAAGACATAAACACAACATGCACACAAACAGAAACAGAAAAAAACAAGAAGAAATCAGACAAACATCCGTCGTTGTTATCGCCCTGTTAGTCTGGATTACATTTTAAATGTCTCTTTGTTAAAGACTTGGTTATGTTTGCTGTCTGTATCTCCGGCAGGATCGTAAGGGGAATCGGTCGCATGAGGTTTTTTTGCTTTGAAAGGAATTACGTTAAAATCTCATTCATCGCCGGCAATCATTCAACCCGTGTTTACATCGTGAAGACGTTACACGATGTAATGTTTTGTTTGAAATTTAAACATTTTTCTATTGTGTTTCCAGTAAAATATTGTTGCATGCAAACAAGTTTGAAGACTGACTGTCAGTCGGACAGGAGATCAAATACACACACTTCTGTGGTTGGAGATGTGTTACTTCAACAATTACAAACCATCTACCTTCACCTACATTACGCCCTGAAGGTGGAATCATCCGGGTATGTCATCATTTAAATAACTTACATTATTACAGGTCATTTAGAAGACACTCTTATCCAGAGCGACTTACAGTGAACTAAGTACAGGGACAGTCTACCTGGAGCAACTCAGGGTTGAGTACCTTGCTCAGGGGTACAATGGTGGCAGGCTGGTATACTAGACCACTACGCCATCACCACCCCGCTCCCCTTGTACAGCGATCTACAGGGACTATCTATGACACTGTGAACTCTCTGGCATTTCTAAATGTAAAAACAAAGTATTTAATATTAATCCTGTCTGGAATGAATTCCATGAGAGGCCCATTATGTCGTTAGTCGGGGCTGTAAAAGTTAAGAATGAGCTCTTTTGTGGGCTTGAAAATGAGCCAGTGCGAGATTTAAATGTGATCTCGACTTCTTTAAACGACACGAGAGCACTACGAGGGCAGGTTGTCTTGCCCGAAAAGAATTGCAAATTTCTTTGGAAAGAGGTCAGAATTATGAACAACCGTTCTGATGGCGTTGATTTCTTTGATAGTGAGATTAATTTAGTTTAAAGGTTCCATGATAATTAATATCCACGTGTTTTACTGTATTTTCTAGTTCTTGCTATTCTACCTGCTGCTGTTCATGTCAGTAATGCACCTCCCTTAACTCGTAGGCTCTTCTGCTTATAAAACAGGTTCATTGCATGTATGCAGATTTGTTTAAATGTTCTGCAGAGCTGCCAAAGTGGTGCCGACTGAGACATAAAATTGAATCCCCTAAAGAGTAATGCAATTTACCCAGCATTTTACATTTGCAATTTAATAGAGGCAGTTTGTAACAGTTTTTTGAAACAATGGGTCTTTGATTAGACACAGAGGTAAACAAAAGCTGGCTATATAAATGTATATAGATCTTCATTAAGAGATGATTCATGGCTGGTGGGGATGTGCTCGACGCTGTACTTAACGTTTCTTGCTGATGAGTTTGTCAGCTGTAAACGAGGAAGTAGCCGCGAGACGATTTCTATCAGATTTTAGCGTCGGCTAATACTTTTATGGTGTCTCTGTGAGTTGACTTTTTAATGTGTCCAGCTGGATTAATAGTAAACTTCATGGCAACACACGGGATATCTTATAAACCATGTAGAAGATCACCAAATAAATGGAAGAGAAGACAAATATAAATAGGGAGCGTCTTTGTTCGTTTGTTGCAGACTGGAGCCAGTTTGTCCTAGTTACATAAAAACGCAATAAAAATGTTATTCATTGAAAAAATAACCCTGTTTGGTTTAAAATATGAGCGTGTATCGCCCTTACAATAGCCCCGCGGACGTCGCTTTAGCATGTAGAGAGATCTCCAACTTCACAGAACTGGTGTGCCTAGTTAGGAAATAAGCAATTAGATTTGCAAATGATAAGAAATTTCATATTTCCTGAACTACAAGTGCAAATGTTCCTACAGAGAGGCCAAATATATATTGGTCATCATTTACAGATGATTCATGAGGTTTGCTCGACGCTGTACTTAACACACGCACGTGATGCGCTCGGTTGATGTTAAGCATGCAGGGACGTGCAGTCGGATGTTATTGTGTACGACATGATTTATAATGCAAGTCATTCATCAACATAAATGCAGCCACAGGTAAGACAGTGATAAGGAACCTTATGTATAAATGTATGTGTAGATCGGATAAGGTAGAAAAACAGCGTAATTGATGTACTGCTTAATCCGACCAAAGAAAGTTGTACATGTTGCAGTAAACGTCTGAGTCTGTTTGTGCATTTTAAAGATAGATGATGTTTTTTTAAATTGTATCCATGTAGCCCGAACTGAATTGGTAGGCCGAAGGGAGCATAATGTGACAACGAGAAAATATTATTTTATCTGTAATTCGTCAGCTCTTGTGATGAATGTAAAGATATTCCTGGCACAGCATTCACACAATATTCACTAATTTGAAAGCTATAGAGTTGAGTGTTTCCTCAAGTATCAGAAATGATCTCATCCTGGGAACTACACCCTCCTACATTGTGACATATCTCTCACCTTTCAGTCGTGTGTTTGTGAACCGCACTGAACTGACAGTGTCTGAGTCTCACAGGGGGCAGATTGGATGTTGCACGATGTAAATCAATTAATATTTTATTAAGTGTTTACATGTTTGGAGTCATGTTTGTTTTTTTCTTCTCCAATGTAGGATGGGTTAGGGTTATAACATGCTTTCAAACCTCAGTGCTCCATCACTGAGAAGCTGCAGCGTGTACAACAAGTGTTCACTGTCGTGTCCTATCACAGGACAGCTGTGACACCATGCTAAAAGACAAACTTGTATCTGATGCTGTAAAAATATGTCAAAACAAGGTTTTTCCTAATCAGTTCAGCCTCATCTGCTTCCACTGAGCTCGTCTGTCTGGATATTTCTATGTGTGATGTTTTCAAAGTCTTTGAAAAAAGACAACCTAGATTATTTTTTTCCTGCAATATCTGGGTTCTTTGAGTTTTGAATCATATCATTCCAACAATGTGGAGAAGAGTTGTGTTAAAAAAAAAGGATGTTTCTTAATTTAAGGTATTGGCATCTTTTGAGTTTTGAGGCATCATTTAGTTCTTTAAGACTTGTTACATGTTAAGGCGACTCATCCTTATTAACAAGGCTGTGTTACCAAACAGGTAAAAGTGCCCCGAGGCCCCAGACCCCCCCCAGGGGCCCCAAAAACCTTCAGGTCCACTGCATGTAATTTAACTTTTTGGGTAATTTAATTAGAGGTTTGGAGCTTTTGAAATGCTGGTTGAAAGATTCCACAGTGATTCCAATCTTTGTGCTAAGCTAAGCTTTGTCCTGACTCTTGCTTCATAGTTCGTAATGAACACACAAGTGGCATCGGCGAATAAGATCAAAATCAATTTTTAACATCTGTCATTTTTGTTTATATTTTGCTCACTTGGTGGATATTCCTAAATAAATTATAAAAGTCCCTCTCTGGGAGGAAGGTAAATGAACTCTCCTTCCTGCCCAACCACAACATAAAAAATCTGCTGACACATTAAAAGGGACAGAGCGTAGACTGCGGTAACGAACCGCCATTGTGCAAAACCGCGGTAACGGCGCGGTATCTTTCAGGACCTTCACCTCGCTCAGAGGAAAGAAATTCAGGCTGGTGGTGGCGTCAACCATAGTTTTGAAAGCGTGTCGGAGAAATACGCCGGCCTTCAGGTAACGTGAAAAGCCATCTCTGGAGCCGGAGTTTGGTTTGTCCTTTCTGAACTTCTGTAGAAATGGTGCATGGAAGAGGAGCCACTCTCTATGCAGATATGATATCTGTAAGGGAATACAGACACAAGAATGGGGAACTCAAAAGCATGACTCCAAAACGGATGTAAAGTAACAAAATAAAATACTTTACTGAAAACAAAGTACTAAACAATAACGCTCACAAGGAGGAATTACAAACAAAGTATCAAATAAACAATCACAAGGAGGAGAACAAAGAATTAAACAAAGTACTAAACAAAAGATCACTCTTTAAGAGGATATCCAAAAACCTAAATACAAAACAAAGACTCACAATGAGACAAAACCTGATCTGATCACTGGACGAGACTCACGAGACATGAACAAGTACGAACTGGCACAAGACAAGGGGGGGGGGGGGGACAGGACTATTTAAACATGAGGTGAGAGGGCACAGGCAGAAACAATCAGGGGCGGGGCAGACAATCACACCAAGGAAGGAAGTAAAACAAGACATGACACAAGGAGAAGGGAACATTTCAAAACAAACAGGAAGTGCAAGACGAGACGAGACATGAGTGAATCTAACTACACAAAGTGTACATGACAACCACAGACTAACATGAAACTAAACAAAAACCTGACCTAAACATGAATACAGTTAACATAACTGACGAGACACAACACTATCCCATTTTCTGCTAATAGATCTCCCTAAATACTACACTAACTCATCAGTAAAAGGACTTATATATTTACTTCATACTTTACATATACAGTGTAGTACTGCAGGATCTGTTACTCACTAACATTGTAAACGTGGGGCTGAACATGCAGAGACAATCTTAATTGAATATCTCAATATGACAGTAACTATGACCCCACTGATCCAAACCATCTGACAACTCTATGCAGCAGTTGCTGGTGCATCTGTCTCACTAATTATAATTCCACGCAGAGGTGGAGGTACGGTGTTGGCAGGAGCAGAGCTCACTTTATCGTACAGCTGCGATGAGAAGCAGGGTGATGATGCCTTATCTAGTTTTGTTTACTTTTTAAAAATATCGACATATATCTGGAGCCTCACCTTTAGAGCAACGGTTAATAATATTGCTTTTTTTAATTCAATCTCAGAGTTCAATTTGCATTCTCAAATAGTGCTTTCACCTTGTCAATGGACAAAAAGAGTTGTGTTTTTATGCATAGTGCATTATGGGATCTGCATGTGTAATATGTTATATCAGAGGAAAAATGATTTGATGCATATAAACATTTTACACTTTAATCCTCTCTACATATAACCCAATTTTGCGATAGAGTTTTGCAGAATCTATGAGGAAATCCTCTCAAACAGGAGGCTGTTTACTTTTAAATGAACGCTGAGCACATCCAGGTCACAGAAAAATAAATTAAATAGAGCAAAAAAGCGCCAATAACAGACTCGACCGCTCTGTCGGCACGGCTGTGTGAAATGAAGGCGTGCATTTTACAGGGCATTCCAACAGATTGCCATGCATTAACTTCAGATGTGGAGGAGTAATAAAAACGACAATATTTAACTTTATGGGTTGAAATAACACATGAATAGTGATGACATTAAAATGGGTAAGCGGTCGAAACCTTCACACACACAGAATTTCAGTGGAGACGCTCAGGATCAGTCAAAGCTGAGAGAAGAACTGAAGTCGGAGAGGATAACTTGTTATTTTTAGATGTGCAGGAGAAGTTTACAAAAGAAAAATAGCTGTAACACAACACTTTTTAAATTCAAACTGTGTGATAATCACAGCTGTCTTGCTTCCCCAATTATAATTTCTGTGATCTGTAATACCTAATTTACATGTATGCATGCGTTGTTAAAGGGACAGTTTAACCCCAAATAAAAAAGTGCATATTTTTCCTCTTACCTGTAGTGCTATTTATCAATGTAGATTTTTTGGTGTGAGTTTCCGAATTAAAACAATGTCTTGTCCATGAGTACATGAACGTTTCCTTCTGCGGTGATATGGTATAAATAAAATAGTTCCTACATGAAACTGCTCACAACAAGGTCTGTGAATGATCTATTTTCATGATTTCTGCAAAGAGACATTGAGTTTTTCGAAATGTATTTCTTTTGGCGCTTGCAGCACCATAAACAAAGTTCCAATCTGTCCGAGAGCAAGCAGACATCTCTACGTCCGATATAAGTCCAATCTATAACTAGATTGATAAAAAAGCACTACAGGTAAGAGGAAAAATGTGTATTTTGTATTTTGGGGTGAACTGTTCCTTTAATTATTGCCTACAAATCCATATCTGTATTGATTGCTTTTTTAAAGATACATTTTTGAGCTTTTTGCCTTTATTAGTATGTATGGGGTGCACACTGTACCGAGAGAGCTACCAGCGCCGCGCTTCTCAGTAACTTTAACGGAGAAAAAGAAAGATTAAAATTACATTTACACTTTTACCTTTGCCAGTCGTTCATTTCAAGGTTTTCTAGTAATTCACAATCACAGTGTTAGCGAGGTCTTATAGCCGTAGTGACTGTGATAGTGTGTTCCTCTATTTAACTACTTATTTTGTACTCAGCGCTGCATCCTATGTTTTATCTTTAAGATCCCGCTCTTCAAAATGTGCCTCTTCCCCGAGTTCAAATCTTGTTTAATATCGTCTGCAGCCACGCGGGGACTTCTTTTGAGCCCCGTCCCCAAGTCAGTAATTAACCTTAAACAATACCAGCTTCTCCTAATGAAAAACAAGCCAATGGTTAAACACAGCTTTATCTTGTTGCAAAATCCCTCTATAAAGCCCCAACATCTCCTGGCATATTGGTGGCTAGGTGGAGGTGGGCAGCTTTTTAAGTGTGATAGATGGAGTTTAGTTTCAGGCTGCTGCTGCTGCTGCAGCTTCCTGCTCTGACCCAGCCGTCCCCTGAGACCTTGGGATGAGCCTGATCCACAATTTAGTTCTGCTGAAAAGCCTTTTGTTGTTCAATCTGTATTCAGGAGAAGAGCAGCCAGGCAGCTTTTAATCAATTATTTCTTTAGTATTATTTGGTTGGCTTTGTGGAGTTTATTTAGATTCAATTAATTCATAATTGATCAATTTTACAAAGATGGCGGCACAAATCCAATAGCAATTGTTTATCTCATGTAGATGCCTTAATTGAGACTTTTTATGTGTTGCTCGTACACTGTTAAATGATGCAAACCCACCTAAGTAAAATGAATTTTAATCACAAGGTTGTTTTGCTCATGGCTTCCAGTCTCAGATTATTGTTTTTAACAATTAACGAATAAACAGCTGTGTGTATCAAATATGCATCCAGACCTGGAGCTAGTGCTTAGAGACTAGAAGAGATGCTTTATTTTTTGTCACAAACTGTAAAACAACAGCATCACTTATCTCAGCAAATCCCCCAAAACTGTGTGTTTACACAAGTGACAAAGCCCTCCAGCAAACGTAGGAGTTATATCTCTTGTCCATCAAGAGTAAATAAGAAAGTAGGTTGACAATGTAATAGAGCCAATAGAGGTCGGGGAAGATGGATGGGCCATTAAAACATTTGGAAGATACTGTTTGTTTGACAGTCAACATTTGGTTTCTTTTAAGCATGACGGCGGTCGTACATTTAGGCTCAACCAGGTGGTTAACACTGTAAACATCATAATGAAGCTGTAGTCATTTTGACCCAAACCCCGGCATTGTCATTACATTACATGACAGTTCATTTAGCTGACGCTTTTGTCCAAAGCGACTTACAAAAAGTACAAACAATCATGAGGATGCAACTCCGAACAGCAAGAATCTTGCAAGTACATCAGCTTCAAACAGGTGAAATCCTTTAAGTGCAGAACAATAGCTTCGGGCCGCCACTGGTAGCCAGTGAAAGGAGCAGAGAAGCGGTGCATTGTGGGAGAACTTGGGTAGATTGAAGACCAGTCGGGCTGCTGCATTCTGGATGAGCTGTAGGGGTCGGATGGCACATGCAGGCAGTCCAGCGAGGAGGGAGTTGCAGTAGTCAAGGCGTGAGATGACAAGAGCCTGAACAAGAACCTGCGTTGCCTTCTGGGTCAGTAGGGGACGTATCCGCCTGATGTTATACAGAGTGTGTCTGCAGGAGCGGGTTGTTGCAGCGATGTTGGCAGATCATAAAACAGATTTGTTTTCCCCAAGCATTGACAGACAATATCATCCTGTCAACACAGGCATCAGATCACAAAACACTTCTTTGTATCGTTGTAGAGGAGAGGTGTTCAATAGGGGGTCTGCGACCCCTAGGGGGTCCGTGGAGGTACTGCAAAATTTATGGTTGATTAGACAATTTTTCTCCCACAAATTTAAATGTCTTTAAATACACATTAACATGAATCCAACATATTGTAGCAAACGGATAAATGGAGGTAGAAGACGTTATCTCACATTCAGTATTAATTGAATAGCTTAGTATTTAATGCACCATAACAGGTTAGCTATATTTATACATGGCACTAGGCCCAGTTTAATATAAAACACAATTGAATGCAATATATAGAGTAGGGGGTCCCTGCTCCGTCAGTTTGGGGGTCCTTGGCCTGAAAGACGTTGAAGACCCCTGCGGCATGGGCAAACAACATATTTTGATTCATTACTCAACATGATGTCTTTACGTTGCTTTTGTTTGCCGATACATTTGGAAACATTTAGATGCCATGACCCGAGGGATGTTGTCTGTTGGTCAGTCCAATCTTTCGGTCCATCAGTGCAACACGATTTATGAGTTTCTTTTCCTGAAAGTGGAATGAATGCCTCACATTTACCAACATATACCCACCACTGCTGTGCAAGCCACCAACCAGCACATTGGGAGCAGTTTGGGGTTCAGTGACTTCCTCACGGATGGAATAGTAACTGCTTTACCAACAAACGCATCCGTCTCATATTATCACCTTTATTGTGATCCTACCGTCATTCTCCACGACATATTGTGACCATGACAGAATCTCATGTCAACACATGTCACCAGAGTTTAAGTCTGACTCAGCAGATGTAGAATGTGTGTTTCAGCTTGTCATCGTATTGCACGCGATTGTGAAAACCACTGTGATTGGTTTAAAGAAATTCAAACAAGCCCGGTTTTTTTCCCCTAATACCAGAATACAAACATGTGGAGCCGGATCGTTCTCAAGCGCAGCTACAGCGCTGTGGAGATCGATCTGACTATCAAACTTTAAATTCTTGTATATCCAACTTTGTATAGAGAATTATATTATGGGTTATTACAATTGGTTTGGTTCTAGTATAAAATCCTCAGTTTTACATATAAATCCATGAAACATCGGCTGTACTATTGGTTCAGCTCTGATCATACCTCATTAGCACATTGTTTACAACGCACCCCTTTTACTATCCCATACAATATGTGTGTAGACAGTGTTCTGTTATTATTCAGTAGTATTTAAAATACCTTGGCACCTTTTCCTACAAGATTTGAAGGAAGAAAAGCTTTCACTGCTCTTTGGTCTGTTGTGATTTCAGACTTTCATTAAGATTTCTTATCATCCATAATCTAAAACAGTGGTACAAGATAACCAAAGCATAATGTGCTCCCTAGATTCTCAGTACTTTACACTTTGATTAAAAAACAAAACACTAACTGTGAGAATTCACATTCAGGTAACACAACACGGAGGTTTTAACCTCCCAATGCTCTTTTTTTTTAATGGTTGCTGCCCATGATGTACAGATAAACCAAGGGGATGTTGAAGAAACATAAATTAAATACTTTGTCAGTATCAACATTCAGCAAAGTTTTCAAATCAGATCCATATCATTCTTACTGAATGTATTAATGCTTTGTACATCAATTCAATGTAGTTTTGAAGTTTGTCTGAAGACACATTAACCATAAAAGAATAAAAGATAAAAGAATGACTCTTATTTGATGGTTTTGTGGGAGTGAGACAAATTCATAAGTAAAAGTAAATGTAGTTCCCCCATTGACTCCAACTGAGATCCAAAGTGATTCACCATCAATATTTATTTTTTATCGTGGCAAATATTGGGGGAAAATGACAATGAAATCATGGATACATTCCCTGTAACGACTTCTTTTCCATCTTGTTGCAAACAGTTTGTCTATTTCAGTTTAAATGTTCATTTCAGTTTTCAGTTTTGAGTTACAAAGAATTTCTTCCCTCCTGAAACACACAAACACACCTCCTAGTTACAGAAAAATGTAATTATAACCTGTATTATTGCCTGAAGTGTTTTCGGCGTAACACCATTGAATCCACTCCCCTCCCAAGCTAACCTCATGGCCCCTCAGTAGTCTACCGTCACTGTTTATACTACTAATAAACACTAATTAGCAAAACCCCACTGGTATGGTATTTTACTAAAGGAAAAATAACCTGGTTTCAATATGAAGTTTTGTGTAAGAACGCAGTCAGTCTGCAGGTCACTCTCTCAATAACTGTCTGAAACATCACCAGCTAACAACATGCTAGCTAACAACAACGAGCTAACTAGCATGTAGCCATAACCAGCAGCATGCAGCTCAACCCACCAAGCAAGAAAAGAAAACAGGATATAGTTGACTTTAACACTTTTACACTTTATTTAGACATGAAGGAACATTTATGGAAAGAGCCAAGTAAAGAAGATATGTAGGAAGAAGAGTTTTATCACATTAGGCTACTGATGGATTTTAAAACGTATTTTATTCTGAAAGTCCGAAAGCTTTTAGAAGTTGTTGAATCCTTATTTTCCTACATACTTTATCTAAAGCATTTAGTTGGATAAGCTTTTGAAAACTGTTATAATACTGTAAGTATTGTTATAGACTCATATATTGTTAAATAATCTCCCTCATAATGTTAAATCAACTCATCCACAGTGACTCATAGTTTATTTATCAGGGAGTTTTTTCTGTCAGCGTACGAGATGACTCACGTGAGAAGTGTATTACAGTGATCTTAATCAGACCAACAGGATGTGCATTTTAAATCTAATTGGGTTCTCCGTGCATCTTCCAGCAACATGCAGCTGAACCAGGAAGCTGTCAGCTCACGGACAGCAAACTCCCAAGGTAAGAAAAGTGACATTGTGACTGTGACAAAGACACAGCCATGTTGAAACGTTCACGCAATTAAAGGCTGCAAATCACTTCTGTGCACTCCAGTCCCTTTGTGCGTTTGAAATCTCAGTATTTAATCTTGTGCTGCTGAAGCTTTTACGTTAATTTGACAGCATTCAATTCATACTTGAGTCGTGTTACAGAAATATCACTCGGTCCGACCTCATAAATATTGCCATTGTGTCTTTACTGTAAAAGTGATTAATTCAAAACAGAACAGTCGTAACTAAGTGCCTGTATCACACTCTCTCTGTGTAATTATAGTTGTAATATAGTTATTACAGTGGTTTTGAAAGGTGTTTTACGTGCAGGGTGCCGGATTCAGAATTCATACTGTGGCTGTGAGATGGTTTGAGAAACTTCCAGAGTTGCTTGACCTTCTAGTACTCACAGATTCATGAGAGAGCGCTATTGATTTAAACAGGTGTAAAGGCCCTTCTCCTGCCAAGGAAATTTAATCATGTCAGAGGGCTACCGAGTTATTGTACAAGACACTGTCACAGACGCTATAGGACACTTTAATGTCAGGGGGGCTAGACAATATTAATTTTACTTTCACCTTATATTCCGGGGAAGAGACCCTGTGGAGAAC
The DNA here is from genome assembly GCF_900634415.1 of Cottoperca gobio. Lineage (NCBI taxonomy): Eukaryota > Metazoa > Chordata > Actinopteri > Perciformes > Bovichtidae > Cottoperca > Cottoperca gobio. Next base: position 2,677,106 of record NC_041361.1, read on the forward strand.
CCACAGCAGTTCCCTGAGAGAACGGCAAAACCGAAGCACCCAAAAAAAGGTTAATAAGTATAAAGTGCTGGAATGACTTAATATATTCAGGATCTGCGCTCATTCTCCTTGAGAAATCCAAAGATAGAGTTCTTTACTCTGCTTTCTGAGCTGATTCATTTTTTAAACATATTCTACGTTTCATAATCGAAGCAACAATCACGGTCATACAATCGATACTTTATACAATCAGTAGCAGGTATACTTCAAAGTCATCTAAGACCTGCAAGTTTTCCCAGTGTGTGTGTGTGGTATGTGTGTGTGTGGTGTGTGTGTATACTCATAGGTGAGCATGCTCAGACTAATTTCAATCCCTTTTGTGAATGGCTGATTATCACAATCTGTAGCTTAAGTTCAGGGGAGCAGCAGCGTTAAGTCCTTCAGAGTGAGCGAGAGACGAGGGAAAGAGTCGGCATGGCCCAGAAAAATAACTGTAAGTTGATGTTCTGATTACGTTAATATTTTATACCTTTTTATTCAAGTATTCGAGTTGATTACGAACAAGAGCACTAAGACAGCTAGGGTATAAATGAATGGCAGTACTAACACGCCTCGATGACACATTTCACTGAAACAAAGACCTTTTGTGTGTTGCCTCAGCATTCTCACCTTGCTTTGATTTTTATTTGTTGGCACTTTTGAAAGTTAATAGTATTGCATCTCACTATGATTCCCACTCTGGCATTCTTAAGAGAAACAATGCTGTAATCATTTTTAATTGTGATTTTCACCTTGGGTTGTCGTCTGCAAGTGCTCTGCTTTATGTTCATGTGGAATAGAGTTAAATTAACAAAGGGTTAGATGATGTAAGAGGTGAATTGATTGTTTTGTTCCTTTTCTAAACAAGTTACGTGAGCGTAACTGAGTCCATTTTGAAATCCAGCAGGAATTTCTTATTGCTGCAAGAGGCAGATTAGTCTCACTGAGCTCTCACTCTCCCCCTTTTCTTTCTCTCTCTCTAACATACAGTTCAATTCTCCATCAGGGAATACGGACCCTCAGATGAACATGTGGTCATGTCGCTCTTTCGCGACGGTGTACTTGAACACGTATACCCGGCTTTCTTCAAGGCCATGAGCCACCCAGACCATGTTGGCGTTGCTCTGAGCATTTCCATGGCTGGTTATGTGCTGGGCGGCAGCTCCTACTTCCAAGCTTTACTCTTTGGCAGTGCATGGGCCGGCCTCATTTATTACTGCTGCCACGAGATCTACCAAGGCTACATGACGAGGAGGCTGAGCACAGACATGGCTGACATCCAAGCCAACTACCTGGAAAACCCAGATAACGGTTTCTGGGTGGCAGAGGCGGACGTCAACGGCCAGTGCAAGGTGGTGGGGATGGTGGCAGTGAAGGGGGAAAGAGGAAGGGAGGAAGGGGAGAGGTTCGATGGCTGGAACGGGGGAGCGATGGGAGGAGGCTCAGAGTTCGCCCAAGATGCTGATGATGGGAGTTATGGCGAGATGTCCCACATGGTTGTGGTGTTTCCATGGCGCCGCAAAAACCTGGGTTCACAGTTGACAAGGAAGGCCCTCGACTTCTGCAAAGAGCGAGGGTACGCACGTCTCGTTCTGGACAGCAGCTCGCCACAGACGGCGGCCATTTCCCTGTACCAAAAGTTTGGTTTCGCTCAAACCGCATCCCACAGTAACACACATGCTAACCGCTGGTTCGCCAAACTGGCCAGAATTACCGTGATGCGGATGGAGAAGCTCATTTGATGGACTTTAGACGTTGGCACCTGATACAACCTCCACTGTACAATAAGATTATATCGGTTAATTTATACTTCTTCCTCATTTAACGCAAGTCATATCTCCAAGCTAGCTATCATGTAGTTTGAAAAACATACATTAAATTTCATGTTTCTTCCACAAAGCAGCATTAATGATCTCAGTTTCCTTGTATTTCTTCTTCTCTTGATGTATTATGCACCCCTGACAGTCCATTGCCCTCAACTATGGAAAACAAAGAGACGATTAGTCAACTTCTCTGGTTTAGTCCGATTAATATGTATTTTGCAAATGGAAGAGCAATACATCTCAATAAGCTATTTTCTTATTTAATGTAATTATCAGACATTAAACAGAACAAACTGTATTCACATTCAATTATCTATTGTTCTCCTGTCCACTAAGGAATCTAAAAATATATGTGAGAAAGGAGAAATTAAGCACGAGAATTTTCTTTTAAGCCTCTTTTCAGGGAGAAGTTGAATTCCTCTGCCTCAGAGGAATTAATGCCAGCTGACTTCTAAGACCTCACAACTCTTTGCTTAAAATACCAATGAAAAATGCAATAGTATCAGGACATTGGGAGGTTTAAAATTCTTTGGAGCTGAAGGAGCTCTGTGTGTGTGTGTGTATGTATGTGTATGTGTGTGGCATAAAAAGAGGATAAAGAGTTCAGTATAACGCAATGAATTCAGGTCATCATACACAAGGCAAAGATTATAGACACCAAACAATAGAGGAAAAAGCTTAAGTGTATCCATGTTGGTGGTCTTATGAGAGGTGTGAGGAGGGACTGGACATAGTAGAGGTGAAAGTGCTGTGGGAAATACTAATTCATGACAAATGAACAAGGAGCTTCCTGTCAATTCTACCGCCTGATTCCAGCAGGGTATTTTCTGACCCTGCAAGCATTGTGCAGCATTAGCGAAACAATGTAGATTTACAGATTTCTTAACCTACAATGCCTCAGAAATTAAAATGTTATCGGCGACACACAGTCCCTGCTTATCACGAAAGAGCGTGTGTCCACGGTAAGCCTGTGTGTGCCATGACAAGTGGGGTGTAAATGAGTTTCAAGAGGGAGTACAGTATGGGTAGAGCAGCTTGGCAATAACACACACACACACACACACACACACACACACACACACACACACACACACACTAACACTAACTCTAACACACGCTGTCAAAAGCCTTCGGGCATCAATCATTCCTGCTGAGGCCGTTAGAAAAGAATTAGGCTGGTAGCCAGCAGGCAGGTGCTGAACTAGCCAGAGGAAGATGGGCCTTAATGCCAGCCAACCTGTTGTCATCCTCTAACAATTACCAGCACAATTGGCCTCAAGGTAATGACAGCTTGATTGTTATTCCTCTCATACACATGCTTTACAGATGAGCCAGTTGCCATTGTGGAGTAGAGGAAAAAGCTAAGCTCAAAGTCAGAATTGCTGCACCTATAGTGTCTATAAAAAAGTAATTACACCCTCAGAAGTGTTTTACTGCCTCACAACATTGAATGAAAGTAGTTTTTTTTTTGACACTGATCAACATAATAAGACCCTTTTTGTCAATTTCAAAACAAATCTCTCTCTCTCTCCAAGTCAGTAATTAACAAATGCACCTTTGGCAGGAAATAAAGCACGTCTGGGCTCTGCAATTTCCCCTTGTTCTCTACAAAGCTGCCCAAGCTCTGTCAAGATGCATGAGGATCGTGAGTGAACAGCCTTTTTAGAGTCCAGCCACAAATTCTCAACTGAATTGAGATCTGGCTCAGATCTGACTCGATCCCTCCAGCACATTGATATTATTTTCAAGCCATTCCTGTGTAGCTTCGGCTTTTGAAACACTCTCCAGATACATGTGTATTTCTATTGAAGCCTCTCGACTGCACGAAGATGATCTCCATTTTACTGAACCAAACGGCTGCATCGGTGATCAGGTGTGCATTATTAAAGCCAATGGATATAATACTTGTCAACATGCATTTCGTAATCTACATGAATAAAGTTTTCTGTTGAAAAAAGCCACGCTAAATTAAATCAATGTTGTAAAATAATAAAGGTTTCAAGCGGGGTGAGATAGTGTGAAACCTTTCATAAATGCATGCATGCAACAGCTGGGAGATATAATTGGATTTATTAGCATAATGATGGATTGATTTATTATAATAATAATAATAATAATAACAATAATAATAATAATTGTTACTGACTTCAGAGAACAACTTGGTAGAATTTGTTTTATAATTTTTTATTTTGCTCTTTCTTTAATTGGTATACTTAACACAACTCAGAGACTTTTCCTCTAGCTGTTATTATTGAACTGGAGGTCTTCCCAATTTGAGATAAGATGAGATCAATGAAATAGGCAGACTCTCATTAAAGGATGAGCTCAAGAAATTCAATTTGAAAACATCTCTTTGTCCACTACTTTTAGTGTGTGTGTGTGTGTGTGCGTGCGTGCGTGCGTGCGTGCGTGCGTGTGCGTGTGTGGGCAGGGATTATCTTGAGCATTACTGCGTTCGTGCACTCTCACCATTTTCTCTCAGTATTTTCAATAATCTGACGAAGGGAAAGAGCCAATATATTTTCCCGACAAACTTTGATGACAGTTTTCAAAGTAATAACAAAGCGAGTAATCAACATTACAAACAGCACCTGTGTCTAAACACACCTGCATCTTTTTCTTTATTATCACACTTATTGAATATTCAAAGATTATGGAGATTAATTGCACCAGGAAACTAGTCGCCGATGTGCTGTTGTCTAAGAGCCAGAGGTAGATTTGTTTGCATCATACATCATCAAACGCTATTCACCACTGTCTTGCATAATCGCTTCTCATCTTCTCCGTTGCACCACAGGAAGTTACTTTCTGGCCGTGCCGCTGAACTTCACTGCAGAAGACAACCTGGCCAATTACTTTGATATTAAATCCAAGTAACCGAGGCACACTACACAAACAGATAGTTTATACTCCACCGTCAATCTGCAGTATTCCAGCACCCTGACATCATGCAGAATTTGCACTCCCCCTTTTTATTGAATAATTGGTCCATTATTCTCTGGGTGGTTCGAGAATGATTAACACGCATTCTCTGAAAGAGCAGAGTAGTAGACCACGGTGCACACTTTAACAGCATAGTATGAGAAACAGGGGAGATGTGTTAACTGGACCCATTGAATTATAGTTTACACTACAACAGAGCAACATGTACGAAACCACAATTAATGCCTCGTTATCGCTCAGGATTGGAAGCCACATTTTAGGCATGAATGTGGGATTAGCTGTTGCTAATGAGTTGGTATTAAATATGTTTACATCACAGTGAACCTCCACTAAGGGGATAAATGTTCCAGACAATATTAGGCAGCCGCTCGTTTGCTGTTCTCCGTCTCCACTGCAAGAGGACTGTTGGGATTTGGTCAAGGAAGTAATTGGACACAACAACAAACGCAAAATTGATCACAGCTGTTGTAATTAGGAGAAATACAGGACAATCCGGTTTTTTTTATGTTTTAAGGCTCAACGATGAGCTACTGCTTCCCAATGTGCCAGATCACGGTGTAATAAATATAGTGTGTTCCTCCTACGCTGTGCTTAAAATGATTCAGCATTATTATTTAGGATAATGAACCAGAGACTCAGATTTTAATCACAGTAAGTTGCATATGTTGTATAATAAGAATGACTGGACAGCTGGAATTCAGGTGTAAATTAAATGTATTTAAGAGACTGTATGAAAGTTATTGGGGTGATAACAAAGCAAGTAATCAACATTACAAACGGCACCTGCATTTTTTTCTTTATTACCACTTTTATTGAACAGGCAAACTATGTGCTCCTCCCCTTGAAAACTGCAATACCCTCCCCTGATATCTCAACGCACATATAGCAAAAACAACAAAATCGTAAAAATACAGCCACTCTCGAATCAAACATTGCACATTGTTTACATCCCTGTAGCCCTGATATGTTTCAGATCAGATGTTATTCCTGATCAAACCAATTACACGGCGCAGAGTCGCATGTTGGAGATGTTTAATATCCAAACACACGTTAAATACGGACCAAAGAACGACATCGATGAACTCATCATATTGACGTTCTGAGTTGTAAACTGCCACTGTGTTTAACTTTAATTCACCCACTAGTAAAAAGAACTAAAGTTATGTGGCGCTAAACTTGAAATACATAATTGTCCTGAACTGTACCTCTGCTACCTTTTATGATGCAGAATACACTAAAGGTGGGAGCTGCTCTTGGCTTCTTGGCTGTTGAGAGATAATGTTCATCCATCGATAAAGACATTCATTCTGCCTCTCACTGTTAAACCCCGTCTCCTGCAAGAGTATGTTCCCATCAGGGCCGCATTAAGCCCTCTGTCCCAGTCAGTCAGGAGACCTTTTTTTTACGTCTTCGGGTCCGCTGGTTGCTAAACTGCATTCTCATTTACGTTACGTAACATGTAGTTAATGTTGTGAATCAAAATCGAAAGGAAACCGCAAAAGAAAACTATGTTTAGGTATCAAAACTACACTTGTTACGTTATTTAAGTTACGGACATGAAGTCAAATTTGAGATTTTTGGTTTCAGGGACACGAACTGTGATCTCCTGGGTGATAGTCCTGCGTTTATTTGGCCCACACATCCAACCAACCTCCTTACGTTGACTTCCTCTGACTGATTCGAGATCGATTTGTGACGTCAAAAGCAAACGTAATCCCTCGAAATGTAATTCCCAACAAAACATTTTTTTTAGGAGTCTATACTGCAATATTATATTGGCTTTAATGACAGAATGAAGCGCTTACAGAGACAGCGTTGTTGTCCTTTGCATATGAACAAACACCTTTATCACCCATGACACGCAAAAGGCCGTAAACCTCACTAGGAAAAGGCTGAAATCAAATATAAATCCCCACCTCCACCCCATAATAACTTCGAAACACTCCCTAACTAACAACATTTGACAGAAGTCATAATCTAATATATTTAGGGAAATCATTCATTTCTAATGCAGTATAAGTTCATCATATCTCCAGTTTTCTAGAAGTATTGAAGGAAGTAAAGAAATTATCTCCATTACAAATGGCCGGCAGAAACCCTTCAAATCCAGCTTTGACTGATCTCTATATTAACTAAAGACCGGCTGAAATTATTTGACGAGGAAGTGGGAAGACAGTGCTTTATCGTGCTCCTTCAATGAGTCATAGATTAACTTGTGCTGCAGTGAGAATATCTGGCACGTGTCACAGTATTAAAGTGAGGAAAGGATAATGTCTCAGTCTGGGTGATAAGATTTGTGCTTCTAGCCAGAGAAATAGACCCGTTATGGACATCGATTTCTCCTTGAGGAAACGACTGAGAGGATACGCGGCCTTCTCCTAGTTATAGAGCACTTGCTGCCATCTGTCATGCAACTCTTTACATGCCATCTGTCAAACCAGTCATCTCTGTGTCTTCAACCAAACCTCTTCACATTTCAAATCCATTTACATGTGTGATCAATTCTTGCCTCGTGTGCATATTAAAAAAAATACTATTACTCAAAAGCTATTGTCTGGGATGTTGACATTTTATAATTCGTGGTCTAGAAGAGAGAACCTGTGGGATGTTTATACATCTTCAAAAGCTCTCTGTTGGAAAGCTTTTGTGTTTTTCTCAGCCGGGTGTCACAGTCTGCTCGGAGCAACGAGACAAAACCCAGCATGACTGAGAAAAGTGCCCTAAAGTGAATGAAATGATTCAGACGCTGGGTATTGACTGTCTTTGGAAGCTTAATAAGAGATGTAATAGTCACAGGCAGAGAAACAACTTACATCATTCATGAGGCTAGTTCTCAGGAGTGTTCATGTTTGCGACGAGCTAACAGACCAACATGATATTCATGAACAGTGTGCTGTGGTGTGAGGTTAGCGTCACAGAAAATGAAATGCATCCCGCCCGCAGATTCATATCTCTGGCTGGGCTGGCAGCCGTCTCAGCCTCGCACTGCACTCTTTCCTGCAGGGATTGATTTTTAATTATCCAACTCTGATTTCTAAATTTGTTTTTTTATGGCAAAACTAATAATAACAATAGACAGTGATGGGTCTTGGGAGGCAGGTTGTTCTCTATCCTAGCCATCACGGATTACCACCCCACTTTGAGGGCTTGTAAGAAAATTAAATGACACAATCGCAGCACGGTCTTAATCGGTCTTAATCGGTCTTAATCGTTCCTGCTAGCATGAGCATAAGAATCACGTTCATTCACATATCCTTGATTTGCCCGAATAAATTAAACATTTTAGCATTTTGAAGCTCGATGTTTCCTGCAACACCACAAATTGTTGAATGAGAATCATAAAGTGTTTTTTTGTAGTAACTGTACACACAAGCAAATATGCTGACTCAATACAGCAAAACAAATATGATGATTTTTAGAAATATAACGCTGTCCGTGGAGACACAACGTCTTCAAATCACAACAGTAAGTCTTCATCTCTAACTGGACCAACTCACCCATCCGTCCACACGCACGCATGTACACACACATACACACACACACACACACACACACACACACACACACAGACACCTAGACAAACCTTCATCCTTCATTTACTGGCACTGTCTCTGTCTGTGTCCCTCTGTACACCTGAACCGCCACACTAATATCACTTAATTTGACTAAGCTACACCGCGAGGCTGTCACCGCCGGCGCTTTCCAGGTGAAAAGACACGATTATTACTTCAAGGCAACGTTACTGTATCCCAGCAGCTTGGACACCAGCTACAGAGGAGGATGCACCGATGGATGTTTTACTAATTCTGCGTGAAGCATGGAGACTGAGCTGTCTGCTTTGGATCGCTTGGTGTGTACCATGTCTGGGTTTAGCAGTCCAGGCCGAGATCGTCGGAATAAGCACACCCTCCCTCTCCCATCTCAGGAGACTTGATTGTTGTTTGTGATTCCTTCCAATTTGCCGATAAGTTTCCCTCTCTTGCACTCCCCCTGTGCTCTTATTCTCATCATCAGTTTCATGACTTTAGAAAACGCGAATGAGACCAAAGTAACCACAATCTGAGGGGCATCGTCAGTCACATTATGTCCTCAGGGTCAAACACACAAACCACAATGTCCTAGACGTGCTTGCATCTTACATTTGCTCAGCTTTCCTGTGTGTCTGAATGCAGATTTTCACAGTTTATACATCAGCAACACTTTCATATCTTACTGATCTTTAGAGGATTAGAAAATAATCAGGCTTCGATGGGAAAGTATCCTCAATATTAAGTTTAGATACAAATTAAAGCCTATAATGATTTAGTAAGAGCAACATAATACAAATACATGAACCATTTGGGGGTAAAAAGAAATTTAGGAGCCCCACTATTAACAAGTAAATCTGTGAGGCCATACTTAGACACACTAGTGCTTTAAACCAAGTGCTAACGTAAGCATGCTAACATGCAACGGCAATGTTAACATCCTGAAGTTTATCATATATGATATTAACCATGTTCAACATCTTAGTTTAGCGTGTTAGCATGCTAACATTTGCTAATTAGCAGTAAACACAAAGTACAGAAGAGGCTGATGGGAATGTCATTAGTTTTGCAGATATTTGGTCACAAACCAAAGTATTGGAGACATTAGCATAAATCATGAGGAGATTGTGAAAGTCAGTACAAATGTTCTGCCGATCTATCGAGTAAAGTGCAGATATTTCACTGAGTAAGTGATCATTTTGACCTGCTTGTAGCGCTACATGAGAAAAGTAATTCCTCTTCTGAGTACCATGGATAAACTTTCATGGATATCGGTCTGATATTTCAGTCAGGACCAAAGTGGTGGAACAACCGATGGAGAAAGCGACCAATGGAAAGACATTGCCTTTCGTAGAGCCATGACGCCAACATGTCTAATACAAAGTAAGCGTTTCATTTTATAGTAAGAACAAAAAATATATATCTTAAGGCTCATCATGTCACCACTTAGTCCATTAGTTGATTGACAGAAAAGGAATCGGCAAATATTTTGATAATCGATTAATCGTTAAAGTAATTTGTCTTGCAAATATGGAGATTTCCTGCTTTTCCCTGTTTTATATCATATTAAACTGATTAATTTTGGGGGTTTTTTCGACTGAGAAAACATTTTAAAAACATCCCTTTGGACTTTCAGAAACTGGGATGAAATTTTCAATCGAACAATTAATCTAGCAAATAATCGTCAAATTAATCGCTAATGAAATAATAGTTAGCTGCAGCCCGACGTTAGCATATTGCTGTGAAAAAGCCTCAAACATCCATGTTGGAGTGCAAAGCAATGTAAGAGGCACAGCATTACAAACTCATTCAGTGGGATAAAAGATCTGAGGCAAAGACCCGGAGAGCGTTTCAGCCGTTTGCATTGATCTTGATCAGTGTTTCGGTTATGAAATGACAATGAAAACACATGAAGAATCATTGTGGCGCAGAGTGAACCCGACACACACTTTTATCTAGCCTCGTAAATATCTCTGTGGACAGATTCAGGGAAATGAACTCTCAGCAGCGCAGTAAATAACAGCGTTCAGTGTCACACAGAGCTGCATGCTCACTGCTCTGATCTTGACCTTGACAGCTTTCTACTGTCAATTTCCAATCCGTTTATTCTGTTATATTACACTGTATTGCTACACTAATAGTTACAGTTCCACACATACAGACCTAAAGCCTCCCTTTGTATCTCTCACAGCTCTGTCAGTGAAAGCCACTCGCCTTCCCGATGAAGCAATCCAAGTGTTACTGACATTATGTTTTGTATCGTACGAGTCAAATCCCAGTAGGCTTGCCGATTATAATAATAATGATGTGACGCCGTGTTATTGGTCCCAGTGGGGAGGTTCTCTTTTTGTTTGCCTACTCTACAGGGAAGTGCTGGTTTAGGATGCAGCGTGTAAGTCAGATGATTGCTAATACTGGAATCTAAACCCTAGATCTTTAAGACGAGAGAGCTCCCTACTCACTAGAATAATCTTGATGTGGTGTTTGCTGCCCTCTCAGAGATACTGTTCTGTTTATTTCTGGATTAAATTCTGAATTTGTTCCCTCGCACTGTTAATTCAGTCCTGAGCATGCCAACAGCAAGGTTGCGCTAACCCTAAGCAGGTTAGGGAAAGCATATGAACGTATAGAGTCGCCCGGGCCATGCCTTAGATCAGGGGTGTCAAACTAATTTTAGTTCAGGGGCCACATTCAGCACAATTTGATCTCAAGTGGGCCAGACCAGTAAAATTCACAGCATAATAATCTATAAATAACGACAACTCCAAATTTTTCCCTTCGTTTTAGTGCAAAAAAGTACATTCTGAAAATGTTCAAACTTAATCTTTTTACAAAACATTATGAACAACCTGAAATTTCTTAAGAAAAAAAGGTGCAATTTCAACAATAATATGCCTCAGTTTATCATTTACACATGTGTGTTACAACTTACTGATCACAGTGTGTCTACAAAGGCTTTTACTTTATGATCAAAACAACTAATTTTTACACTTTGCAAAGTCATCCCGTGGGCCGGATTGGACCCTCTGGTGGGCCGGTTTTGGCCCCCTGGCTGCATGTTTGACACCCCTGCCTTAGATAGTCGTGGAAGAAGGTATTTGTGTGGTAAAGATGAGTAAACCCTCCAAGTCCAAGATATTTACCTGTTGCATATCATTGGTGCTTTGACTTGTACTTATTTGGTCCTTCTTGGTACATATCTTGACACAAATTTCACAAAGTGTGACACCAGAGCAGAATACCAGGAGCCACGACCACAATCTTTCCCTTTATTAAGTGGTTTTCCTTCCCATAGTAATAATTGTGCAACATGTGCAGACATTGTCGTACAGTCTGATTATTTTCTATTCTGCTTTTTTGTCTGAAATGCAAAAACAAGTGGAGGAGAGAAAGGCATTACATTTTCAGATTTATTTTCGTTCTTTTTTTGGTTTTTGTAGCCAATAATTGGCTTTGTTGAAATTGAATATGTTAAAATATGGCTCCATATAAAGTTACAGAAACAGGTTTTTTTTAGCAAATTAAAAGTGAACAATCAACCTACACTGCGTCGAGTGTGTGTGTGTGTGTGTGTGTGTGTGTCGGTGGGCCGTTGGCATCGTGAGAAGAGGACAGACGGTCAGCGTGAATGTCTCTGAATTCTTCAAACGGTCGAATAATAATGGACCGAAACTGACTGAAGGCAAACTTCAAATCACATTGTGGCTTTCAGGGGGCGGGGGGGGGGGGGTGTCTCTCTTTGTAGGATGGGAAACGATTGTAATTCAAACTCACCTTTGAATTACGGTTCAAAGGTGAACTTATTCCACGGTCAGATCAGTGTTTTGCTGGTGATTCATGTGTCATAAAAACGCTCCTTTATAAATGTACGATTTCAGCACTCGCATTTCTGTGTTTTTATTCAAATCATAGGGCCCACCGCTTGAGATTTCTGCACCTTTTCTTTTTACAAATATGTAAAAAAATGATTTTATCCTTTTTTGAAATGTGTAAAAATTGAAAAACATGTGCAATACCATACTTTTCTTTTTATTTCCGACACAAAAATACAGAATTGACTGACCTTTGACCTTTGACCACCTAATTGTAATCAGTCCAAATCAAAATTAAATTAAATTAAAAAAAATTGTATAGCCCAACATCACAAATTACACATTTGTCTCAGTGTGCTTTACAGAATGTACAGGTTACGACACCCTCTGTCCTTAGACCCTCGCATCGTACAAGGAAAAACTTCCTAAAAGAAACCCCATAATTAAAGGGGGAAAAATGGAAGAAACCTCAGGGAGAGCAACTGAGGAGGGATCCCTCTCCCAGGCAGGACAGACGTGCAATAGATGTCATGTGTACAGGATAAACAACATAGTACAAGTCCTCACTATCATTAATAGAGGTTTCAATGAGTTCCACAGTCAGCTGGTGGCCATGATGAGCTGTGCACTTGGGCCAGGGACAGCACTTTAAGACTGTCTCTACTCATGCATGTCACATCTTTAAGGCATTATTAATTAGGAAACCTTCAGTTAAACTTAGCCACAAAAGTCTGTAATGGTAATTGACAAACATTTTATTGTCTCCATGAGCCCAAACATCGATTTCGACTCATCGGTTCCTCCAGAGGATAGTCTTCTCGAAGCCTGGATAGCTCAGCCGGTAGAGCATCAGACTTTTAATCTGAGGGTCCAGGGTTCAAGTCCCTGTTCAGGCGATTAGTCTATTGTGGGAAGTAGTTTGGCGTCCTCACTCTCGTTGAAAGAGGTCTGCATGAAGTCCACAGTCTACTTGTCAAGTCCTCGCTATCATTAATAGAGGTTTCAATGAGTTCCACAGTCAGCTGGTGGCCATGATGAGCTGTCCACTTGGGCCAGGCTCAACACTTTCTGACTGTCTTGACACATGCATTTCACATCTTTAAGGCTTTATTAATTAGGAAACCTTCAGTTAAACTTAGCCACAAAAGTCTGTAATGGTAATTGACAAACATTTTATTGTCTCCATGAGCCCAAACATCGATTTCGACTGATCGGTTCCTCCAGAGGATAGTCTTCTCGAAGCCTGGATAGCTCAGACGGTAGAGCATCAGACTTTTAATCTGAGGGTCCAGGGTTCAAGTCCCTGTTCAGGCGATTAGTCTATTGTGGGAAGTAGTTTGGCGTCCTCACTCTCGTTGAAAGAGGTCTGCATGAAGTCCACAGTCTACTTGTCAAGTCCTCACTATCATTAATAGAGGTTTCAATGAGTTCCACAGTCAGCTGGTGGCCATGATGAGCTGTGCACTTGGGCCAGGGACAGCACTTTAAGACTGTCTTGACTCATGCATGTCACATCTTTAAGGCATTATTAATTAGGAAACCTTCAGTTAAACTTAGCCACAAAAGTCTGTAATGGTAATTGACAAACATTTTATTGTCTCCATGAGCCCAAACATCGATTTCGACTGATCGGTTCCTCCAGAGGATAGTCTTCTCGAAGCCTGGATAGCTCAGCCGGTAGAGCATCAGACTTTTAATCTGAGGGTCCAGGGTTCAAGTCCCTGTTCAGGCGATTAGTCTATTGTGGGAAGTAGTTTGGCGTCCTCACTCTCGTTGAAAGAGGTCTGCATGAAGTCCACAGTCTACTTGTCAAGTCCTCACTATCATTAATAGAGGTTTCAATGAGTTCCACAGTCAGCTGGTGGCCATGATGAGCTGTGCACTTGGGCCAGGGACAGCACTTTAAGACTGTCTTGACTCATGCATGTCACATCTTTAAGGCTTTATTAATTAGGAAACCTTCAGTTAAACTTAGCCACAAAAGTCTGTAATGGTAATTGACAAACATTTTATTGTCTCCATGAGCCCAAACATCGATTTCGACTGATCGGTTCCTCCAGAGGATAGTCTTCTCGAAGCCTGGATAGCTCAGCCGGTAGAGCATCAGACTTTTAATCTGAGGGTCCAGGGTTCAAGTCCCTGTTCAGGCGATTAGTCTATTGTGGGAAGTAGTTTGGCGTCCTCACTCTCGTTGAAAGAGGTCTGCATGAAGTCCACAGTCTACTTGTCAAGTCCTCACTATCATTAATAGAGGTTTCAATGAGTTCCACAGTCAGCTGGTGGCCATGATGAGCTGTGCACTTGGGCCAGGGACAGCACTTTAGACTGTCTTGACTCATGCATGTCACATCTTTAAGGCTTATTAATTAGGAAACCTTCAGTTAAACTTAGCCACAAAAGTCTGTAATGGTAATTGACAAACATTTTATTGTCTCCATGAGCCCAAACATCGATTTCGACTGATCGGTTCCTCCAGAGGATAGTCTTCTCGAAGCCTGGATAGCTCAGCCGGTAGAGCATCAGACTTTTAATCTGAGGGTCCAGGGTTCAAGTCCCTGTTCAGGCGATTAGTCTATTGTGGGAAGTAGTTTGGCGTCCTCACTCTCGTTGAAAGAGGTCTGCATGAAGTCCACAGTCTACTTGTCAAGTCCTCACTATCATTAATAGAGGTTTCAATGAGTTCCACAGTCAGCTGGTGGCCATGATGAGCTGTGCACTTGGGCCAGGGACAGCACTTTAAGACTGTCTTGACTCATGCATGTCACATCTTTAAGGCATTATTAATTAGGAAACCTTCAGTTAAACTTAGCCACAAAAGTCTGTAATGGTAATTGACAAACACTTTATTGTCTCCATGAGCCCAAACATCGATTTCGACTGATCGGTTCCTCCAGAGGATAGTCTTCTCGAAGCCTGGATAGCTCAGCCGGTAGAGCATCAGACTTTTAATCTGAGGGTCCAGGGTTCAAGTCCCTGTTCAGGCGATTAGTCTATTGTGGGAAGTAGTTTGGCGTCCTCACTCTCGTTGAAAGAGGTCTGCATGAAGTCCACAGTCTACTTGTCAAGTCCTCACTATCATTAATAGAGGTTTCAATGAGTTCCACAGTCAGCTGGTGGCCATGATGAGCTGTGCACTTGGGCCAGGGACAGCACTTTAAGACTGTCTTGACTCATGCATGTCACATCTTTAAGGCATTATTAATTAGGAAACCTTCAGTTAAACTTAGCCACAAAAGTCTGTAATGGTAATTGACAAACACTTTATTGTCTCCATGAGCCCAAACATCGATTTCGACTGATCGGTTCCTCCAGAGGATAGTCTTCTCGAAGCCTGGATAGCTCAGCCGGTAGAGCATCAGACTTTTAATCTGAGGGTCCAGGGTTCAAGTCCCTGTTCAGGCGATTAGTCTATTGTGGGAAGTAGTTTGGCGTCCTCACTCTCGTTGAAAGAGGTCTGCATGAAGTCCACAGTCTACTTGTCAAGTCCTCACTATCATTAATAGAGGTTTCAATGAGTTCCACAGTCAGCTGGTGGCCATGATGAGCTGTGCACTTGGGCCAGGGACAGCACTTTAAGACTGTCTCTACTCATGCATGTCACATCTTAAGGCTTTATTAATTAGGAAACCTTCAGTTAAACTTAGCCACAAAAGTCTGTAATGGTAATTGACAAACATTTTATTGTCTCCATGAGCGCCAAACATCGATTTCGACTGATCGGTTCCTCCAGAGGATAGTCTTCTCGAAGCCTGGATAGCTCAGCCGGTAGAGCATCAGACTTTTAATCTGAGGGTCCAGGGTTCAAGTCCCTGTTCAGGCGATTAGTCTATTGTGGGAAGTAGTTTGGCGTCCTCACTCTCGTTGAAAGAGGTCTGCATGAAGTCCACAGTCTACAGTCTTCTTGTCAAGTCCTCACTATCATTAATAGAGTTTTCAATGAGTTCCACAGTCAGCTGGTGGCCATGATGAGCTGTCCACTTGGGCCGGGGTCAACACTTTCTGACTGTCTTGACACATGCATTTCACATCTTTAAGGCTTTATTAATTCGGAAACCTTAAGTTAAACTTAGCCACAAAAGTCTGTAATGGTAATTGACAAACATTTTATTGTCTCCATGAGCCCAAACATCGATTTCGACTGATCGGTTCCTCCAGAGGATAGTCTTCTCGAAGCCTGGATAGCTCAGACGGTAGAGCATCAGACTTTTAATCTGAGGGTCCAGGGTTCAAGTCCCTGTTCAGGCGACTAGTCTATTGTGGGAAGTAGTTTGGCGTCCTCACTCTCGTTGAAAGAGGTCTGCATGAAGTCCACAGTCCACAGTCTTCTTGTCAAGTCCTCACTATCATTAAGAGAGGTTTCAATGAGTTCCACAGTCAGCTGGTGGCCATGATGAGCTGTCCACTTGGGCCGGGGTCAACACTTTCTGACTGTCTTGACACATGCATTTCACATCTTTAAGGCTTTATTAATTCGGAAACCTTCAGTTAAACTTAGCCACAAAAGTCTGTAATGGTAATTGACAAACATTTTATTGTCTCCATGAGCCCAAACATCGATTTCGACTGATCGGTTCCTCCAGAGGATAGTCTTCTCGAAGCCTGGATAGCTCAGCCGGTAGAGCATCAGACTTTTAATCTGAGGGTCCAGGGTTCAAGTCCCTGTTCAGGCGATTAGTCTATTGTGGGAAGTAGTTTGGCGTCCTCACTCTCGTTGAAAGAGGTCTGCATGAAGTCCACAGTCTACTTGTCAAGTCCTCACTATCATTAATAGAGGTTTCAATGAGTTCCACAGTCAGCTGGTGGCCATGATGAGCTGTGCACTTGGGCCAGGGTCAACACTTTCTGACTGTGTTGACACATGCATTTCACATCTTTAAGGCATTATTAATTAGGAAACCTTCAGTTAAACTTAGCCACAAAAGTCTGTAATGGTAATTGAAAAATATTATATTGTCTCCATGAGCCCAAACATCGATTTCGACTGATCGGTTCCTCCAGAGGATAGTCTTCTCGAAGCCTGGATAGCTCAGACGGTAGAGCATCAGACTTTTAATCTGAGGGTCCAGGGTTCAAGTCCCTGTTCAGGTGACTAGTCTATTGTGGGAAGTATTAAGCATTATTTTATTTTATTAAGGAAGAGTAATAAGCTGCTCTGGAATTACGGAGAGCCTTATTTTACGTTTATTTTAATTAAGTTTTCATGTATAACTCATCTTCTGTTAACAATAGATTTTATTGATTTCCGTGGTCGTGGGGCAGACACAGTCACTATGGGGATTTGAGTGGGTGACTGCCCGGAAAGAAGCACAGAGAAGTGTGTAAGACTGCAACTCTGTCTCCTGGTCTCAACTCAACCAGAGAAAACTATGGAGTCCGACATTGTTTTGGCAAATGTACACACCGACTCCACATTAACTTTAGTACACTCTGATTGACGCAATCGCGTGTCATTACCGCCGACGTGAATAACAATCTTACCGTATTTATGTTTAGCCTTAGCCAGCCGTTTCAAATGTGCTTCTATGTCGCCCGCTCTGGCCCCAGGAATGCATGTGACTATCGTTGCTGGTGTCTCAAAATGAACGTATCTCAAAATTGAGCTACCGATAACCAGAGTTGGCTTCTCAGCTGGTGTGTCATTGAGTGGGGAGAACCTGTTAGAAACACCAAGCCGTTGGTGGTGAACCACGGTTCTGATAACACTTCTTTCGGACAGTCACCCAGTCTCCCGGCTGCTCGGGCCCCGCCGGGGGACAGCTAACAGGAGATACCACTGGTCGGCCCGCACCGGCTATAGGGGGCTTGCTAACAGCTACAGTTGCTAACCGCAGATTAACCATGGTGCGGAGCCGCTCATCTATCCCTCTGAAACTCGCCTCCAACCCTGCGTATAAACTACATTTAATACACGTACCAAAATCACTAAAGGAGGCAGAGCAATAGCTAAACATGAAACACACCGAGCAGAAGATGCCATCGCTAGCTGCCGAGCTGCAGCAGCTAACGTTAGCAGAGCTGAAAGGAGCGTAAAGAATTGAGGATTTAGCGAGAGTCGCTAAGAGAAGGAGGATAAGGAGAGAGTTGTAATTGCTTAGGAAGTACAAGTATAGGTTTAGATAGACAGGTAATTAGACGATGTGATCAAGAATATAACATTAACTGGGTCAAGCTGGAGGTGCCGAAGTATGCTACCAGCAACACAGAAACATTAACCGGAAATGACGCACTTACCATATACACAGTTCATCAACAGGTGAGGAGTCCAAGCGGACGTTTAAACCAAATTTGAAGAAATTCCCTCCAATGCGTTCCTGAGATGTTGTGTTCACGTGAACAGGACAGAGGTGAGGTCAGTGACCTTTGACCCCCAGTTCATAGAGTCCAAGTGGACGTTTTGAAGAAATTCCCTCCAGGCGTTGAGATGTTCACGAGAATGAGACGGAGAACCCGAAACGTTAAAATGAGGCGAGCAAGAGACGCTGATGAGGGAAGAGAATATCTGAAAAAAACATTTGTGGGAAAATAATTCACTCCTGGATTTGAGAAATTGTAAGCAAGAGCAATCCACGTATGACTGCTTCTGAACTTTATTTTCTCCAATTGATTTTCCGAGTGATGAAGAGACACAAGGGCGGGTAATTGCAAAGCACATAACGAGTTATCTGTTATTCAAATCCGAAGAAGACTTACATAAAAGCATGTTTTGCACATTGAAGTGCAGGTTAGTTGAAGACAGCAGTTGCGATATTTCACACTCGCATCACTTACCCGTCTGACTCTCACATAGAAGCTCCACGTAACAAGTGAGAAACACATTTTACTGCAGTTACATGAAAATATTTCATTTCCTTTAATTGATAGGCACAAATACAATATACATACACAATATTTCAAATGCAATGAATCACAGCATTTATAGCTACTGCTACTTTCCAATGCCAGTCCCTGTAATGGTACGATCAAGACAGGAGGGTGGGACTCAATAGTACGACTCAGAGGCAGTTCAATGTAAATGCAAATAGTCTTTACTGAAACTTTGCAGTGGCTATGGTACACACATAAGCAGTTGATTATACAAAGCATGAAGGGATAATCCAGGAGCAGAGACGGGTCACGGAAACAGGTTCGGTACACAGGTAGATACTCAGCGTAGCAGCACAGCAGACAAGGATCAGGTAAAGACAGAGTCAGGTCACGAAAACAGGATCGAGGAAGTCGAGGAATCAAACACTAGGGAAACAGGAAGACGGGACTAACGCTGGAACTCTTGACATTAAAGTGCGAAGACAATGATTGTTTGCATTTTTCTTGAAGTTGCTTTGGACAAAAGCGTCAGCTAAATGAACTGTAATGTAATGAGGGAGCAGCGAGCCGAATGGCCGATGCAGAGCGAAGTGAGCGAGCAGGGGTGTATGTTTTAACCATGGCTTGCATGTATGAAGGGCCTGATCCATTCACCGCACGGTAGGCCAGCAGCAGATTCGGCAGCCACTGGTAGCCAGTGAAGGGAGAATATGTAAACATATACAGACAAATATGTTTTTTCAGCCTGTAAAGAAGATGGAATTTGGTACGGATCCATGGTCCATAGCAACATTGTCTGAATAAATGAGACTAGAAGTCCATAAAACACTAAATACATAATGTCACATGTTCTGGAAACATATTTAAGCAACTCATTACCGCATTAATGTTTTAAAAAGAAAGTGTGATTATCACTTTTGCAGCTGCTCCGCTGCACTCCCAGCGACGTTAGATAACACCGACAGGTTGCTTTACGCCACGAAACCTCAGATTTTATGGGAAAAGAAGCTTTCACTCTGAGAAATACTAACTGCCACACAACAACCCCATCTCCTACATAATTACATTTGTATACTTCAGTTCTAGTTCGTTTTTTTTGCCAATTTCATCTTGCAGGAAGAACGCAGCCTCAGGTTGTTCACCAT
Source organism: Cottoperca gobio (assembly GCF_900634415.1). Taxonomy (NCBI): domain Eukaryota; kingdom Metazoa; phylum Chordata; class Actinopteri; order Perciformes; family Bovichtidae; genus Cottoperca; species Cottoperca gobio. Next base: position 2,697,178 of record NC_041361.1, read on the forward strand.
CAATGTTTTTTTCCTCGAATAAAGAAAGTGCTCTACCGGGGGAGGTTATCAGGATGATGGTGGTTTACATCCTGAGACCCGTGTTATCAAAGTGAAACATGTCCTGTCTCGTGGTTAAACCGGGAAACTTAAGTGCTGAACATAACCATAAAAAAAAAAACTTTTAGTTGCCACAAGCAGATATTGTATTTCAGGAACTGATGTTGTGGGAAACCCAAATGAAATGTCATCTGTTCTGTTTCATTGTTGCTAGTAAGTTAAGTGCATAGTCATCATGTATTATCATCAATCTATAGTGTCTATAACATTATGTTCACGATCGGGTAAATCATGGTTATGGTTCATTAAGAAAACGCGGATGATGCCGGAGGTCTGTGTCCAGAGACAAACTCACAGCTCAAGGCTTTGCTACACACACACACACACACACACACACACACACACACACACTCACACACACGTAGCCGTCCACCACACCGACCTCTATACACTTACTTTTCACATTTCTACATAATAAACACACGACTTTCTTTCTTTCTTTCTTACTTTCATATGAATATCAACATATTTCGCAGTGTATGTCGCAAGATGTAGAAACATGTAGTGACACCACAACACACGCGATGACACGTACTCTGGTTTTCTTTTCTCAGTATGTTCTTGCTAAAACCTAATAAAAAAAAGATATGTATGAAATTATACAGTTACTTAAGATTTGGGCGCTGCAATCAGCTGAAGTTGATCAAGTGGTCTAGTGTCGACTCAAGTGGTCTAGTGTCTGTTCACTCAGAGCTCATCGTGTCAAGAACCTCAAGTCAAGTAGAGTGGGCTAAACCTTTTGATTGTGGACCGTATACAGAAAAATAAAAGGAGGAATAACTATACAACACTTCTTTATAGTTTAACGTTTGACATATATCACATATCACAAAAGATCTGCTCTTAGTGCATTTATTTTTAAATGAATTAAATGTTTTTAAACTCTAATACCTTGTCGAAGTGTAAATAAGTAAAGTTAAAATAGGCAGAAATTGCAAAATATATATTGTTTTCTGTTCATGGCCTAAGTAAATGTAAGATTAATATCTGTAAGTCTGATATTAAGATGTAACAAACAGAAAAGGCAGAAATGGTCAAATATTGGTTTCTGTGCCAAAAGGTAATTTGTTTTAACAAACATTTAGTGGAAATCTAGTATTTAAACTAGGATGTGTAATATACATGCAGTGCACTTTATTAGAAATATAATCAAGCCATATTCTAGTCTATAGCTCCAGTTATTATCAGCTGTTTAATACCACACATCAAACCCCACTCAGGTCGGTTTAGCTTCAGGAAAGTCTCAAAGGTCATTGGCTGATTGGCCGACGCTATTGCTATTTGCTCTTATATCCATTGTCAGACTGTCTTTTCTGTGAGATTCTTTATATATTCACCCTTTCACAACTTACATGCTTATAGTCCATCAAAACCACTAATGCACTTTTGATATGAGTCATTCTTGAGCTTCCCTGCCAGTTAAGTAGCCCCCTTACTCCCCCCCTTTTCCTTGCTTTGGGGTTTCACAGGAGACAGATGACGAGACAATGGCAATTCATCTTCATCACGCTGTCCGCATTACCGTTAACTTGCAGCTCTTTTCCTTACATAATGCAGCTCGTCTCACTCACGAATGCGTTGGAGGGAAAAGTACAATATCCTGAGAGCTGGGCAAGTCATTTGTGGTTAATATCATTAAGAGGTCGAGTGGAAGATGACTGGGCTGCTCCACAAATCCTCCACGCGTGTTTAATATGAAATCACCAGCTATATCTACTAAATCCTGTTACGATAAATATGATTTAGAAGTATAATTTAAAAAATAACGCACACGCAGCAGTGAAGTGTATATAGGATCATCTTATTTCACAGGTGTGAAATGTAATAATACGACATGGATTATTGATTTGCTCTATGGGGAACAGCCTTCAGTGACTGCTTCACTCCCGCTCTATTTCACACGCCTCGCAGTGCACCAGCACTACACACAACCTGGGCTTTGTATTTGTTTAAAAGATTGGATGTTAATCAATAGCCGTGGTGTAAACTCCCCCTGGAATTGATGGGTATATTGTGATCTATTCTATTCCTCTTCTCTTCTTCAGAAAGGCTCTTCTAGAAATATCTAGCTTCCTCTCCCCGGCGCTCAGTCCCTCTGGACATCTGCTACAAAGGTAGCAATGTGAGTAATTTAAATCTCATCATGTGGAGCAAGTTTGTGTTACCCTGAGCAGCCCCTCTGACCTTAACTCTAGCCTCTTTGACTCGCCAAAAGAGCTTTTCATTTACTATTCAGAAATCAGAATGAGGCTTGTTGCAGGCGCAGAGCTGCTCTGAAGAACTGCACTGCATGCAAACATGGTTTTTCAATCCTCTAGCCCAACAAATCAGCAATTCTGTTCCAAGCTTATTTGCATACAGCACTCACATATTTTGCCTATGTGCACAGCGTGAAAGTACAATATTCACAGCAGCCGTGTTTGATGCTCATGAAATAGTTTAGAACTCAGTTTAGCTGAAGTTGGATACATGCTTTTATGCATATCTTTCTGTGAAGCAAAACATGTTATTATTTAATGGCTAACGCTTTGATCTGGCTAATGTATAATGCACCGATATTAAAAGCCAAGTTAAGTAAAGATTGTTAGAGGAGGCATCTGAAAATGATTGAAAATGTCACATTTTAAGATAACAGGTGATAACAGATGCCATGAGCATGAAGTATGACATGGTTTTCAATTTGAAAATCCTCCGATAGGAAGACAAAATGACTCCAACCTACGCAGCACGAAAATGAAAGTGAAATGCGCTGGAGAACTGACCAAAAGTTAAATATACTGTGTATCAGTTGGACTTGGAAATCATGTGATTAGCACATAATTTAAATATTCTCTGCCGAACTTGGAACAGCCACTAAAGCGCCAAAAATAAATCCAGTAATACATATGTATATATAGTACAGCCCACAGGGGGGGGCATGATAAACACAGTATGATGAATGAATGTTTTTCGGTCTCCACTCCAGAGGGAAATATCCTTCTCTTTAGCTTCTAAATGCTGAACTATGTTCACCAGCTAGTCGCTAACATTGTCTGTCTGCTGTCTGGGAAAGTACTGTGAGTCTTTAGAGCTTTTTCTCAACAACAAAAAACATATATCCTCCTATTGCTTTCGAAAACAACACTGATGAGAGCAGTGAGAGGGAACCGAAATACTAAAGTCGTGGGATGCAAATCCAAAATGAATGAAAAGATGCTATTAACATCCGTAGACCTGAGCGGTTACGATTACCTGTACATTACACTTTCATATTATAGCAGTCATGTGATTCATTGTTCATAACATATTAATTAGCTGCTTTAAATCTGGCTGATCCTAGTGCAATAGTATCACTACAACTGAACAAAAATGAATCATCAGAGCACGTTGGTGTAGCGTTCAAGGTCAGATGATAGTGAAGTAAAAACAGCGATTGCCCTGCAGGTGTCCCGCAGGTTAATACCGTAACAGCAGCTGTGTGGCGGCGCGACATTACTCCACCAAGGAGGAAATCAAAGGCTTCAAATCTCACAATTGGCCCTAACAAGGAACTCTGGGAGGCCGGCTGCCACAGCAGATATTTATCACAGATGTCGGCCTGTTTTATTTTTAAAAACAGGTTAATTCTGCTTTCTTTAAGACAGGCGGTGAGATTGACAGATGGACATAATGATAGGTAAACATTACCGTAGAACTGAATCATCACTTTCTCACAACACAAACATTATAAGCTTCACAAATGTATTGTTTACTGCAGAGCAGTCTTTTAATCAGTGCAAGTATTGTTGCTATTGTCACATATCATAACAATGTCGCTATTGTGTCCACCTCCCTCAATGTGGCTACACAACTGAGTGAATGGAAAAATTCAGATCCTTCCCATAAAATCACAAAACTCTCATCTTCAGCACGTCGGCGTCTTATCTGCAAATTTGTTTACTTATTCAAGTGCTGACTGACGCCTGCAGGCAAACAGAGGAGAAGATTATGAGGAATTAACACTTTTTGGTTTTTTTAAAACAGCAGTCGGCATTGTCCTTGTTTGATTCGAGTCGTTTCATGATGTAGCTAAACAAAAAGCAACTGACCCTTTGTTAACGTATGAAGAATAAACACATTCCAAGGCTAATCTTTTCTTATGGAAGTGTCAAGGGATGAGGGACAGATATGCAGGGTCATTTTTAATAAAGGGCCTGAAATACACCTGAGTCTCTGTGGCATCACTAACATGCGAATTGACCTTCGGCTGAGCGTTGTCCCCCTTAGTTACTGTTGCAATGCCTGTCAACCTTTCCATTCTGGCACAATGATAACGGTGGCAGATTTAACATAATTTAGTCAGACGAAAAAGTTAACAAAATGTCCACCTTCTCATTTGCAATTTACAGATTTTGCCAGCCAAAATGACGCCAGATTTGATTAGCTTTAGCAAGCTGGCGTAAGCTAATGCTGACACTAAAGCTCTGTGAGTTTAGTGAGCAGCATTGTTCCTGTACTTCAGAGCTAATTAGCCCGTATCTGCGTATGATACATGATACAATTTGGTATCAGAAGTGTTCTGGTGGAAGCAGGTAAACAGTCTGTGTGGACCGCAAAAAGAGGCGGAACATATAATATATATAATATAGCCCCAGAAGCTTATCGTCATCAGACCGATAGCCGATGAGATTGAATTAGCCGTAGTATAGTATGGTATTATTAATAGAAATTTGTTATTAGTTTTAACAAAAGTCTTTGATGGTTGGGATGCTTACAATAGAAAAACATACTTAGACAATCAACACAGTGTCATGATCTTGGTTTTCGTGTTTCGTGTTTTATTTTTAAATGTTCACTTCCCCTTGTGTCATGTCTTGTTTTACTTCCTGTCCTTGTGTTTTTACCTCCCTCTGTGATTGTTGATTTGATCCTCCTGTGTCCATTCACCCTGCCCTTGTGTCTTTGCCTTTTTCCTCCAGCTGTGTCTCGTTCCCGTGATTAGTGTCTGTCTATATATACCTGTCTGTCCCATTGGTCCTTGTCTGTTCGTCACCCTTGTTGCATTGGTGCTCCCTCGTGCCTTCCTCGTGCCTTCCTCGTGCCTTCCTCGTGCCTTCCTCGTGCCTTCCTCGTGCCTTCCTCGTGCCTTCCTCGTGCCTTCCTCGTGCCTTCCTCGTGCCTTCCTCGTGCCTTCCTCGTGCCTTCCTCGTGCCTTCCTCGTGCCTTCCCCGGTTTGTGTTTTCAGTTGACTTTTTACCTTTTGTATTTTTCGACTTTGTTTCAATAAAGCTCGCTTTTTGTTCTTATCAAATCGTGTGTACTGTGTTTGGGTCCTCCCCTCTACACCGCATCGTACCACACAGCTTTAATGTCCGTATTTCAAAGAAACAAAAGAAAAGGTTTTAAGGATGAAGAACAACTAATGAGTTTGTCAAATGTAACATTATCTAAGCCGGGTTTGGCTGGAGATAAAGTAAATGAAGAGCAGAACAGAGATGTTATCGTTACTTTATTAGTATCATTTAGTTTTATGGTATTCTGCTTGACTGTGGCAGTAATGCTCAGTTACTCCTGTAGCCGGGCAACGCTAACGTCTGCAGCTTATGTTTGAGAAGATAAACACACTGTTCAATCTGTTCCTTATACACTTTTGCAAAAAAACACCCTCCTCCAAACTCTTTATATATCAACCAAGTACAGCTTGTTAGTACCCCATGTCACTGTAGCTGAGTTGTGACGGGACAACTGCTGTTCAGGGACGCGGTTTAGCAATTGATCATGGTCAATTGTTATATATTTAGATGTAAAGCACAAACCTCTGTGTCAATGTAAAGCACAAAAGGTGCTTTGCAACGTCTGCACTTTTTACTTAAGTGATCTCTAAATAAATAAAATATTTTCTTGCAGCTTACCTAAAGGTTTTAGATGTGCATGACTTGTTCGATGTTTTGAACAGCTATGAGAGCAGAGCTGCACAGTTCTAATACAGTACGCAGAGTCCAAATCCACATTGTTTTACGGCACATGCTGGGGGTAGTGTGGAAACCTTTTACTACACCTGAGATGAATGCATTTTGATGTTTAGAGTAGGCTCATGTTTTGGTTTTACTTGGATTAATGCAGTGTTATAATTCAGGGGTTATGTGTCTCACCAGATGCAATCAAACCAAGTGCTGGAAACAATGTGTGTGAAGTGCTACACTGTTTAAAGAAAATATATTCAATTACAGTTATATATCGTCATCTTAAATGCCACTAGAAAGGTCAGATTTACAGTTGAAATTCAACATGGCACACAGTCTTTTTCCCCCACAGCTACTTGACCATAAAATCACAGTGTAAAGTTCTCAGGATGACCTTGTGTTTGTTATCTAATGAAATTCATGTAGAGTCTCCAGATATGCACTTTTCTTAAAATGACTTTCTTGCTGGATCTTTCTTATCTCGTAAACAGTCATTCTGACAGCCATGAACACACCCAGGGGAAAGAATCAAGCTTCAGTGCCAGATAATCTCCCAGGAAATGATTTTAGGATCAGATTCATTAGCAGAAGATATTATTGCTTTTACAAGATAGAACACAAACATCCGAGAACAGGATTTAACACGTTTACAGCCACTTTAATCCCAAATAAATACAACAAGTTAGATAAAACGCTATTATATGTACATTAATGGCAGCAAGTAACAATTACTAGCGACTCGGATTCCATGTCTTTTTCAATATCTCGTTGTCAACCATGCATCTGTACAGGAAATTGTTTGTTTAATAAGTTTCATGCCCAATAGTTTCCAAAACTGCCCTTAATGCTTAAAAGTCAGCATCAAATCCACATCACCAAAATCCACAGGTACCTTTTTGAAGAAGAAGTAATCAATATTTTGTTCGCTCACTGTGACCCGGACAGTCGGCGACATTAAAACACGTTTGAAGGGAACCGTGCGATTGTTGTATCCCTTATAACAACTGATTGTAGATACTTTTTGTCAAAGATTAAAATAAAAAATATATTTTAATGTCAGATTGTAAAATACGTTTTGTCAATAAAGTTTTAAAATATATATTTTAATGTCAGATTGAAAAATACGATTAAATAAGGTTAAAATAACAATATGTTTAAAAACAAAAAAAAGATGATGCCTTTGATGTTGGATTCTATAAAACCATGTAAGTAGCCACAAACATAGCTCGGATCCAACTATCCAGCAAGACTAGGTTACAACATTAACCACCGGTAATACAGTCGGAAAACCTTCAAAGACAACAAATAGCCATGAACTCCAGAACCGTCCGTGGTGAGAGGTTTTCACAGAGGTTGCCTGCGTCCTTACTGACGCGCTGAAAAAGCAGCAGGAGGAGGAAGAGCTAAAGGAAGAGCGCCAACAGAGACTTCACACTCCCCCACATGCAGAGCAGAGGACAAACTCCTCAAGGCCAATATCTAGCAGGCAACAACGCAGGGACATAAGGAAACAGTTGGATAATGAAGCACTTATCGAGTTAAAGAAAAGAAGGCTGAGTTTGAAGACTGGAAGTTAGAGGAGACGATGAGGTCTAGACGAGAAGAAGCTCAGACACAGGAGCATGAGCAAGTCCTTCAGAGGAAGCTTGAAGCCAAAGCTATAACTGAGTTTCAGCTTCGGCAAATCAGAGAAAAGCAGCAGGACCAGAAAGACGGAGAGATGCTCAGAAGGCTTGATGACCAGCATGCACAGGAGCAAAAATTTAAAGTGAAGAAGATTAGGGATGAGACAATTGAATTACACAATTTCCATGTGAAAAAAGACACCCGTAAGGTCGCTCTGGGGCCAACCCTTCTCCCACCCGTTGCAAACAAAGTTGCAAAGGGGGCAATCAGAGTAGATTTCCCTTACAGTGTGGAGGGCTCCAGTTACACCTCATTGCCCAGATTATCGAGGGCTAAACCTAAAGCTGCAGGATCGCAACAAACTGGAGCTCAAATAGGACCAGGATGTACCGCTCTACTGCACCTGCCGTCTCCAGACTGCCCTGAAATAATAATAATAATAATAATAATAATAATAATAATAATAATAACAGCGCATAAAAAAACACTTACAACTTACAATTTCAGTTGTAATTATTTTGGCCATGTGACCACAAAGTCTTTTTACTTGTTACAGTTGAACTACAGTTACGGCGCAATCACACCGAGAACAACTTCAGATTATAATAGTGGTCTTTGAGGAAATTCTTTCAGCGTGACAATATGATCAGCGTACTTTCAATAAGTCAACGTCCACATCATTTGGGAATCACAACATACAACTGTAGACATGTAATGTTGACTTTATATTTACACCATTCTGGGCATTTAAAACCTGCACAAAATCAAAACTCATAAAGCAACTTTAGGCTGATTTGTAAGGCCCTTTGTGCCACGATGAGTGTGGACATAACTCTTTCTGGTTCCACAAAGGCCGAGCTTGAGTACTAACAGTGAATTCAAATCAATGCAATGATTTAGGACATTTCTCAGAGCCCCACATCTACTCATCACAGCTTGATTTGTAAGGAGACAGAAATCAAAGAGCCAAAAAAGAGAGAGCGTTGACATCCAAACTGATAACACAAGAAGAGACAAGTTTATATAATAAGTGTATGAATGAACAGAGGCTGAAAAGTAGAACCTGCAAAAATGAATACATTTTAACCAGACACAAACAATATGTTTTATGCAAATGTTAACCAATTTGTTTCAAGACAGATTTTTTTTAATTATCTTGTCGCAAAACTTTACCAAGAAGATGTTCTGAATTCTGAAACATTATACAAACAGAAGACTAAGGAAAGGAGAAAAAACAGAAACGTTTGCCATCATTGCAGCAATTATGAAGTGACGATACTGGCTCTGTTTCAACCCTTTGATGCTGCTCATGCACATGCAGACGGCCTTTTCTGTTGTGGACTAAATTAATTATGTAAACAACATACTGTAGATCATTGAAAGTGAGGACGTAAAATAAATCACCCAGAATTAGAGTCTGCTTGTGCGCCTTTTCCAACCTTAAAATGTATGTTAGTATGATGATTATGTATCACATACTGCCACATACTGCCACACTGGAGTGTGCTATATTGCTTATTAATTCAAATTATACTATTCAAATCCTATTTTTTTTTATGTGATCATTAATAACATTAATATTAAATGAATGCTGAATGCACAAAATGTTTAATTTTAGTCATTTTGTTTATGTACGTGTGTAATCTTGTCACATTAAATACCATAAATTCAGCTATTGGTGCTCCACTACATCCCAAAGAATCACAAGCTCTGATTTGACAAATTAAAAAAGAGCTTTTCTTGTATATGATGGCCGACTAATGAAAACTGGAAAAAAAATCCTTTGGAAAAATCACTTTATATAAAAAATCATGATTTTTATTCATCATTTATCACCAGAATTCTTCAATACATTAATTAACTGGAACATTTAATGATCACGTTGAACCCTTTTTAACACATAGTTTTACATTTGCATCATTTAAATACAAATTGAAGCAATCATTTAAATACCTACTGAAACTATGATCGTTACAGTTCCACAGTCATGAGCCAAACAATGTGACACCAATTTAAAGAAAATATAAATTGTTTCAGATTAGCAAAACAAATATACATAGTGTCATAAGAAATAGCAGGTTGATTCAATAGGTGCCACTATTCTTGTACTTTCAGAGCTCTGACAGTGAATATGTTTGACCTATTTATATCAGAGAGTACATTTCCAACCCTGTTTCCTTGAACAATTGTTGGTATGAAGTGTTTCACAACTGCAAATCTTCAGAGGGCTTTTTGAGCCGCACACTTATTCCTACATTATGCTTCTTTATTCACACCAGAAAACTGAAAAATCGCGCCCATTAAAACGTTTTCCCACCAACAAAAGAAAATGTCAATGATGCCAAGGGCAATTTAACAGTCACTGACAAAAAGATGTCAGCAAACAACACGTAGCTACATAAATCTGATCTGCAAAAGTGAAATTTTCAAGTTCAACCTGACGAGGGCGCAGATGATTGTTTCAGAGTGAAAGAATGATTTAAATAAACTCTCCAGAAAAGCCTCAGGAAGCGTTTAGGTTGATTTGAACAATGCAGCAGCTCACTGCACCAGCAGCACATACTGCAGTAAGGCAGACAGTAACTCTGCTGTAGACATGAAGGAGGGGCGACTGCCATCGTAAAGCGCACAATGAGCTCAAGAGCAACAATTAACCAGTTTATTAATTCATCAGTTATTCAGGATGCCCAGTGGAACTTGTTTACGCTCACCGGCAGTGACAGAAAACGGTTTAATTGCTTTTTAACTAATTAAGGTTCTCAGAGGTCCATTTAACTTTATTAAGGTCCATAAACCACAAGTTAACTTGTGCAAGGTGTATTATAAATACACAGGTAGAAGTTTCATTTATATGCTTCTAGTTTTCAACAGCAAATACATTTGGGGAGAAACGTATATTGTTTTTTATCAACGTAATGACTAAATATTTCTAATAAACGTATCTGACACAAAATGTTCAATGGCAACATATTTGTTTTGCCAACATTATCCGCTTGTACTGTAAAATCTAAAGCATAATTAACACTTATGGTTATGATTAGGCACTGACAGCACTAAGTTCAGGGAAAGATGGAGGTCTTGATTACATTTTGAAAAAAAGGCAATAGTGACTTTGCCAAACGTTAAACCTGCAATACCCTTTTTGGCCACTTGGGGGCAACAGAAAAGAGTCGTGTTTTTGTCCCGCTGATATTTATTTTTCTGTTTGAGCCTCCACTAAAGGCAAATACCTGGCTCTTTATCTGCTGAGTGCTCCACTATGTTCACCAGCTAGTCACAAAGCCGGGAAAGTAGCGTCCAGTAACTTTATCTACGCTTTTATGCTGAACACAGAGCTGCAGCCGAAAACGGTGCAGATGAGGGCGAAGAGAGCGAATGGTAAAAAAATGTATGTACCGAAACACCGGAAACCAAAGTCCTTCTTTTGCCTAAACCTAACCATACGTGGGACTCAGGATGCTAACCTGATGTAACTGATCATATTTCAGACAAGAACTACGTTTCCCTCAAAACAGCTTTACCAAAACAAATCAATGCAATATAAATGTGACTGGTAAAGTAAACGGACAACCTCAATTCATCAAAAGCAAAATATTGGAATCAGTATTGGGTCTAAATCATCGGGAAACGTATTAACTCTGACCTCTGATCATGGACGGATCAGAACACGACGGGCCCCTGGGCACTGACTTGTAAAAGAGACTTTTAAAAGAGCAGACCATCATCTGTTTGTTGAAGTCGTTTTTAATCATCTTTGTAGTAATTTTGCGTCTCTGTAGTCGTTTAGTGTGAATTTGCAGTTGTTCTGCGTCTCTTTGAGGTTGTTTTGCACGTCTTTGTAGTCTGTCTTGTGTCGCTTTGTGGATGTTTATCGTCTCTTTAGTCGTGCTGTGTCTCTCACTTGGCATCCTTGCACGTAAGGGTCAGGGGGATAGGGGGCCCCTGCACCCACTATGCTCATTCAGTAATCCATCCATGCCTCTGATCACTAAACACGTTTTGCAAAAAGCATTTATCTCCTTTAAAAAAAAAAATTGTCAGATCAAATTCAAATAAAACATTTCCATCCTTCCCCTCCCTTCCATCTCTTTACCTAAAACAAAAGGCCCCCCCACCCTCCCCCACACATGTAACACAAGCATATACAGTTTACACCCAAAATGCAGATGTACTTGAATGCAACAGTGGCCATGTTAAACTTTGAGTAGTATTTTTGGGATGTTTTAGTCTTCCTCTCTGAGGTTGAGTGACAGAAACATACATTAGCAACCGGGAACATTTCAAGTCTCTTTCATCTGGACGGGCACATCCAGAGAATATGAATGATTTCCAAAGTCATATTTCTTTTCTCTGTTCGGATCCATTTCCATCCATCACCTTTCAACAATTTGGTAAGATCCAACGGACGCAGCAGCAATGTTTTGATTATACAGTGACAACACATTATGAGGAAGTCAGTACGCTTACAATCTTCGTTTCTTTTTTTTTACAGCGGGAACACAAGAAAGCCAGAAAATGTTGAGTATTGCCATCCACCGACTAGGTTTCCCTTCTCCAGCTTTAAGTAGACTTTGTCCTCTTTTTCTAGATAGAGCAGAACTCCATTGGTGGCCGCCTCACGAGTTACGTCTTTGTCACCCGCGAAGGCAGAGATGACGGGTTTTCCATTCAACATCAAGTTCACCTGGACATCAGAAAAAACAAACAGAAACGGTCAAGGAAAGGGAATAGTTTAGAGGAGTTAGCATAGTTTACGTCTTATTTGTAGCACCTTAATTCGTCATACGACTACTAATGAGAACTTATATCTCTAAGGTGTATCAGATAAAAGAGGAAGGGGCTTCAGGTCGCTCTACGTCTTACAATGAAGCATTTATTGTCATTCATGCAAGCAGAGGAAAAACAGCCATTGTTTTAAGCCAATTAAGGGACCGTATGTCAATTATTAGGGAGGGAGGTAACTGCATATCCTTTCTTTTTCTGAAGGGAGTTTAGTCAAACTTGTTATTTGATCATTTTTTCCTCCTTCGGTTAGATTTCTAAGACCTTTCAGGTTCATCCTTCTGCTCCTTTAGTGCATTGTGTTTTTGTGTAATATTAAAACTAAATCAATTCAGTACGACAATTTGATAAAAGCTAGCAAATAAACGTAAAGATTAAAGACAGAATACGACACATGAAATTAAAAACTGTAAAATGAACTAATGACTTGAGTCGTGACTTAAATTTCCTCTTGCAGATTATTTTTTTTTTTTTTAGAGAATCAAATGCAAATAAATTATAAACATTGTTATTCCATTAACAAGGTTAAATGTTTACGGTTGAGGTCAGGGCATACATCTTAAATTATTCTTCATGCTATTAAATCATCAATGTTTTAAATATATTCTGTTATATCACTTTGCGGTATTGGGAATAGAGCTTTAATTCTCTGGCCGAACCCGATTGGGGTCTGACCCGTGGGCTCAACTAAATTTAAATACTTTGTGGAGGGTCTTTTAAAAAGAAATTGAAACGGAAGGTTCAACACACCAATCATTTCCATACAGTCCCTAAAGAAGACATTTCCCTCCTCTCTAATACTAAAACAGGTTTACAACTGAATCAATTGTGAAATAAAGAGAAATAATACCTGTATAGTTTGGCTCTGGTACACTTTAATGACATGGAAGTTAAAACTGTAGATTCCTTTTCTTGGAGACAAAAACACTGATTCAAATGTGAAGTAGTTTCCTATATTCACAAGAACCTATGAGAGAAGAAGAGAAAACACACATTGTGACAACGGTGTCTATACAGACAGAACCTCAGCAAAAGCTTTCATTTCAATGGGGATTAAATACGTCGATGCACACAGGTTTCACCAGGCTGCTCCGGCACAAACTGAATCCAACACCCTTCAAATGATATTCAATCTTCCTCCTCACGGGATCAAAACCCAGCGTTGAACTTTCCTGCTTAATTATACCAACAACAAAAAAAATCTAAATTATGCTTTATTTATAGAAACATTTCCAGTTTGGTGCAAAAACAGGATTTTTATTCCCACTCTTGACATTTCAGTGCCTGAAAAGAACAACACGTGTTCTCGATACTGCGTCTTCATGTGACACATGACATAATGAATATTAGAGTGTTAATAAATAAATAAATGATTCTTGCTTTCGCTCGCTAAGAACGTTCCACCCTAAATATGTCAGTCAGCATTTAATGCCATCTCATGAGTGTCACTAAAAGGTTCTAAGCACCCTACAGTCGTATTAGCTGACGTACAGTATTTGAAATGAACTTCTTGGGGTCCTGATTGATGCAGGCAGCAGGAGTTCCTCTCAGTACCTGCACAGACTCAAAACACTTGGAGCGCACCTGTTAAAGGCCCCACTGCAGCCTCTGCCGAGACCTTTGTCAAGTGTTGCTTTCCTAGCAACAGCATGCACATGATCCACACCAATCAGATCACCTGCAACACTTGTGTTGGCAGCGAAAGATAACATTAGGCTATGTAATTCAAATGAGAGGGCAGAGGATCAGTCAAGTGCTTCCTCTGCCCACCGCTGTGTGACTAATAACATTCTTGTTGTTTGTGTTCTCTTGATTTTTTTTTCTTTTGGGTGTGTGGGGGGGGGGGGGGTGTCTTATGTAGGTGGTGCTGTGCGCGCGTGTACGGGCACGCGCGCGATGTAGGGTAGCTAGAGGCAGACTGATGAATGTGTGTGCAGACTCTGCAGGAGGCTGATTCTCAATCATAATCCGGTCACTTTCAAACATGCCTACTGCAACTAGCCTAGAACTAAACTCTGGGGTGCAGCTACACTTCACTGCAATGACACTTCAAGTGTCTGCATCACAAGTCAAAACTGAGTTTAAGGATGAAGGTTTACCACAAAAGGCAAAAGGATTCAAATTGACAAGAAAAGACTGTCGGTTTTGGACAGAAATGAAAGGAAATTGCTGTTAAAAGCGAATTTGACCACTTTTTTTGACATTAGTATTGATCATAAAATCGTCTTAACCTGGTCGAAGTAGATTATTCTCGTTTTGTTGCTCATCTCCGACGGTTCATGGTTGTTGCTCCGGACTGCAGAGAAAGCCACCTTGGAGTTGGCCGCGCGCACTGAGATGCCGAGCGGAGAGGACGAAGCCTTCCAGTCCGTGGTCGGGTTAGAGTCGCAGACCACGAGACATTTTCCCTCCAGGACAATAGGCTCCGTGTCATTCTGAGCTCTCGCCACCCCAGAGATCACAGTCCAGCTGAGCATCAGTACGAAGGAGTTCACCATGGCTCGCTCTCTCTCGCTCTCTCTCTCTCTCTTCCTCTCTCTCCCTGTCTGTGTGGCAGCTGTGGCAGAGCCGATTGGAAAAGAGAGACCGTCTCCTGCACCACACAAGTTTCCGAGTCCCTCCACTGGTCTCCCCCGCCGCAGACGCGTCTGACGCTGTGAAATTCTCTTATTGGATCCAGACGTGTGCCATATCCGAGTGAGACATCAACAAACAAAAAACTTATCTTAAACCTTATTTTGCAAACAACCGGGAAACACAGAGATCACCGAGTGTTGTCTATGCGTCTCATTTTCAGGGAGACCTTATATAAAGCTCGTGGATGCGACAAAAGTAGACAAATGTTTTTAGAGAAGACGGCTCCGGTGTGAGAGGCGAATCTGTCGATAAATCGTCCATAGCCCTCACTCCCACTCTGAATAACGCGTCTGACAGCAGCAGTTCCCCGCAGTGATGTGCTGCGTGTGTGCGCGCCTAGCTGTCCACTTTACGCACCCACATGTGGTAGAAGTTATAATTAACTGGCCCTGCGTAATTTCACCAAAAGCTTATATTTCTCTATAAAAAAAAGCTTCCAATGTAGGTAAACGTTCATTAATTGGCTGTGTTAAGATTCTGTGAAGATACACTGGATATTCCTTTTTTTTTCTTGCTTCCAACAAATCCATGAAATTATCTCCAAATACATTTCTTCTGATTTTCCAGACTGTAATCTAGAAGTATTGAACTGCCCTCGAGCAAGGGTTGTAGTTTTTCTTTCTAATTCTACCAGAGCTCCCTGTCTGGCGGTGGCATGCACATCTTTCAGGTTTCATTTGCAGCTGCACAATCCGGAGGTGATGGGAAACCTTTCTCACCCAGTTAAAAAGTCATTAATAATTCAGATTTATTAATCTCGTGTAGAATTGTTCTGATGATCTGGAGAAAAAAATATATAATGTCATTGGTAAAGAGATCTTGGGTTTAATGCATTTGTCACTCAGCGATAACATCTGTAAAATGCACTTGTTTGTGGCCTTATATTGTTCAATCAAACCGTGTTCTGTGAGAATATTGACAGTTGATTGGAGACGTTGAAGCATCACCGGTGTCCTTTTGTCACTACAGGCTCCCCGTAAAACAGCAGATCAATTTGAACCCACTGGCTTGCAAAGTGCTACATGATCTGGCACCCTCCGTTTGTAACCCTGCAGCTTAAAGATCAACTACATAGTGAGGTGTTATACTGTAGATGTAAAGACATTTTAAATAAGTACTTTAAGGATCTGTAAACATGTCCGATATATTTTACACAGATGTGTAATTTAGGGCTATAGGTAAAGTAGAAACAGGTGTTTGATTAGTATCGACAGTCAAGCATGCAATTCAACATGTGTGAAGAATAAAGCTTCTAATAATAAATCAATAATGCATGTATATTTACTCACGCGCTTAAACTCAACCCAACTAACTGTAATGGATCTTTTAATTAGTATCAAATTCTTTCCAGAAGAAAACTGTTACGAAATGATTAGGAATGACCTCTCCTGCTATAAAGCATCCATAACTGCTGTATAACTATTTACTTCTTCCAATTTCTCTTTTTATGTCTTTGTAAAGCACTTTGTTTTAGAATAGCGCTATATGAATAAAGTTATTATTATTATTATTATTTTATTATACACATGTACACATCATCAACAAGACATGTGGAGCTTGAAGGTTAATTCATGACCTTGAAAATAGAAGTGACACAACATTCATAAATACAGATCTTAACTCAAGGTTTACTTCTTTCCTCAGCACTCTTCAGCGGCATCTTGAGGCTTTCATCAGCAGATGGGACTTTCGCTGTTGTTGAGAGTAAAGTCTCTGTCTCTCTGCATGTGTGGATGTTCTTCGATTTTCTCCACAACAGAAATACCTCATTCGTAAATCGCCCAAGGAGCTGGAATTGTGGACAAATATGTATTTGTATCTGCCTACAACTACATCATAGTGTGTTGTGAGCTGTTTATGAAAGCATTCAAATTATTCAACGTGCATCGGTCATGCTCTAAAGGCATTGCCAAAAGACTAGTTTGGAAAAAGTAGGAGTCAGTAAAGAAAAAAGGGTAAAAGAAATCAAGACAGACGGACCTCAGAAGTTGTAATTATGGGCTTTGTAGAGTGTGCTTTGTGCTATTAAACTGAAATAAGCCTGAATCCTGAAAAGCACATTTGGTGTTGGGGATTCATTTGCTTTCTCATTAAATCCATGCTCATGAATTCAGCTTTTTGATCTTTGTGGCTGAACGACAACAAGTCATTAGGTTTCACTGTTGAAAGTGATAAAATGGTGGAATTTTAAACACCCAACAACCAAAAGGGATCTGAACCCAGACCAAAAATAAACCCCAGCCTGTGCCAGTTCACGATGAGCTGATAAGTGTTGCACACATAAATGTTTTAAAACCAAATGTTTTCATTTCAAATGCAGCATGCAGTGACTGTAAGAACAGCTTGTCGTCAACAAATTGCAGGTGGTGATTTGTATAAAAAGAAAATGGATATCGGTAAAAGAAAAATCATTTTGATGTATTCAGAGCTACAGCATAATGACGAAATCAGCGGATTAAAGATATTCTATCTGTATCTTATACAACCATTTAAAACTAGAAAATGAATGCTTTGCTCTGTTTTTAAGTCTGTTATTTAAGCACTGTGTTGTTTTGTGAGATGTGTGTGTTTCAGAGCCTAATGTAGTGCGTGTCAATATGTTTCAAAAGATAGTTCTCAGAGCCAACAGGCGATATCTTGTAACGTGCAAAGAAAGATTGCCCATTAACTGACCCGAGGCCCCTTTACAGAGAGAACTTCAGACCGCAGGATATTTGACAATCAAAATGATCCTAGAGCTTCAGCAGTTTTAAGATCTGACCCTTTCGGTTAGGACTTTAAAACTCCTGTTTCTTTGACTGTGAAAATAAAATAAGAAGAGGCCTTTTATCAGCTAAATGTACAAGTTATTATGCAGTAAAAGTGTTCTCAGTCAGTGTTTTACTATTATAGCCTATATAATGTTTTTGGTTTTATATTACTGTAGCATTAATATATACAGTATGTTGCATTTTACTGCTGTAGATGTTTAAGGTTATGCTTATTTTAACTACTTTATATACGGTTGGCTAGTTTACAGCAATGCATTATATTATATAAGTTCATTATAACTTTGTAGCTTCTCTGTCCTGTGAGAATCACTTATCTCTAAAAACTCAACTTTCCTTGAGTTCAGAAAAACAGCCCTGTTTTCATCTTTGTGATGATGCATTTTCCAGCTGATCCAAGAGGCTTTTTAAGTAGTTTAGTTTATCTCAACCCATAAAGGAACACTTCATCCTTCAAAATGACCAAATGTGGAGATACATGTTCCCTGGACAGTACAGTACTTGAGTAAACATTCCAACACTTCTTATTGGTTAGAAGGCGAAGTGAAAGTTACCTGTTGGTGGAATTCAGTTAAGTCCCGCCCCCATCTCGGTAGCAAGTTCAAAACTACACGGAGAGGTGAAAAGTAAACAAGAACAGACGCAGAGTGTGGAGCGAGTGACGAACTAAAACTATATAAAGTGCATTTGTATGTGAAACTTAGCAGTTTCGCGGAAAACAGACAACAATAGCGACCTAGGGGATTCAGGACCTTTTTGCAACGTCTTGGTAAGTGAATGTTTAGCTAAGCTAAGCTAGCGTACCTAACCACCGTGTTCTTGATTGTTTCAGGCTAGGTTGAGCTGCACAGTTATATTTTACTGCTGTAAGATATTTAAGGGTGGGGGATTTCTTGAAAAAAAAAAAAAAAACACGTGGAAACTTCTAATACATTCATTGCACCTTGCAAAATCCTACAGTTCTTCTCCAAATACTTTTCTAGTTGATCTAATAAACCTTAAGGATAATTAGCAACATGTAAAAAATTGTTGCTGAAGGTTTTACAGTAATACAAATAAATGTTTTTTTTTTTACCTAAACAACCTTTAAAAAAAATGTATATCTTCTAGCAACCACATTCTGTTTCAGTGTACTATTAATATTATTCTATCACATCTAGAAGTTATTTGGTCCTGCATAAAAAATAAGTGCCACAGCTCTTGCTTAATATAGCTCCGGTGCTGAATAACCCACTTTTAAAGATACTTTATATTTTCCGAAGAGAGATTATTTTAATTTCCTTGAAACTATAGGAAAGTGTTAATGTTCATTGCAGATATATACATAATTTAAAGAAGTTGTATTACTCCAATTGCTTGAATTTCCTCGCAATTGATGAGGGTTAGATTACACACACGTTAAAAACTTCCAAAATTCATAACTAAAAAGTATTTGGCGTAGAGCTATAGGATTTTGAAAGGTCCCATGAATTTTATAGGAGTTTTCACATGATTTGTTTTTCGTAAAAAGTCATCACCTCAACGGTCTTATTGAGTTGGTATGAAATGACCCAAAAGTTAAAAGAAAACTTATTAATTGGCATTATTAAGTGAGTAAGTTTGCTGGACAGAACAATGTCATTAGGACTAATTGTAGATAAAATAGGTTATTCATTTGCAACATGCAAACGTGTACAAAGTATCTCCAGGCAAGCATACAATTCAACATATATGAAGAATAACGTTTCTAATAATAAATTAATGCTGTATGTTCAGTGTAGGGTTATCTACTTAAGCTCAACTGGAGCAGTTCCTTTTAAAGGAACTTTTAAAGAAATTGCTCTGGAGATCTAGGAACGCTTTTAAACTCAACACAACTCACAAGCTTCCTTATAATTCATACCAAATTACAAACTTCTTTGCAGAGAACTGATAGTGAAAACTGTAAGAAAATAAAGGGTGTTAAAGATAAAGTTAAAAGAAAATGTACATTCTGGTCCCTTTAGTGTATAGACTCAAAGGTCTTATCAATCTTTTCATCTATCTCAGGGGTGGGGAACCTCCGGCCCGCGAGACCATTTGATCCGGACATCGAGGTAATTCGTAAAACGCACGCAAAAAAAAACCACTTGCAAAAAAAAACTAGACGCCAATATTTTAAACGGCCGACTGACTGTTTTTCCTGGCCACGGTCAGGGTCCCTGAACACAACACGAGTGGAACGTGTCATCACGTGGTCACGTCATGTAAAAAAAACTTCAATTTTAAACGAGACTGTCGACATCAGTGAACGCAGCGTGGCGAGTGTAAAACAGAGAAAGGTGGATGCAGAATGTCACTTTCCAGGAGAAATTGGACGAACGATGATTTCTCTGTGGAAGTAAAAGGTCAGTGTGTCTAGTTTGTGCGGACGTACTTGCGGTGATGAAAAATAATCTTGAGCGTCATTACTGCACGAAACATGCCGAACTGCACGAGCTGAGAGGACGAGTGCGTTTGTATAAAGTTAACGCTCTTCGGCGGAGTTTGGCCCAACAAGCAGCTCTCTGCAGAGCGGAACATACAAACATGGAGAGATAGAGAGGTAGACCACCACACCAAGAACAGACTGTTCCACCACTGCTGTGCAGTTATCACTGCCATGTGCAATACTCACTTTATTTTCCATCAACCACTTGGTTCTTATATTATTTTTTATTCTATTTAATTATTGTTTACTGCCTTTTTTGCTTCTTATGTTCTTTTGCTGTGACAAGATAAATGTCCCCGTTGTGGGACTAATAAAGGATTTCTGATAAAACAGAAAGATGCAGGATAAAAAAGTTGCCTCTTTGCACAGCATAAAAGAAAGGTGAAATAAATGGGCTGTGTCTTAAAAAAGTTTTGCAGAGGTTATGAGTTCAATAATTAGTACGGCCCTCGAAGGATGTTATAATAAACAAATGGCCCTTGATAGGAAAAAGGTCCCCCCCCCCCCCCCCCCGATCTAACTCATGGCAAGAAAGCTAAAAATGCATATTTAAAGAAATGTTGAAATGTCTTCTATGTAGCAGTTTACTTTACACGACATTTACTTGTGATGGAGAACTTCTACATACTGCTACTTTTTAAAAATCTCCCATAATGTGCCATGACAGCAAATTATTCCACAGACTTATTTCTCCCATGAGTAAAGTTTGAGATGACTGTTTCATTGATTCAGTAGTATTGAATGTGGTGGTGATGGCCTAGTGGTCTAGTGTTACGGCTTCCAAATACAACGCCAGATGGTTGTGAGTACAATACCAGGAGCTGCCACCATTGTGCCCCTGAGCAAGGCACTTAACCCTGAGTTCCTCCAGGGAGACTGTCCCTGTAGTTAGTTCCCTGTAAGTCGCTCTGGATAAGAGCGTCTGCTAAATGACCTGTACTGTAATCATACAGCTATCTGGGCAATGAAGCCTAATGATGATGTCTTGGTTCTGGAGAAAAACGTTTATTTTCTAGGTGCAAAAGCTGTAATTTTAGGTTAAATCACAATCATTTCTGTCTTTTGATCAGAGTCCTTGGTGTGAAAAATGGCAAAAATGTTTTATTGTTGCCTTCAATGTTGGTGACGGCCGTGCACTTTGGGCTCCTCGTGCTGAAAATGACTTGACCACATACCACACACAACCATTTTCCCAAACTCCAGGTGAGACAACATCTCTGAAAACGCTGAAACTTGTCATCAGATCGTGAACTAATCACATTAATATTTTACCTCCACCCTCCAGCAATTACTTCCTCTTAATCCAATGCAGTTTACAGGGCGCATGGGAACGTTTTTATCACCTGAAAGGACAAATAAAAAGGAATCCAGACCCTTCACTGGGTCCGGATTAAAAGAACATGTCCCTAAGGAATTTAATTAGTGGTCAAAAGGAGGAGTGTGTACTCTGCATATATCGCTGTGTGTTGGACAGCCCTCACATAATGAGCGGCTTTTGTAATCTTCAAAAAAGGCACAGGCTCATTTTACGAAGTCATTGTGTATACGTTTACACTAATTAAACATAAATCCAAAGTTGTGCATGTGCCACTTTTCAAAGCAATAAAATCGTCAATAGGCCAGAGGCAGTCAGAGATACGTGCTGTCAGTCACGGGCAGAGGCAGCCGCTTCCCTCCACACTGAGAATTTAACATTTTGTCTGAGGAGAGATTTTTCGAGAATCCACCATTTAGGAGTATAATTGTCTTGATTTCTCATCCTCTAAGGGGGAAGCGCAACAAGCTGTAAACACCGCATTGACGTATTATCACCACTTAAAGTTGCCGTGTTAGCAAACAGTCGCTTATTTGAATAAGCAGCAGACACGTAGCAACATTAGCATTCATTTGGAGTCCTGTTCCTGGCGATCTGATGAATGTAAGTCCAATGTTAACTCTCCTTCCTGCTTTATTAAGTCTCCAATAACTCCTGAGTAAAATATTAGACTTTTTAGTTGCTAAAGGCTCCACTATGTTCACCAGATAGTTGCTGACTTTGTGTGTTGTTTGGTGCAGAGCTGGTCGTGTGCAGTGGGTTCATCAGAGCTGCCTGCTGGTAAGTTGTGGGTCATAAAACCAAAACAATGAGCAGCAGTCATTGGTTTCATCCATTGATCATATAAAGTTTTGATTGAAGACTTTGTTTTTCTTTCCAACATGGAACCACATTTAAATTTGTTTTTCTGCCTGCTTTCAAAATTGCTTCAATCTCATGTTTGTGCGTTAAATAAAACCAGGAGGCAGGTTGGAAATGTTTGCATGCAATCATGGCTTGAAGATATAATTAAAAAAAAGCAGAAATGGGAGCTTTCCCCCCCACATAAAACACAAACAACGAAGGTATTTTAGACCTGTGATGGCTAGTGTATAAGGAATTCCACCAGTTCATACTACAGAGGAAGTGTTCATATCATTTACTTAAGTAAAAGTACTAATACCAGGGTTTCCGCCAGTGTATTGCAAGTATATGCTAAGGCCTGTTTGGCCTGTTTCTTTAAGATGTTCATTACACTAAAACAGGGGTGGGGAACCTCAGGCCTCCCCGCGAGACCATTTCATCCTGCCCTCGAGGATCAAAACACACACAAAAAAATCTACAAAAAGAAATCAAAGAAATCAGGGTCAGGGTCCTTGAACACAACATGAGCGGAACGTGTCATCACATGGTCATGGTCTTTTTTGCACAGCATAAAAGAAAAGTGAAATGAATGGGCTGTGTCTTCATTTTTTTAGCAGAGGTCATGAGTTCAATAATTAGTATGGCCCTCGAAGGATGTTGTAAAAAATAAAAATGGCCCTTGATAGGAAAAAGGTTCCCCACCCCTGCACTAAAGTGATAACTCTGTGCACAGGTTTTGTTTAACACTAGCATCTGCGGTTGAGAGAGAGAGCGAGACACGTAAGAGAGCGTGTGTGACTGCACAAACTGCAACTCAAGCTTAAGGTGGACTGACTTTTAAGGTGGACCAGCTATTCTCATGTGACAGGAGTTTGGCACCAAACCTGTGTAACAAATGTTAAAATTACTGCAACAACTCATAAGACCTGATGGAGCATGGGGGATGCCAAACATATACTTCCATCATAATGACCTGAGCCCTTATACACTCTGAACTTTCTAATTTGAATCGGTGTCTAACCAAAACACAATATTTATTACAGATTCATGAATAGAAACACTTGAAAGTCAAGCAGCAAGTCTTCACAGCTGTGAAGCCGGAGCTGTGAAATTAGGTCACTTATATACGATTGCTTTTATGTGGTGCTTTTTTTTCTAATCTTCACGACCACTCAAAGAGCTTTTACAATACAAGTCAGCATTCACACACATTCAGGCAGAGGCTTCCAGACAAGGTGCCACCTGCTCATCAGGAGAGATAAACATTCACACACACACACACTCGCACGCCAAGAGCAATGTTGGGTTCCGCATCATGCCCAAGGACATTTCGACGTGTTGAAGTGGACGACATGGGGATCGATGGACGACCGCTCTACCTCCTGAGCCTGTCAGCCCTTATCTCTCTTTAATTTTTAAAAGCGGTTTAAAAATAAATTTAAAAAAGGCCATCCAGCTACACTTTTGGTAAATTGGAAATACATTTTTTTTTTTATATATATATATTAACCTCTGTGAAGGAAAACATTTAATGGAAATATGTTTCCTTCTAATGAATCATCATTGCAGATACAAAGTTTTAATTAAATCCGGCATTTCTCCCTTTACAAGAAAATGTGCAGCGGCCGTGGAGCTTCCCCTGGAGCGCCGGGATAGGAAACATCCCCGATCACAGCACGATTGCATGTTCAAAATAAACACACACACAAAGTACACCAGCCTCAGCTGGCTTCCGAAGGGATGTCTTGTTTTGTTCTTCTGCCAGCCGACAGCTGTGGGTATTAGCAGCACACTTCAGCTTCCCGGTGTTTCTCACAGCGCACGAGTTGCAAATCCTGCAGCACTGATTTGTTTTAAAACAAATGTCAAACCAAAATCAAACCAACTTCGTACATCAATGTGACAGATCTGTTTTATTTTCACATGATTGATTTCCAGCAGCATCCTTTCATCCAGGTGCGTCACTACACTGTACGTCTGTACAATGTCACATTATGTCACATTCAAAGCCTATTATAAAACACCTGTACAGCAACACAGGAGAGAAACACATACGAGCATGTACTAATAATATAAATGAATGGCACATTTTACAAAACATCTGAAGCATTAAAAGCTCTATCGTACATTGTTTTTGCATCTTAATCTCACTGAACTGTGACTAAGACAATAAGATCTCAGTTCGCTTTGTTCGATAAGCATCGCTGCGGTCCCGGTGGTTCCTCCGACGCCTCGCTACTCATATCATTTCAGCCCGGGCCTCCCTGAAGTTGTGGACAAACTGGCAGATCAACCCAAAGAGCTCCTGGGAGTCTTGATCCGCCGGTTCACCAAATTTAACCTTGACGGGAGAAAGAACGGGAACAGTTGCTTTGAAAATGTAAAACTTAGTCAGATGGCAATTTCACTCTCGGAGACCTTTTGAGCGAATAAAAAAAAAAAAATCCTGCTTTTACTTTGATAAGTGAACTGATGCCTGGGTCATGCAAATGATTTCTAACAATGGGCTTTTAAAGATAATTACCTCATATACTGCCTCAACATGCAGTCCATTCCTTGAGTGCACTTATACAATGAGGTAGAAGCACTGTTGAATGAATACAACTCTGTGATTACGGGTCGCTGGCATGAGAAGTAATTCTGAAGTCAAACTTTATCAGGAAGGGTCACCGTGACTAAGTGTACTAATTGGCTTATTGCATGCTGTTTAATGTGCAGGTTGAGGTTCAGGCTGTTCTTTAATTCTGTTTAACAGGTTTAAAAATGACATCAGGTGCTATATTTCCTTTTTAAATCATTACTGGCAATAGATCCTTATGTGCCACAAAGAAAAGACTTGACATTTGTATTGAAAGTCTAAACACAAAAGGATAAACAGACTTTTTTTTTGCTCAAACTGTAATTGCTGACAGTAACTACGTCAACATGCACATTAGTGTGTTGCATTAGTTGTGTATCGTGATAAAGACTGAGCTCCAAATACTAATAAAAAACTACATTTGAATGCTTCAAATGCATAATTGGTTTACTGAATCCACCAATCAGTAGTGCAATTAATTTAATAAAAGTAGCACTTATAATTACAGCACTAGATGTAACAAACACTTTAAACCCCCCCTACTTTAAACAACACTTAAAGATAAATGATCTCTACTTAAGATTACATTACAATGAATTATAAAACCATTTATTGCTATTTTTGTGTAATACTTAAATAAAATGTTGCCAAAGCAAAGAGAAAAATGAAAATCTGCTGTTAACTTTATTGGTATAAATAAAGTTACAAAACCAGATCCTGAAATGTTCAATGCAACCCAAAGGAAGCATCTTGTAGCATCGGCTTCAATGTAAACTGTCCCGATCAAATAAACCATAAATAAAATCTTTAATCTGCAGGTTTGAGCTATTTGTTTTAGAAGCTAGATCAAATCAAATGTATTTATATTATTATATTATACATTTTAACTTATCTGCAGTCGCTGAGGTGGAATCGATTGTTGTTAGAGAGGCTATGTTACGCATGGTATGTTATATAAAACGCCTCCTTCTACTTAATACTTTTTAAAATCATGCACACAAAAAAGACCCAAATCAACCCTTCAAAAATGTTTCCATTAGCTTCTATTATGTTTGATAAATTTGCATGTTGGTTATTAAAGGGCATCATTATGAATTCTCCCCGTGTCAAGTTGTGACAACCTGCTGCTCCCTCGCACAAAACCGCCATCAGTCTCAATCGTTCTCTCCAACGCTCCCTGAAGGGGTTTATGGAACATGCAGGAGGTTTCACACGCAATATTAGAACAGAGTCTCCACACAGGTAAACTAGAGATCATCTTCATCCTGGGGGGGGGGGGGGGGGCTATGGCAGGGGACACTACAGTTAAAGGTCAAATTGTTGAATTTTAAAAGGCCACAGCCATTACACCACCAGACCATTTCATTCATACAAGGAGGAGTGATTAATGTTAAGAATAATGGGGAATAATACTGAAATCTTAAGGGTTAATACTCGACAAGGTGTTTTAATGTGGTTTGAAGATTTATGTTTATATTAAGACTGGAAACACCTCCGGCTCACTAATTCACTAATTAACATTTTATATCAATCTATATATTGTTTGTTTCTTATGTAAAAATAAAAAATAAAAATGTATTTACAGGGATTATGTGACAAACTATATCTTTGTCAAGGCGGTTGATTTGATGGGGACACTCCAGGAAGTCACCGAGGCTAGCTGTTTCCCCCCGTTTCCAGTCTTTATGCTAAGCTAAGCTAGCCACTTGCTATCTATAGCTTTATATTTGCTGCACGTCGAATTATTCCCGTACTTTATTACAAGTAAAAACTATTACATAACCATATACGAAAGGAAGAGATGTAGATTAAGTGAGTAAGAGAAGGATGCTGAAGGTTTGAGTCAATTTTGGTTGTGAACACGGGGCTGCAAATTGAGTACCAGACAGATTTTATGTTGTGCACTCTCTTCATAGCACTGACTGTTCACAAGAAAAAGTTTGCAGTGCACAAGAATCTAATTGTGGGCCTGGTCTAACACAATTCCCTCAGAGCTCACACTGTAATATCTTAGTGCCCAAACACAGCAGGAAGGGTAAGTGGACTCTCTCTGATGATGGATTGTCCATAGAGATATGGGAAAGCTGAGAAAATAGGCACTACTTTTGTATTGATTGTTTTTTTGATGGGTACTCTATAAAAAGAAGACGGAGCACCTGTTAAGATGTCAAACGTAGTCTTGAGCTCTATAAACCTAATCTAACCAGGTTAGTGAGCAAAGAAAATGTCCTCCTTTTATAGATATAGATAAAATAATTCACCGGGACTGGTACCTCAAATAAATCTGATGATCTGTGTGACAGAGAAATGTTCTTCATGACAGATCTGATGTCAAAACAAATGCTTAAAGACGAAATATCATCAATTTTGGTCAAAATCAGAGAGAAATATGAATGAATGCATAGTGACATGTTACCAATATGGTATATTATACTATAGCGCTGCACAATATATAGTTTCAGAGTGAACCAGATTGACGCATTTAACTTTAAAATGTAGCCTGATAAATATTCCTGTATTCTTTCATATATATTTCAGAAGAAAAAACGTATCGCAATGTTAGTTTTTTCCAAACTTGTCTAGCCCAATTATACTCCAAATAAAAACTACTTTTCCACAAAATCAATACACTTTGTGTTACGTGTCGTTGTGGTCTAACACGTTGCTTTAAAAAAAGAAAACAAAAAAGCCATCAGAAACCCACCAGGAGTGCTCTCACAGCTTTCTCATATTTCTGTAGACCATTCATCGCTGTGACATCGCACATTAAGGGACGGGATGAACTTGTCGTTCGCACTCTCTGGCTGTAGCAGACAGCGGCAATTGTTCAATAATCCTGAAGCAAATATGCAAAAGACTAAGTGTTGTGCGTTTCATGGCTGCAAATCAGCGGTGCCTGCCGTTAAATGATGTGGAAGCAGCAGCTAAACACTATGTCAGATGCATTATATCCTGGCGTGAGCCCTGAAAGATGCCTTTTGAAAAAGAAGTAACCTTGGGGACTTCTTCCGTGTGAAATATGTTCTCTCTCCCAGTGCTTCGGGTGCGGAGATGCTGTTAGATGACAAATAATTGAAGAAGGCCGTATAGACACTAGTGGAACAAAGAACTATCCATCTGCGAGGCTGTACAAAAGAGATATTGAAATAATAACTCAGGGATTACCAGTATGACAGAGTAGAGTTTCTTCATCTCCTCACACGTCTTCGTCAGTGCAGAGAGATCCGTGTTATATTTCTCAATTGCCATCTAGGGAATAGAGAAAAAGTGCAAAGGAACTCCGGTTGAGTTTGTTCATTCATTCAGTCAATCCTCGCAAAACCTGCTGTCAATTCTTTGGGGTTAAACTCGGCAAAGCCTACATTTAGAGCTGCAACAAAAACCAAATATTTCGAAAAATAATACAACTGAAGCTGAGTTGTTAGGAAATGTTTTGAATTAAAGTTTAACATTTGTAAATGTTGGCCAAGTAGTGATATTAGGACAAGATCTGAAGCACATTTGTGGATGATGCTCGTATCTGTGCATATCCAAATAATGTATTTGTATTCATTTACATCCCTAGTAGCGGTAATGCTGCATAACGCTGCCATTAAAAGCAGAGAAGAAGAAGAAGACTGCTATTACACATTGTACCTTTTTCAAATGAATGCGTAAATAAATAATATACACAGGGTTTAGTACTTCACCTTCAAGTCTTTTGAGAAGTTTGGGTGATGAACTCCAGAATTCTTCTTCTTAGAAGTTTTTCTATACTGAATGACTTTCTGCAGTTCATTCTTCAGGACTGAAACACACACACACACACACACACACACACACACACACACACGCCTGGGTTACCATTCATCATATTTGACCACTGAGGCGTGTAGCTGCTTTAAATCAGACGCTGTCTTCTCGGTGATGTGATGCAACTGTTTATAAGTCATCACTATAGACAATATATCGGGTGGAGCCCGTATATTCCCTTGACGATGACATCGTGGTGTTTCAACAACGTATGCTTGAAACTACAATCACAGGAAGATATAGTAAATGTTTACGGTCACACTTCTTTACAAATAACTTGCGTTGGCACAAAAAGAGTAGGCTCAGTATTACAGAAATCTCAGCAAATTTGGACACAGTAGTAAAAACAGCTCACCATCCACTTCTGCGGTCAAGCCTTTGATGGAAGCTATCCAACAGAGAGACAGTGACACACTCAGAAAATACACGTTTCACTTAATAGACCTCAATTGAAAAGTAACACACAGAATCTTTTTGCAGCTTTCATCAAATCTTGATTAGGAAATACCTCCAGGGACGGTTTCAAATTCTGCTAACTCCTGTGTAAAAGTGGCCAGGCACGGTTCATGCAACAGGATCTGCTCCACAAGGGCATGGAGCAAGGTGAACTTCTTGTCTCTCCCACGGAGCTGGGAGAGCTGTGGAGGAAGAAAACAGTGAAGAGAGTACTGGACAAACCTACAGTATAGTTCCCTGCCACAAAGCACAAGGGTGAATCACATAAATGTATGTGAACCCTACACTCGTGTGTGTGTGTTGCTGCTACACAATTGTTTACTTACAGAAGGCTAGAGAAAGAATAGGATGGTGGTGCATAGATTTTGTTTTGAAAAACATGTCTTTGCAACGTTCAATTCCACATTGTATTATGTTTACCGTATAACTTTGTTAACACCTTGCTGTTGCTTTATCAGTGTTTTTGTAATTAATAACAAAATGTTGTTACTCATAGTTAGTATCAGCACTAGCTGTGACTGCTTTCTTATACTTGTGTAAAAATGATGACTAAAATTCAAGTTGTTTTGCACTTAATGGTGCCACGTAATTGAAATGCAAGAGGGACCTGTCTAACCCTGGGCTCGGCCCTCGTAGTCTTTTTCTAGGTTATGTTGTTTACCAATTTAAGAGCCCAGCCAGTCTACGGGGACTACATATACAAGACACGCACCGAGTATTGATACTCACACGTAAAAAAACAAGAACCAAATAAAAAAGATGTGAGATAGCCTTGATTTCTTGGAAGCTGTCGGCCATTAATTTGATGAAAGTCTGTCTCAAGCAGCAACAGTTTACTATTCTCAATTAGACCTGGAAACACCTCGGAGGGAACGCGAGGCCTCGGCTTCATTAAATGGAGCAGAGGACTTTTTACTTCTGTGTCAAGAGCACTGCCCTTAAACCTTCCCAGTAGAGACTTGCACACAAAGTATAAGTGTCTCAAACTAAATTCAGGCGGAAAATACTCTATACTGAACCATAAAACTCTTACTATCTCAAGAGTTAGACTCTTGTATCTGTACAGTGAATATGAAGCTGCAGCCGGTTAGCTTAGCTTAGCATAAAGACTTAATGGAGTAAAACAGCTAGCATGGCTCTGTCCTCCACCGACCAGCACCTCTAAAGCTCACGCATTTACACGTTATGTATTGTTTGTTTGCACCGTTCAAAAACCGAGATGTGGCAACAACACGTTATCGTTTAACTGGGATTATTTGCCGGACTGTTTCTTGGTCAGGCGTAGTGACTTCCTGAAGTCTTGTCGTCATTCTGAGGTTGCTAGACTTCAGGGAGTCGCTGCCCCATGGCCAGAAGCGGACGTTGTTTTTACACTTTGGTTTTTGTGCGAATAAAATCCCCCAGAGATGTAACAACTTTTTAATTGGTTTGCTTTAGAAGTTCTGGCAGGTGGATGTTGTTATCCTTGGACAGAGCGAGGTTAGCTAGAAACTGGCTCAGACATTTTGCGTTAATGAAAAGATCCACTGACTGGCTGCAGTTAATTATGGTTCACTTCTGGGAGATTCAGCCACGGGTGGCCACCATTTGTGCATAGTTTAATTTCTCCTGTGATGGTAGTGACACAACTTTCAGAAGGACTGAGTCAAAGTCCTGAGTAAACCTGAGCAAAACAGAAAGATGAAAGAAGATGCAGAGAAGCCCTGCTGTGTATATCAATGAGTAGTCGTATTAGCCTTGTGCTGCAACGTTATCAAAGGTCAGGAAACAGTGGTGCAGTCATACTTTAGTTAAGGAGGAGAGGCGGAATCCCTTGGCCTTTTCCTTCCTGGCGTTCTCGTTGAGGTAATTGCCAATGGTGAGGAGGTACTCCAGCACGGAAACAAATGACCTGCAGTTGTTCAGCTGCGTGCATATTCTGATCTTCTGGTTAATCAGCTGGAAGGCAAACACAGGAGCACAGAGCAAAGTCATTTTTGTTCTGTATTCCAGCCGCATGCAGGTTCTCGCATTCATTTCTCCGCATAACAACTTTGTGAAATTTAAGTGGTGTAAGGCTGGAGCTTGTTTTGGGGCTCTCTGTGCTGACAGAGAGTAGACAAAAATAACTTCAGGCTTTAGTATTTTACATTATAAAGATAAACATCAATCTCACAACACCTCATTTGACCTCATAAAATGAATAATCAGAGCCTTGTTATCAAGGCAAGATCATTATTTGGTATGCAATTGTGTCAAGTACAAATATCCCTCTAGAATATCGTGCAATTTCCATGCTTAACCAGTTCTGAACAGATCCTGTTGAATATGGATAGAAATTATACTAAGAAGCTGAAAAGAAATGAAAGTGAGATTTTAGGTTTTGCCAATGGTGTGTTGGGGAAAAAAGGAGTTGATGCAGTGGGAATCGTAGTCCTTGACAAAGAGCTAGTGTTTCCAAATAAGGGCTTTGCCAGCTAGCAACAACACTCTCACCATATGTTCATGTTTTAAGAATAACTTCCTAAAACCTACTAGTGGGACACCCTCAATTACACAGAATAGAAAGCAGCTACATTATATCTACGGGCTTTGCAGAGAACCATCTGTACCATCGTAAGCAAACTACTGTAGCTTGTATAAAACATGAATAAAACACCTCAGCCCATGACGTCATGAAACCTGCTTTGAGAG
This sequence comes from Cottoperca gobio, assembly GCF_900634415.1. Lineage (NCBI taxonomy): Eukaryota > Metazoa > Chordata > Actinopteri > Perciformes > Bovichtidae > Cottoperca > Cottoperca gobio. The sequence goes on from NC_041361.1 coordinate 2,729,117, forward strand.
TGTCATATTTGATTTTCTTCTTATCGCCCAGACCTTCTTCCCATCATGTAACACTATTAAATCTTGTTGGTCATGCAAGATCTTAGTTATCACAGCAATATCGTATAACGGGCTGTGTGTTTCAGTTGGCAGGTTTGTTTACATTTCCGATGCGTGTCTGTGCTTTAATTAATTCATTTCTCCCTCGTCCTCCTGGTCCTGATCAAACAACACAAGTCTTTTCTCTTGTTCAACCAAAGATACTGTTTGAAAACACCTCTGATGAAGCATATCACCTTTTGTGAGACTTGTCCAAGTAAGCTTTCTAGGGCCGTGCCTACTTTGCCCTTATTCCAGGGTGGTCTTAGCTGTAATGAGCTCATTGCTACCCCCTGGTACTTCATGGTTGGTGAGATGTGCACCACCAGTGCTCCACCGCTTCCCTAAGTTTTCCTACTGGACCTTCTGGGACCATAACAGGGCTAGGTGAAGGCCAACCAGGTCTGCAGCCCATATCTCTCCGTATTCACATCCACATCCACTTAGATCTAATCATTTATTTAAATCCCTCTCGTGACTATACACCATCCCTTGGAAATGTGTCACATTAAAGAAGCTAAAGATGCTTTAACTGTTTGTTCCATCGGACTTAAATTGGAAAAAGGAGGTGTGATATAAGAAAAACTGCTGAAAAAGCTTAAAGTTGGTTTTAACATTCAGTACATCACAGCTTCAGGGGGTGCCTCCCTGTCTACTGCATCCCTGGCTTTGGTTCTGTGTCTTTGCCAAACTTATTTATTTTTGGAAATGGCTGCAGCAAACATGTTAAAAGAGAAGCTAGGGCCACGATGCAGAAGAAAACCTGACATCCTGACAGGATGAGAAGCACAAACAAGCCCCTTATAGGTGAGAAACATCCCCCCAGGTGGTGACTTCTCCATTTTCTCTCCTAAAGCCTCTATGTCTGTCAGGTGGTGAGTAAATCCTCCTTAATGTTAGGGCCTTAAGAAATCTGTTGTGTCAGAGAATGGAAGGATTTAGAGTCTTCTGCGACAGAGGGAACCCTGACTTCTTCATGTTTGAACACATTGTATTGTGATACGCTGTAGAATATATCTTAGAGAGCAAGATACCTTTTTGTCATCGAGTACCCGCAAGCAAATAACATTATTTGATTAAAAAATACATATAAATATATCTAAGTCACAACACATCAGAATAAAGAGTAAACTGAAACTCAATGAAAATGCTAATCCTTCTTGTAAAGTCATCTTGCCAGCACAATATGTTTGTCTTTGTGTTTTAGACAAAGACAAATTACTGCCACAGTCAATGGATTACAGTGCCATCATTCTTGTCCATTGTCAAACAGTCAGCAGACAAGAGATTAGGACTGAAGCACTGATGCAGAAAGGAACAGAGGCTTGAGAGAATCACATATAAAACACAAAAAAAAGGAGCTGGGAGGTGTTCTTGTCTGACTGCAATATCATCACACCCTGCAGTCCTCAATGACAATAAACAACAATCATCTATACAAGTGTCAACGATCAGTGTGACTAATGATAAACCTGAAATGTCTGGATAATCACATTGCACAACATTTGGCGTAAAGGTTAAAAAATTGCTAAAAAAGTATATATTTAAAAAGTAACTTTGCGTATTCTCTTTTATCTGTTCATTTACGAGTGCAGAAGTTTGTTTAATAAAGTTAAATTGATGAATTCTTCCACAGCTCTGCCCCAGAGTGGCTTTTTATTTGGGTTTCTGATCGTGATGTTTTACACCACCTGCATGGGGCTTGATTCGATTAAGATCCATCTCTTCTTCTCCGTCAAATGAAGAGAGGTGTCTTAAAGTGCCTCTCATGCCTTTCTGTTTTCAAGACTCTTAACCATCCAGCAAATAGAATAGAAACTACTTCACCCACTACTTCAAACATAACACTCAAACTGAAGGGAAAGAGCTTTCATGTATTAATGTCAGTTTGTGCCCAGATGTTCTTTTCATTTACGTCTCAAGCAACGATGTATCTGAACATTTAAATAAATTAGCATGTTCTTGTTTTTCTCCTGTTTCATGGAGGCTGCGTTTTTTTTCCGTTTTTTTATCTTGTAGGAATGAAACATACTTTCAAACGGCTCTACATCTGATTCAACCTTTTTGATTTTTCTCTCTATAGGCGATGGAGTAAACTCACAGGCTGCAGGTCGTTCACGCTGATCGGGATCTCTCTCAGAGTCAGCAGCAGGTCGAGCTGTGTGCTCAGGCATGGGATGTTGCACATCTGGAGCGGGGAGAAGAAGTGAGTTTAATGAGCTGTGTGTGTATAACAGAACACAGTGCAATTATCACATCATCACACAACCTATTTCCATGTGATTATTCAGAATTATCTAAAACGCAGCGATGCGGGGAGATGCTGCAGGGAGATAAAAGTCGTTGGATGGCTGCAGCTTGTTCTCACAGACTCGAGTTCTTTGGTGAGATTACCTCAGGCTAAAGTAGAGTGCTGCGGGCCTGTCGACTGGCTGATTTAACAGAGAAACTGAAGGCTTGACACCTCGAAACGATTGGCTGAGCTGCCTAGTCGACCTTTGAGTCGGCGCTAACCTCTAATAAATCATCCCACATTGTCAGACCATCTCGCTCATGCTCAGGTACCGTCTCCCAAAAGCCAAAGGGCGCTCGGTCTGACAGATTGTTACAGAGAGATAGGATTAGTGTTATGAATCAAGATCATGTACTCATTTGGCTATTTTAAAAAGAAATCCCAGAATGTCATCCTTTCGTATTCTCCGGCACCGTGCTCCTCGTCTCGTCTCATTTTAAATTTATAATGCAAGGTTAACAGATCACACTGATTCCACGCCAAGGTAAAAAAAAAATGTACAATTTAATTTCTCCTTGGGCAAAAAAGAAATTGTGTTCACACATTCGTCACTGAGTTAATGCAGTCACAATCTCAGAAACTCTCATGTTCACCAATTTTTGATTATTTTGAATGATTTCTGCTTTGGCACGACACAGAGAAAGTGTGACAGGCATGATTTAAGAACAAACAAAGACATAATATACAGTGTAGTGCAACACACTATTTGTTCTCAGACGCCACTCTCGTGTCCGCCGCAGTCATCCTGAGAGGAAAGTGATTATTCTGATGATCAGAGCATATTAATAACTGTCTGTTGGAAAACAAGACTTAAGAGTCTACAGACATGCTGTGAGGCTGTATGTAAAGTGCTGCAGGGATGACGTACACTGAAGTTAGCACTGCCTGGTTCCTTCAACAAAAATCCAATGGGATTATTCCAATGGATTTAGGATTATTGAAGAAACTATTAATGATGACATGATGATGTTTAATGTCCCCGACAACCTCTGAAGTTTCATTTAGCTACTTGTTAGCAACCGTGCAAGGGCTCTTTAGCTTGTGTTAAAAAAAAAGTTTTAATCTGAGACGAGATAAACTAATTTCTGGCTTTTAGGACTAATTTCAATGAATTAATGATGTTTAAGTTGACTAGCAGATATAATGTTTACCATGTTCACTGTGATAGTTTAACATTTTAGTGTGCGAATTAGCACTAAACACAAAGTGCAGCTGAGGCTGATGGGAATGCTTCTAGTTTTGCAACTATTTGGTCGCAAAAACCAAATTAATGGACACATTTGAATTTTGACCAGATGAAAAGTTAACCAAAGTTAGAACATTTCATTCTGAGAGGGACCTGAAATGATTTACCAAAATTCATAGCAGTCCATCCAGTAGATGTTAAGACATTTCACAAAACATTTTAAATGTGGTGCTAGATAAGGGATCACTTAAGTCAGAATGGTTCATTCTCTGAGGACCATGTCTGTGGAAAGTGATGATCCATCAAATATGTGTTGAGACCAACCAACAGATCGACCGTCAGACCAATATTTCCGGTAATGGCGCCGCATCACATGGCTAAAAAAACGGAAAAAGCAGATCACTAGCTGACGCATGTTGGTGATATGAGGCCTACGCAGTGCGGCACACAGAGCGGCTGAGGTTGACTGTCCCATGCGTCACGTGGACGACACATTTGACTTTGAAACTTGTGAAACTGCGATGATTCATAAAACTCTTTCATTTTCTTTAATAATTTAATGGTTTTTTTTGGGGTGTGAAATGACAGAAAATGACACATAATTAGATTTTCTAAATGATTGCCATTTCAGTTTTGCTATTAAGTGCAATATTTGAATACCTGCTTTAGCTGGCAGCTGTAAAGAAGGCTGATTATTTCTGTCTACTTTAGTGGCATTCAGGCTGACTGCAGAGCAGGTGTGTGCCTCCAGAAGTACACGAGGTCTCTTGTGTAAGACTGGTGTCAAATATTCCTGAAGGCACTGTGGGCGCATCCTGCTGTTCTTCTGTTACCCCTCCTGCAGCCTCTATCCAACCACACGGGTCAGATGGCTGCCAGGCATGCTGGAAGGTGATAACCAGATGAATGGTAAGAGCTTGTCACGACGCCCACAGTGTGAGAACGAAGAGGCAGGTGAATGACGACTCTTAAAGAACGTGCTCCATGAGAAGGAGCCGCATTAGATTCGGCGTATTTCGTTCTGGTAATTGTGAGTCTGGGGAAGTTAAAGTATACCTCCATCATGTACTGGTCCACAATATGCAGCTCTGTCACGGGTCCCGTGTGGGATTTGTACATTTCCACATCATCCAGCGTTGGGACGTACCTTGAACACAGAAATAAACATAACAATATCACTCTTCTCGTTAGATGCCGTACCAGATTTTAAAATACTTGAATCTGCTTCTTGCTATGAGTGTTGGCTTCCTACACAAGTGAACAAGCAAAGTTATGTACCAGAAAGTAGTGAGTTATAAAAAGAGACCTGGGGCGGGGGGGGTTCATCACTATGCATGACCCCATCACATTACATACATGTCATTTGATCCATTATCATTATATAATTATTGAATAAAGCCCATTTAAGTACATTATTAATATTAAACTGAGACATAATAGTCCCAGGTTAAAGTCACAATAAGTAATGTACAATGTAGTAAATGTCTTAATGAGTGCATTTTGAAAATGTATACTAGTCAACTGTATATGGGTTTGTGCTTGAATACATTAAAGAAGTACCTCCTAGGCTTATTTTATTGATGGTACTACAACCTGTGTGCGAAATATGGGGGGGTCTCTCCCTTTGCTCATCTGGTTTTTATTTATAAAGTTTATTCATTTGCATCTTATGTTGAAAACTACAAATATAACCGGATTAATAAATGTATGTGACCGTTTGTGAGCGTTTTCTTTTCCTATCTCACGTACTTTCCTCTTGTTGACCTTTGCATCTTTATGTCGCCCCCATGTACTTTATCTCCCCGCCTTGGACTGATGCCTTTACATTGATTTCCAGTGGCCCGAAGAAAGGCAAGTGATTAAAAGCCAAGTACCGCTGATGGTCCTCGTCGGCTTCTATAAAACAACAAGACGCTGATGGCCTCGGCCATTTACTCGCTTGTTCTGAGTTTGAACCCTGCTCGTGTTAAATTGGACTTCCTCCTCCTCCTCCTTCTGTGCGTCCTGACCTCAAACCAAAGGCGTTCACTTTTTCATGAGCCAGGCAATGTGCTACTGGAGTAGCAACAGCCATTAATATTGCAGCACCTGTTGGGAGTGGTTCTTTCAAAATTGTATTCCTCAGGCCTACGCCACAGCGCATTAAAATATATATTATGTTTTCTTAGAATAAATAAAATCCTCCTCACAGTACATTAGATTTAAAAACTCTCGTCTTCAAGGAGGTCAGCGACCAAAGCCGCCCAGTAAACTGCAGGTAAGAGTCGAGAGCATTTTACCCACTTCCAGCGTTATATTCCCGGGGGCATGTCAATAGTTTCCATCTCCGCAAATAACCAGAGATAAAAAATGTATTAGTAAAGCTGCTCTGGTAAAAGGTTCTGGCATCTGCTCTTTAGTATTAGAACACTGTGTGCAAACCATGTGTGTTCCTCACATGAGCTGGCAGTGGGTTCCCCTCTTTTCCTCATTGTCCTGACTATAACCTTCCCCTCGCATCCCTCGTTGATGATTTGCTAAGCTGCTAGTTTTTTCATAAGGTGTTGCATCTGCCACTGAAAGCACACTCATCCGACCCCCCCCCCCCCATGCATTTGGGCACAAAAAGGCATTCACCTCTCGGCTTCAGTTGCGACAATATCAGGAATGAATACAAATCAGAGGGTTTTTTTGGCACAAAGTCATACCTCCGCAGAGACGTGATGTGCTCGTCAGACATGCCTCCATCTTCCTCGCGAACGATAAACAGTTTGTCCTTCAACTCTCCCGGTTGTACTGGAAAACTTTTGAGGAAAATGTCTAGAAGAACAACAGATTTTTGAAAAGTCAACACACTCAATTGTACATGAAAGCTTTCCTCTTGACAGATAGTCTTCTTATCCTGCGATGAAATGACTCAAAAAGCATTCTGAAGACAAAGGGTCCTTTGCTTAATTACTTCCCCCGAAAAAGCCTAAGGGGAAATGCACAAATTTGCATTCTATCAAGTCAAAGCTGATGTGATTTTTTTGTTTTGTTTTACAGAAAATGCTCCTGCATAATTCAGGAGCTGTGAGAAGCATTCATTAGGAGCCAGCTTCAGAAACTTCAGACATATATGTAAAATCCATGGTGAATGTTAGAGACACAGCTGAGATGCTTGAGCCACACACACTCGTCCAATTTTCTCTTATTAGGTTGCGAGGTATTTAACTTGTGGTCAAAACCTTCCATGAAGTGGACCTTTGTATTTCTGAAACAAAAATATTTGCCCTTTAGTTTCAAACGCTGGAAATAATATGTAAAAAGAAATACTGAAAATAAGAGAGTTGAAGATAAGACCAATATGAGGCTACAGTTATCTTAGCATAAAAACAGCTAGCCTGGTTCAGTCCAAAGGTAACGACATCTTCCTCGCTGCTCCTAAGGATAAAAGCGAAGCAGATAAAATGCATTAATGAGTGAGCTTTAAAAAGGTGCTTGTACGTGGATTGTGTTACCTTCAGGCAGAGTCAGGCTAGCTGTGTTTCCCCCTGTGTCCACGCTTTATGCTAAGCTAACCTTAGCCTCCAGCCTTATTCTGAACAGTGGTATCAATCTTCTAATCTAACTCTCAGCAAGAAAGCACATAAGCATATTTCCCCAAACAGTTGAACTCTTACTTTTAAGGTTTAGTAGTTTGCTGGATGTATAACGTGTATAAGTCATCTCTATTGGACAATAGTTGTTGTGGGTCTAATAAAGGATTTCTGATATTAATTAAATGCTAAGCTGAAGGTACAATGCTGAAATCAACACGTCTCTAAATCCTGCACATTAAACACCAGAGACAGTTATTCCCTCACCAGGACTAACCATTGGCTTTCGTATCACATATTTAATCACAACATCAAATGTCAAAAACATGCAATGCTGAGAGCTACCAGTGTCGTCGCCCCCCCCAGGGTTAGGCGTCTGGCCTCAAATAACACAGTGCAAATCAAACCCTTTGTTGATTGGCACTCAGACAAACTGGGCATTGCCCTGGCAAATTAGAGTATGGAGATGGAGAGTGTGTCCCACTGGGCGCAGGAAGCCACAGGTGTACTTTTAATTAGGAGTGCGACATTTCCACTCACTAAATAGGCAGTGTGCTCGGGGACTCTCAAGGTAAATAACCACATCAGTTGGACACGCAGTCCCTGCAAACCAGTGATTTCTTCAGATTTGAATCATAACTTTAATTTGAGCCATTAGTGTTACAGAATCCCACCACGTACACACTCACAGGCAAACTTTGTAGTTCTCTCTCATCTGTTATGTAGGCATTTGTCTAAAGAGTGCAATAAAAACAATCAATACAAGCTACAATCTTGTTGTCAGAAGTATTCTGGATTCCTGTCAAGCACTTTAAATACTATAAATAAGTACAAGGCTCATTACAGCATTGTCTTATGGATTCTCTATGCAGCTGATGTTCCCGTTTGCCCACAAGGATCAAGTTGATTACCAGAAGAAACTACTCAAAACCGCAGCACAGCCAATAATACAACCACCTGCTCAAACTGTCCAAGCCAATCTACCTCAGTGTGTAACTGCAAGCAACGTAAAGTTAAAGTCTCTGTGGACACAGTAAGAGTTCCAGCTTTAAGTCTGACGCTAATTAACAGTTCTTACTTTGAATATGTTCATTATTGATCACCATCCTGCGATATCATCTATAGTCGGACTGTCTGCTGAGCTAAAAAAAACCAATGCAGAGGTTTTGCATGCATACTGACTCCCAGTGTAACGGGATCAGGTGAATAAATAGTGTGGCAAAGAATGAGATATGAGCTGAATAAACAGGACACATTTAGGCAGGTTTGTGGTGATAAACATGCAAACAAATGCAGGGAGGAGGGTGTGTGTGTGTGTGTGTGTTGTGTGTGTGTGTGTGTGTGTGGGATGCCAAGAGAGAAGAGGAGAAAGAAGCCCAATTAACAGATTTCTTCGAATACTGAGTTGTTTTTATAGTGAAATCAGGAAGCTATCAACTTTAATCTGATTATGTTTTTTCTATTTACAATATTTTTCTATTGCTTATAGTATAAATCAATACAATGCAGTAGTGTAATGTTTCATTTACTGAAGTGCTGTATTCCAAAATATCAAAATGTAGGTACTTGATGTACTTGAATATTAACATTTTGTGCTACTTCATACATTCAGAAGAAAATGTTTTAGTTCCCTTTGACCTGCTATTATAATTAATGCATCAGTAATAATAAATCAAATACTATAAATTGATATTTATCTGGATTATTAAAACTTACAATTGATACTTACAGGACTTGTACTTCCTGAGTCTGATTCACAAGCTGCATGGAGTTGTTTTTTACATTACACTATTGCTATAGTGTTGTTAATAAGTAGGAGAAACAGAGAGATTCCCTTGTTCTTCAAAAGTCAAATTCTTTCTAAAGCTTTCAGCAGAAATGTGCATGGCCTGCAGGCTGTCATCACTCAGCTCCTGCTCCTGACACAACCAAAGTTTCCAGGTCAGGGAGGAGCACAAACAACCGAAAGCTGGAGTAATCTGTATCCAGACAGGAAGTTGTTGCTCAGATCCCCCATCCATATTTTATGAATATGTGAACTCTAATTATGTTGCCAGTCTGCACACTCAACACTGATTCCATTTAACAGCCCACCACCACATCTGTATCGTCTCACAGTGTCTGTTAGAGAAGCTGTGAGAGGAAGCTTCCGAGATGTTCTCCCCTTGGATTGAGTCTTGAAATATATACAAGCCACGTACACTCAGTTAATCAAAAGTGAAAAACCATTAGATGAGAGACAGAATATGTTCCACTTTGCAATAGCTCTGCAGATTGCATAGGCACGTTGAGTGGCTGCAGGATTGGTGACACACTGCCCCCTGCAGACACACAGGAGGAACATCCCTCGACCTGCTTTACAGCCGCTGTGATGTCATTACTCATCCATCGTTTTAAAGAGCAGAATGGTAGATTTTATAAGCCCTCCCCTAAAATAGTTCTCAGGTTAGTTGTCTCCTAATTGGACAATTAAGACTAATTTGTGAAAATGAACACTAACACGTTCTGACGACCCTCTGCTGGGTTTATTTTACACCACAACTTTTCATTTACTGAAAGAAAAAGCTCCTTTTATTTGACTTAATCCAGAAGATTCGTTATTTTTGCGTCATCATAAAACATAAAACACTTTAAGTGGACAATATTCATTATTAAGCAACTTCACACTCAGACATTCATTGTTGAGCCACTCACTGAAGTTGTGCGCAATCTTCTGGTTGAGCATAATATGCTGCGTGTGGCTCGGCTCGGCGGCACCAAACGTCCCCACATCTTTAACGGCAAATTGCTCATATAAGAGCGATGTGTCGATTTTAATCCTCCCGGTGCTTTCTTGTATCCAAAATGATTTTGCAATCTGTCAAGAAACAAATTAATTCAGGACTGAGGCAATTCCATTAGATGAGGGAATCAATGTGAACATTACAAAAGAGCAACACTGGGGAAGCAATAACTACAAAGAGTAATTCCCAACAATGATGCAATATGAGGTTATAATGAAGTGAAACCAAGCTGAAACACTTTTCAGTGTTTCCACAATAATAAACAACACTGCATTTAAATATGAATAATTCACACTGTATACTTAGACTGTGGTAATTCATTGTCTTCTGATCAATTACGTTTTGACTGACAAGTGTCAGTGTTACCTTCTCTGTGCCGACTAGGTCCCAGTGGAAAGCCTTGGTGCGTGGTTTTTTTCTAATCATGAATTTGCAGGGTAAAGGCGGCGGGGGTGGGATGCTCGGGGGTGAAGGCCCTTTCACAACTGAAGAGCCTGATTCATGGTTAAGAGACTCTGGGACTGTGGAAGGGGATGTGAGGGCAGTAGTGGGGGGTGAGGGTTGAGGGAAAGTGGGTGAAGGTAAGACAAAGACACCGGGGGAGGTTGGTGATGGGACGGGGGGCAACATATCAGGCATGATAACAGCAGTCGAACTACTGCTGCGAGGTTTAGGGACAGGCTTTGTCAAATCAGCTGAGGGAAAACTGTGACTCGTGTCCCCAGCTGGTAAATGATCTCCATCGGCAGAGTTGGGATAATCAACTGGAGGAAAAATCTTATTTCCACCACCAAATCCACCACTCGACTCGAGGTCTGTGTTCGTGTCCTCGTCTTCAGATAAGCTGAGATGTCGAAGATCCTTTTTATCCACAAACATGGGTTCGATCTTGGACTTCCTCTTCCAGTCTGAGCACAGTCTGTCAATGGCATGGACCCAAGCATCTCGCTCCCTCTGCACAGCCCCAGGGGAAGCTGTTTGATCTGGTAAAGGCACCCGGAACCTGCAACAAATCAACAACTTTTAACACCGACTTCCCTCCATACCTGAGATAAGTCTGGTTATTAACCCTCTCAGGCTTATATTTATAACATTATAACTCAAAGGTTGCATCATAAGTGCAAGAGAAACAGCTGTTTGTTTCCACATCTTAAATAATCTTCACTCACTGGTACTCATTTTTGTGGGTGATGAGTGTGAAAGTGTCGGAGTTGTGAGGCTTCTGTACGCTGGTGTCGCCGTCTGACAGGTGAATCACGATGGGCACCGAGTTTCTCAGCTCACCATCAGCGGGGGCTCGTTGCCTGATGGGGAACAGTGTCAGCTGACCCGGGTGGAGTTGGATCTCATATCTGGAACAAAATGGTAATGTAAGACACAACGTCTCATTTCCACACAACATAACAAGTGTATTCAGAATGTACTGCATACTGATATTTGCTGGTTTCTCCAGCTTTATTTAAACTTTTTTGTGGAAGAATATATCAGATTTGTCTCAAGGGGATCTTTAGTGGTTTCACTTTTACAGCGTGAGCACAAAACAAACTCAAAACCTGATTAGAGTAGAATTACAGTATTTATTTGTATCTGAGAACGTCGATGTGGATACAAGTCATTTCTCATCACTAACTGTGCTGCAGATTTGTTGTGTATGTATTTTTCTACAGTAGCTTTACAATAATAAGAACACATCCGTACTTCACCCATCTGAATGATGCCAGGCCGCCTCGGTGCAGCAACAAGAAGCCTTGCCGAAGACTCTGTGATGCTTGAGGCTGCTGACTTGTTTCTGCATTGCCCTCTTCATCATCGCTGTATATGTTCCCATAAATTATCTTATTCACAAGCTGCATTATCTGAGAATCACCAGCAGAAAAAAAGTTCCTCTCTTAGCACAAATAATGAATTATAGTATAAATGACAGGTTGTTTAAAGCGTACCCACTCTAAGTATACATTCACCTTGTGTTTGTCCTCCAGTGAAGTGGCCTCCAATTCATAATCATGATATCCTTTAAAGGAAATGGAGAACCTGGAACCCACTCCATCATCACAACTCTTGACAATAGAGAAGGGAAGTTGTCTCTTGATGATGCCTTTCTCGATGCTGCACAGCATTTTGGTTTTGAAGTCAATCTGGGTTGGTCACATTGAGAGGTTTGAATTAGTGTAACACAGTGAAAATGTAATCTCCTGACAGTGTTTTAAGCCACGCTAGCGGGCTGGTCCACACTGAAATATCTCAAAAACTATGTCCATGAAAGTTTTTACAGACATTCATGGTCCCCGGTGGATGAATACTACTGACTTTGTTGGTCCCCTGACTTTTCCTTCAAATTAGGTTCTCACATTCATGTAACTTTAGATGAATTGTAATCACTTTGATGATCAATAATTGTTCATATAGGCTACCGTAGTACCTTATCAGGTCAATTTTAATTTGTCAAATACTTTGGTTTATGACCAAATACCTGCAAAACAAATGACATTCCCATTAAGCCTCAGATGTACTTTGTGTTTAGTGCAAATATGCTAATGTTAGCATGCTAACATGCTAAACTAATACAGTAAACATGGTACACATTATACCTGCTGAACATGATGTTAGCGTTAACATTGTGAGCATGTTAGAATTGTCATTGTGAGAATGTTAGCGTTAACATTGTGAGCATGTTAGCGTTAACATTGTGAGCATGTTAGCATTGTCATTGTGAGCATGTTAGCATTGCCATTGTGAGCATGTTAGCATTGTCATTGGTGAGCATGTTAGCGTTAACATTGTGAGCATGTTAGCATTGCCATTGTGAGCATGTTAGCATTGTCATTGTGAGCATGTTAGCATGCTGAATCTCAAAGCACAGCTGTGCTTAAGTAGCCTACTGCCTCACAGACTTCCCTGCTAGCATTGCTGTATGATATGAGTCTTGTTTATATTAACTTACCTGAAGAACCCTCTTCTGCCACCTGTAGTGACTGTGCTTGTGTACACTGAAGTTGTACTGTGAGGGTTGTGGTTTCTGCAACAACATCCCATAAAAAACAAATATCAGACATGAATACCTAATGAGAAAAAAACACCTCTTAGTAGACAAAAAGTAGCATCAAGATAGATGTCAATGTAAAAAAAGACAGTAGGCCTATCTTTTGTCCTTAAATTGTTTCCTGCTAAGGCGTAGAACCAACGCTGCCACATTCCTTCATAAGAATACCTTTAGGCCAATCAAACTGGCCACACAGAGATTTAAAAACCGATCCAGCAGGCTGAGCAGCTATTAAACATGACAATGTTTAAGGAACAGAGGAGGACACCAGTCCACCATTTTACAAGTGTCAGAGTTCTGAATTATATATTACTGATTGATATTGTTTCACATCTCTCATAACGTTGTTTTCAACAGCTGTTTCCAGAGAAAAAGCTCTAAAGACCCACAGTACGCTACCTGCCCACCACCAAACTCTTAAGTTCCCCATGTTCCTCAAAATAGAAAAAGAATACTCAAACTCAGGTCAACCTTTGGGTCACAGCCAACAAAATGTTGAGGAAGCTTGGTTTAAAATGCTGGTACCTCTTCATCCAGGCTCTTCTGTGTGAGCTGCTGCTTCCCGTCCTGCCTGGCCTGGTTCAGAGCATCATCGATGGACAGCTCTCCAGTCTTCACCTTGTTCAAGATCTGCAGCTGCAACTCATTGCTCAACTGAAAGCACAATAACCCGGTAAAATGTATTAAAAAGTGGGAAAGTCTTTCATTTTATGTCCATTTTTAAAAAAGTTATCCTTGTTACGAACTAAGCATACTATATGTAAACAATTCTGGTTCATATTCTCCAAAATATTATTGGTAGTGTGACAAGATCCAGCCCTTTAAAGTGTTGCATTTGGTAAACAAACAAACAAATCATAGAGTACCAGTGCAAAGCCAATGCACTTCCATATTTCACCAAAAGCACTGCTCAAGTGTTAGATTATGTAGGATAGTTAATAAAACACACACGATGAGTCAGTCTCGGTTCACTGGAATTGTAAAGAGGAACCACAGTTCAAAGTACAATCAGCATCTGCATATGTTTAACATGAGATTTACAAGAACATACTGTCTTCCTCAATTCAGTCATTGTCTGTTACATTTCTGAGTAAACACATGTTACTTTTGGAAAGCTATTAATAGCAGTGAAGTCAGGTTGAATTGAGGAAGTAAGAAATACTTAAGAGACTCCCATTAACCATGAAGTGTACTAATGCTTCCCAGACGTGACGTTAATGAAAGCGAGAGGGCTGGTCTGCACAGGCATTGATGTTACACTTACATAATCATAGTATATGAGAAATAACGTATTGCTTGATCTATATAAGCTAAAAATCCTACCTGTGGCAAGTCCTGTGTGCGTCTTTCCATTCTGGATAGATTGTCTTTCTTCTTTGATCCTAAATTTGGCATCTTAACTTTTTAGATTACACGATAAAAATCCTCTTTTATAGCAAAGATGTGAACGTTTTTTTTTGCATTGTTTTCCGCCATGCACGACCTAAATAGAGATCTGCTTCTCTGACCCGGAGGAAAGGAGAAATGCTGTGATTTGTGTCACTCCTTTTTACTTCCCCCTCTTTCAGCTCAGATAACACTCGTAGGTAAATCAGGTAGTCACTGTTTGGCCACACCCACATATACTCACACACATGCTTTCTCTGCAAAACAGCAAACATTTCCAGACAGTTTACATGTCTCCACTTGCAAGACAATGTGCCTTATCTGCTGCTCACCTGGTTCTATGTAAGCGATAGCGCTAAGAAATCTGCAGCTCTTTCCCAATACCCATAATAATACATTAACGCAATGTTTATCAATGTATTCCTAATCAGAATGCGTTTTTCTATTACATAATGTCACTGCACAGTTCTTAAGGAAAGTCCAGGTGTGCAAACTTAAAAAGGAACAAATGTAAATGTTTCATCATTTTGGTATAAAAGGTTTTCCCTTGAGAACTGATTTAAATCCCAACGCTGTCTTACAAAGGCAGAGAGACGTTTTCTTTTCTTTTTATTGCCGCAAAAACAAAGCAGTAGTGACTTTACAGGTGCTACAACAAAGAGCGGGGGAGAAATACCCAAAGGAAACAGTAGTACTAGTTAAGTACAGGTTGTTCATATTCCAGTGGCTGGTTTCGACTGAGGAGAGGTCTCCTAGCAGACATACAGAAGGGGAGACATGAGTGCTGAGATCTACGTTTGAGGATATTTCATGTGCAATGTTTGTCCAGAATGTTTTGATTGGGGAGGCAGAGACCCCATGTTGTGTAGTTTATACAGTGAGCTGAGCTCTGTGTAGAATCTTGTATTGGACTTACGTCCACGAGTTGCTATCAAGATCTTGGACTGGTCATGTTGTCTGTTTTGAAGTTTGGACTTTTGTGAAAAGCACTTTTTCTGAGTGGCTATGAGTTCGAGTTGGTCGAACAATGGCGGTGGTTGCAGAACGTGTTGTGAATATTGCAAGAAGCTGTTACCACTGATTTGGTATCTCTGTATTTGTGTCGTGATCAAATAAATGCTCCAGATGTGTAGTTCCTGCTCTTTCACATGAATTAAATGCTCGTGGTTCGTTTTTAATGTGAAAGTCCAGGTTGTGCCAGATTGGAGTTTATTTATATAAAGGTGTTATTTGTGTTGGATTTCCACCAAGCTGTCAGTGTCACTTCTATCAATGTTTCCCCCCACACACACTTTATTCAGCCAGGGGTGTTGTGTGTCACTTTTCAAACTGCCTACAGCTTGTTTCATGACTTTTAGGATGATTAGTTTACCCCCTAACAATGCTGATACTTTACTCTGCCTTTGGATAAATCTTGTCAGAATGTCAGACAGAAACGCTGTATCGACAACGTAAATGTGCTCTTTCAGCTTCCTTGTTCATTTTATGTAGTTTGTTTTATAAAGTACACTTTATTTTAAATACTTCAGTCCATGTAGGATTTAAATTTGTCTGTTTTAGGACTTTTCAAGGACTTTCCAGGCCCAATTCCCTCGAATTCAAGGACCCTACACAGCATAGCTTGAGACACATATCAGAGTTAATTACTGTTATAACACAGAATATTTATAATTAACTATATACTCAATTGTGCTGTGTTACAGTGACGGTAACAACTAACGTTTAGTAAAACAAATATTAATAGAACGTCAATTTCTATTCTTGCATAAAATATACAAATTCAAGCACCATGTCTATATTCTAAAAAACTTTCAAGGCCTTGATATTTTCCCCCTCTGAAATTCAACTACTCTCCCTAGTTCATTTTCTTACTTTTTATGGTTTTATTTTGTATGTCTCAGTTTATTTACAATATACAGTAGGTTGTGTTTGACTATCTCTATTTATTATCTTTCTTTTCTTCTAGTCTTCTTATATGTGGAGTCTTATATCTGCTTATTTACAAAAATATTCAAAACCTTTTATGAGAAGTGACTGAAATTAGATTTTTAGTCTCAAAAATTGTCAAATAAGTACATTTTTCATTTTAAACTTGAACTTTAGACCTAATATTTATATTCATTATTCAAGACAAATGTAAAACCAGACATTGTACCCCTTTACCCACCCTTCCATCATCCCTTCCTCTAGTCCTGGTCAACAATGAACTGTGTGCAGAGTATTTCATGAATAAGGGAGCAGGGATAATTCAAGAAAAAGCACAGATAAAGTGCACAGGCTCACACAAGGCAGTATAAAAGAAGAAAAAGGTAATTCAGAGGTAAAATTATGTAAATATTCCAGTAAGACGGCTTCATTTCCAATGTGTGCACAGGAACTGTCTCTTATTAGGAATCCATTGGAATTTCCACCAAGGGGAAGATTGTGAGAAATGAAGTGCGCAGCTGCACCCGGTACAGGCGCCGTAATTGCATGAATACACGCGCAACACAATCTGAATAGCAGCTGATTGGACTCGCTTTTACCAAACAAAATAGGCATAGGGCTCACTTAGATCTCGTTAGACACATTGAATGTCCAGTGCGCATGTCTGAACACCACAGCTCCTTCACGGTGACCGTGTGGGAATTCCCACTTCATGAAAATTTCTTGGGGAATCCCTCAATCTGGTGTAGTTTCAGGCGTTGCAGTAGAGCAGGTGTGGTCGAGAACTAATACAACTTTTTTTTCTGTCATACAATTCATAAGAAGCAATGTAATTTGGGAATCCTAAAAAAAATTCTTGAAAGCTATAGTTAATGTTTTGTTTTGCATTTGAATACAATGAGTTTATTAAATACAATGTGCTGCTGTAGATTAAATAGATAAATAAAGTAGCCTACTTAAGATTAGCTCCATCTCAGCCAACTGCAACAGTAAAGCTGTTTACACTTTAATGCATCAGTAATAATAATCCAATAATATAATATATAGTTAAACTGTCGTCTGCATAAGTAGCCCACGCTTTACTTATGATATCCTACTTTGAGTACACTTTGCTGTTAAGAATAACTTTTAAATGCAGGACTTTTACTTGTATTTGACTATTTGCACACTCTGATGTTGTTACTTTTACTTTAAGTAAGTAAAAATACTTCCACCACTAATATCTTTTGGTAAACTTTAATATTCTTCTTGCAATCATCAACATATTTCATGTCGTGGCCGAAGTTTTACCTCTGGACATTTTAGGAACCACACACATGATGCTATAATTTACAGGAAATGGTCAAGTGAAGAAAACCATTCACAAAGGAAATCCCCTCGCGCAGCTGCTCCTCCCTCCCTGCGTCGTGTAAGGTTAGAAGAGGACAGAGCTGTGAGCACACACACACACTGAGACTGTAGAAGTGGAGAGCAACAACATGCTGCAAACTAAGATGCATCTTCTGCTGCTGCTGCTGATGATGATGATGTGGGATTCTATGGTGAGTAATGCGTGGTGTGTTTATTGTAAAAGAAAGATTGTGGCTCGTGATAGCTAAAAGTAGCTGCAATTACACTCTTATCATCTAGTCGTGTGAGTATAGGCTATAACGCTTGTTACTTTTAGTTATTTGTATGCATTTTTTGCTCAGAAATACAGTTTAATCTAATATGCCGGTCGAAATTGTGCATTATTTTTCGAGTTTACGCCTTTTATGTACAGTGTACAGTTACACCCAGTGGCGCACGTCTGTTTAAAGTTACTTTCACTTTCGTTTTCCTCGCAACAGTGAGGAGATTTAAGGTTGTTGTGAAAAAAACAGACTTAATAAAAATCCTGATACACAAAATACTGGCATTGATATAAAAGAAAGAAAGGAAAGCACGTGGCTGTCAGTTTCAGAGTTAACAGCTTCTTGAATGTTTGGGACTTTCCACCACGCCCATTACAGTCTGGACTGAGAGGAAGTGAACCAACAGTCTCAGAGAAGCCCCACCATTACTGCAGAGGATACAAAGCCTTGTTATGCATATCACATGTGTTGTTATGCATATCACATGTGTTGTTTTGTATATCACATGTGTTGTTTTGTATATCACATGTGTTGTTATGCATATCACATGTGTTGTTTTGTATATCACATGTGTTGTTTTGCAGGTGATGACTGCTGCTCAGCCCCAGTGTGACCCTCTGACTCAATATGCGAATATGGATGGCGAGTGCTGCAAAATGTGTGTTCCAGGTACGTAAATGTTTGATTCAATTCAAAATACTTTACTTGTCCCTCAAGGGTGAGACACTTCTATCTCGGTGTAAATGTAACGAATATATATATATATATATATATATGGGAGGGATGAACTGCTGTCTACCGAACGCCGTAAGCTGGTTTAGCAACATAACTCGTGAGGATTTAACAGAAGAAGAAGCACAATTCACCCGTGTGTGTGGCGTCCACTTTATATCTGCTAAGAGCTCATGCTAAAGCTATGTTTTCAATGTTTACGTTAAACATTTGTGCTTATGATATACCCGAACACTGTAAGACCTTACTTCTCTACATCGCTGACTGGTAAATAAGGCACTTTCTTTACATGCGATGCCATTTGCTCTTTTCTTCTGTGCATGTTTTTGTTTGGCTTATTCTTGAACCTACTTCACTTGTGAAAAGCAAAGCACCAATGTGAGAACATGCTTCGCTTAATCCAGCCATACAATCACAGTGTGCGAGGATAACATCGCCGCTCTTCTCACTCACAAACCACGGCTTGAGCGGTGCATCTCGAGCTCTTTGAGAGTGATTTACACGAGCATGGACGAGCACCCTGTCATCTTTCAGTGGTTTGGTAAGAAGACTACCAACCCAGCCAGAAACAAAGACATTATAAGCATCTACGCTCTTGTATGCCTTCATTTGTGCGTTGGTTGCCCACGACGTTTGTAGCACAAAGTAGTTCACAATATCCGGATATTCAATCGCCGGTAATGAATCGGGTCACGGCTGCAAATTTGGACTTTTTCCTCTGAATCTTGCCTTTGCAGAGGACTCCAGAGAGTCACAATACTTTGAAGAAGTCGGAGTTGTATTGCTGTTGTTGTTCGCTTTAGACACCATTGTTGATTTGTATATCATCCAACATGGCGTCACACGCATACGTCACACAGTTTCGTCGCGTGTTTGCACACTACCTATAGCCGCAAGTTGAGTTACTGAACCCCAAATTGCCGTGTGTGTGTGTGTGTGTGTGTGTGTGTGTGTGTGTGAGAGAATCAGCATTAAGATTAGATCCTGATGAGCATGTTGTGGCACCCTGTGTCACCAGTGTATGAATGTAAATGTTGACATGTAGTGTAAAATAGTGTAGTTTATTTCTGCTGTAAAGTTTGGCATTTTAACATGGGGGGGGGGGGGTCTTTGGAGCCAGCCATTTAAGGAACTGCAGTTTTCGATCAATACTGAAGCTAAAAACAACAACAAAGAATAGTTCAACTCACTCTTCTTCTTCCTCTTCTTCAGTCCTCTCTTCCCTCTCCCTTTGTCTCTCAACCCAACCAGTCGAGGGGGATGTTGGTTCTGCTCGAGCTTCCTGCCTGATAAAAAATAGTTTTTCCTTTCTCTGTCACCAAGTGCTTGAGATAATTTGCCATTATAAAATACGATGTTATTTTATTGTTATGATTTGGCACTATATAAATGGCGAAGGTTAGTTAATTAATCAATAAATAAATAATTGTAAAGGGTAAAAAGGTGCTTCTCAAATGAGATGATGTGCTCCTTTTCAACACTTTATATTATTGTGAGCTGATTATCTCTGGGTTTCAAACTCTTTGTGAAACAAACATTTTAAGATTGAAGTTGTAATGGCCATTCTTTCATTAGGTTTTAACATTTCATTGACTAAATTATACAAAAAAAATAATCAGCACATCTTCAGAACACATTCCCCCGCGGGAAATTGCAACTTTCTGTTTTTACACTTCGACTTTTATACGGATTTAACAAATCAAACATAACGTGTTAATTAGTGAACTTTCGAGGTGCTGACGGACGCACAGCCAGGCTACCTGTTTCCCCTTGTTTCCAGTCTTTGTGCTAAGCTAAGCTAGCCGTCTCCTGACTGCAGCTTTGTATTTAACAGACAGATATAAGGGTGGCATCTCTCTTAGCTCATTTCCTAAAATGTCTGTTTTGTGGATTAAACGTCACTTGACTAAGAAAGACTATAATACTGCACAGTGCTGCATTTGCTTACTATGAAGCAACACTTGTGTTTTTCAGGAACCAGAATGTCTTCGGCCAGCACTTGTCTGGATCCTCAGTGCCCAGAATGTGGGGATAATGAGTATCAGGATAAATACACACTTAACTCCAAGTGTCAACGTCAGCCCTACTGTGACCCAAGTAAGTACTGTTCCTTTACAAACTGGCAGACTTCAGTTTGATGTAGCACAACGTACAACTTGTGTTCATTCTTCTTTCAGATAGAAACTTTCTGAATCCTGTCCATAAGAGCAAGAAGAAACAAAGCACCTGCCTGTGTAAAGAGGGGTTCCACTGCTCCAGTGAACAATGTATAACCTGTGTGAAACACACGGTCTGTACACCGGGGCATGAGCCTCAAAACATAGGTACGAAACGCCTTTTTTGATGCACGCCGAATATAAAGAACAATCAGCTTTGTTTTCGCAATGTGCTGAATGAATCGTGCTCTGCTTTCAGGAAACCACACGCATGACACAGTGTGTCAGGAATGCCCGAAAGGCACATTTTCCAATGACAACTCATTGGACGGTGCCTGTAAGAAGTGGACAGAGTAAGTGGATTAACTCCAATTACAAGCGTTTGTGTAGTTGTGTGCTCCCTCAAGCTTATGAATTCGGTTAGTTTCTTAAGTCACTGTTAAAGGAAATAGTTAGGAAGTACGCTTAATTTGCGTGCAATCAATGAAAAGATCGACTCCACTCTCAACTGTGTCTGTGCCTGGTGCCTGACCCATATTTTTCAGAGTGCGATTTGATGAGTGTATGTAATAGAAGTAGTGCAACGTATCATCTTAAGAACATATATTTGTAAACTGGAGCCATAGTATTGAGATGCTGCTGTCACCTTTCATAAACTGTTACCCTGAGCAGAACAAATAGTCCCCTGAAACCAGGAATTATCCTTTTAACACTATGAAATTCTTTGCAGATGTGAGAATGGATACCGTATTCAAGAGAGCGGAACAGACGTATCGGACAACATCTGTGGTGAGTTCTGCAAGAGGCGGATACATTGTTAAGGTTTCTCACCTTCAACTCTGCTGCCATCTGCAGATGTGTGGTTAGCGGTGACTCGATCAAAACGAAACCGCGTAGGATGACGAGAGGCTGCACGTCATAAGTGTGTGTCGGTCTGTGGTTCTGAGTGTGGGATTAACAGCTTTCACCTACACGATGATTACACCACATCTGTAGACGCCACTGTGATTTAATTATAGATATTATTCAGATATAAATACAATATTCTAAATACAAGCCCTTATTTAGCCCAATTAATATGTATTAAATGTTTTTCTCTCTTTATTTTTGTCTTGCAGAGGCAACCTTACGAGTGCACGGCATTGTGATCGCTATTGTTTCTGTGATTGCAGTTGTAATTGCGATCGTAGTTTGCAAACTTTGTCTCTGCAAAGGTATGTAGTGCTCTAAATTCTCTCTCTTATAACATGTCTGAGGAGTTTCCACTTATCCACGTGCTCATGCTCTCTGTTTTTTTTGTTCTTCCTTCTTCTTCCAGGAGATGCAAAAGGAAAGGTAAAGGTAAATGTCATTTATTTTATCTTGCTGTGTTGACTGTAGTAAACTGACTGAAGAAAGCAGTAAAACTATGTAAACAATCCAAATTATTGCACTTTAAAGAAGACAATTGACTGAATGCTTGTGTTGGACGTCATTGTTCCTAAAACAATTGTATTTTCCAACATGATGTCACTTCCTCTTTTTATATGCTCACTTTAAGGGATAGTTTGCATTCTGGGAAATATGCTTATTCCTTAATCCCTTAACCTGAAAAAAGGAAACCCTGTTTTCTATTTATGTGGAAGTGGAGTGATCTGATTAATAAAGAGCATAAACACACTCGGAGAAACTAAAACTGTTGACCTTGAATTAATTTCCACAACTGAAAATGTAACGTTCTATATTTCAACACCATTTTACTTTTCCAGGACTGTTTAGAATCATGTCGGGGAGAAGAAAGGGAGCAGCTGAGAGAAACCAGAGTGGAGATCACAAACCCAACTGAAGAAGTTCAGTCGTTGATGCCTGAGGGTCAGTCTATACAAGAGGAGGCTGGTGCGGGGACACCGGAGGAAAACGAGGATACGCTAAGCCAGAAGGAGTCAACCGAAGTAGTTTTTTCTGAAAATGGAAACTATGTGACTCAGGAGAATGGGAAATCGTCAATCCTCTCCCGACAGGAATCACAAACACAAACATTTAGTGACTGAAAACAGCTGCTGTCACTCAGATCATCGCTGATAGTATGAAATTATGAATGTAAGCTGTTGTGTACTGTTGCCCCATGTCTCTTTTGTACAGAATTCTCCCCCTAAATATGTATACATTAGTCCTAAGTGTTAAAAATAAATGTAAATCATATGTTGAAATGATGATGTTTTAGTGTAACAATATTGAAAGATAGTGTGTCATACTACAGTATATGAATTAACCGCATTAACTTGGGAGCATTATTTTAGATTGTGGGCTCATTTGTCACTGTGTTTGTATTTTATTTTAATGTCATCCACTTTTATTTAAATTCTTTACTAAAACACTTCAATATATATTTTTTTGCACAAAGTGGTAAATTGTTAATATGGAAACAGCATGTCATTTATTTGTTTAGTGTTTATTTCTTATCTTCTGTTAGTTAGTGTCTGTAATGCAGGGGTCATTGACAAAATAGAGAAAGTTCCCATAATGCCTTGTGAGGATATGGCCTAAAGAGGAAGTAATGCACCCCCAAGGAATCAGAGAGTTATGTTCATGCTGCGGGCTACATGCACAATCGTTTTTGCCTATATTTGTTTCCATTTCGAAAGAATTGCAGCATTAAAAGTATGCCGAATTAACTACAATCGGTTCCTGTTTGCACTGAACCCATGGATGTACGGACAACTATTACTGGATAACTTTGACACTAAAGACAATTTAAAAACGTAAGAACTATCAAGCAAGTTCTGGGGTTCTAAGGAGCGTCCATGATTTCTAAGCGGATTTTTAGATGTTTTTTCTTGATTGACATTGGATATAATGACATCCTCGGAAAGAGTAAGTCACGCTGAATCTAAAAATATGTTTACTGTATATGTGTGCCGTAATTTGACTGAGTTATGACAATTTGCGAACATGTGCCTGTCGCTTTCACATAAAGAAAACCCCTAGTTTAGTTCAATCGTGCTGCAGTTACTTCTTAATTTCCTCAAGGGGGTGCTCGAGGTTCGCTGTGACTGTTGAATGTTTAATTTATCAAATAGCGTCTCTGCAGTTTAAAACTGGAAATATAAGTAGAATAGTGTCATTATTAAAGCTACCCTTGTAAAAGTCCCGCTCAAAAGGAAACACAGTTTTATCAGTAGGCCTAATTTCTAAACACATTGATGGTGTGTGACATGATATTCTATTATATTCATCTGTTTCCTGTGAGGCAAGAGGCTGAAATGAGAGCTAATCTGTCCTCTATGTTCCTGTTTGTAGGGCTTTGCATGGAGAGGTGCAACAGCGCTCCCAGGGGCTTTCTCATTATCCCCGGATTAATGGAGGCACAGCCCTTTGAATTTACATGGAAACCTGTGCGATTGATAGTGAAGCATCCCTCTGCCAAACCCTAAACTTTGCTAAGACTTTAAAGGCCTGCAGCTGTCTAATCTAAAGTGAATTATATATATATTGTACCTGAGGAGAAAATGGCTCAAATAAAGAAACCGAACATCAATTGCAGTCACACATAAATTAGAAACAATTAGAAGTTTTTCAAAGAGTAATGTCAGGGATTATCCAGCCCAAACCTGTTTGAGAATATTTAATTGACTTGGGTTTGATGTGCAAAGTAAGACCTAATACTCTCTTTCCAATTAAATTGAGATTAAAGATGCTACTTCCTGAACACAAACTATGTGTTACATATTGTAGTTTAAAAAGGTCTTCATAAGAAAGAAGGAAAACAAAGCTGCACGTGACTTTAGTTTTTCCATTAATGCAAAGTAAACTGCCCAAATCCATCATCACCAGTAAAACACGTGAGAATTACGCTAGAAGCTGAACTTTATTTAAGCAAAAATATTACTTCATGAATGAAAGGACACATAATTTACATGTTTGTGATGGAAAAATACATCTACATTTATTTACAATAACATGTTTAATCTTTGGTCTCGAAACAACAGATTTTAATTTCACTGCAAACTGCAGGAATTAACGACCAAATCCCTGAGGTTTGAAAGTTTTAAAGTGCAAAGTATGTTGAAAAATGTCTTTTTAATTAGTGTCTAAAGAAAACCCACGTTTAGACAATTTCATGTGTGGTGTAACATGACGGAACAAACAGTCCGTTTCTTGAAGCCCACTCTGCCCAAAGTTTTCCTGCCGGGTGGTAAATATTGTCCTGAGGTTTCTTCACAGTCTCTGAAGTGGCGGTCTCAGCCAAAGACCAGATTTTAGGTTTCTGACTAATGTTTTCTTTACTCTCCAAAGAAGATAGCGTGTGATCAGAGTCACTCTTTTCAACTTTCTTGACAGTTGCGAGTTCTCTGTCTTCATGTTTGCTGCTTGGCTGCTGCTGCTGCTGCGGCGGCATCTCCAACCGCGCATCCACAGATGCTGAGCTGTCCAATGCGCTCTCGACGTGCTCATCGGTGTCTGCAGGGTCACTTTGAGGCTCTTCTTCATCCCGCTCATCCAGGTGACAGTTCTGCATTGAACTGTCTGCATCGTCGCTCTCTCCCTCCTGCTCATCATCCTCCTCGTCTGATTTCCCCTTACACGCCCAGCTGACCCTGTTCTCCTTCTTCAGGCGTCGCCTTGCGTTTGCGAACCAGGTGGAGACCTGCGTGAGGCTCATTTTGGTGATGATGGCGAGCATGATTTTCTCGCCTTTGGTCGGATACGGGTTCTTGAGGTGCTCATTCAGCCAGGCCTTCAGCGCCCCGGTGCTCTCTCGGGTGGCCACTTTGGCCACCCTACCAGGATCCTCGGCTGCTCCAGGGCGGTACGGCGGGTAGAAACCCCCCCCGCGAGACAGGAGCGCGTGATGGTAGGGAGAGGCAACCTTCAAGTCGAAACCGTTGTTCTGGGAAAAACAGAGAGAAGTAACGTAAGGACGAGCAAAAGGAATCTCGACTGTGCGCAATTACGCATGAATTTGGCGACCCATGACTTTAACGAGTGCTACTTTCATACACTGAAACGTAATGAAGAGGAACTCCTCTGAACTCATGAGGCCAGCGACAACTTCTCTTAGTCTTTGTGGGCTCACATAACTTCTCAACTCAGTAAGTGAGAATAAAATCTCCAAGATGCTTCTTCGGAGTTCTTCAGCTTCTCAACATCACATTTTGCACACGTTACTGTTCAAAGTAGGTCGTAATGATTCCACTTGAGCTTTTCATTTTAATGACTGAATACTTTTCGAATGGTCGACTCACCATGTGTGTGATGTGCCTGTGGTGCGGATAGGGGATGAAGTTGTATCCCTGTAGTCCTGAGTATGTTATGGGAACTCCAGCTGCCATCGCTGCCAGATGCTGAGCCTGCTGCTGTTGCACACCTGGTGGGCATCCCAGGATCTGATATCCAGTCGGCATGCTGATGTTCCGCTCCAAGAAAAAGCTGTCAATTCCAGTTTGCGATGCGGGCATCTTTCCTGCGTCCCAGCTATTCGAGTTTGAGTGGCAATCCAACCTCCCGGATCTATTTATATACACCCAGCTGCCAGCGTGTGTTTGCTGGGGGAGGAAGGGGGGAGGTCCCACTGGTAGTGACTGACAGCTACGTTCAAAAGACCCACAGCTTTCACTGGCAACAAATCCCATCAAAGAAGCCCTCCGCTGTTCCTTTTAGCGTTTTCGCGGAGAGGCTAAATATGTGCTACTTATCGCACCACGGAGATTTTTTTTTTTTTTTAGAAGAGAACTGAAGTTTCAATTCAAATGCAACCTTTTCTTTGGAGAGGTGAATAAAGACTCAACATTAAACATCAACAACATTTAACAATCTTATATTTGTGCCCATATAAATAGTCTTTAAGGTTCGTGTCGTTGTTATTCTTTTGATAACAGCACCAAATAAAAATAAAAGCTCATAAACAGAAGACTAAAAGTTTAAAATAATACTAAGTCCATTTCGTGGCGACGTTATGTTTTCCATTTGTACGTTTTAAATCGGTTTATTTATCTGTTCTTTAGTTTTTGCTACATGGAAACTTACACCGGTTTGATGTCATTTTTATGACGAATTTAACACTTCGCATGTCTGGCACCAATCGACCAGAGCTTAGAAAACAACCTGAATGTAGTTAACAACATCCCGCCAGTCTCTCCTGTCGCCTCTGACACTTCATCACCTACAGATCTGTAGTTTTTGTGAATCGAATTAACCATCTCAATATCATTAAATTACGCAAATAAACAAATGCAATACGTTTTACGCACGCGTAAAAGTGTCTCTAAGAAAGATCTGTTCCATTCTGCAAAAATAAATGTATTTAATCAATAACAGCGGTCATCCGGCCCCACAGCCTTAGCTTCTTCTTTTTTATTGACTGAATCATAACAAACATTTTACATGTCGGATGGTTTTGTTTTGTTTTGATTGGAGCGCAACGTTTCAATGGACCTAATTAAACGAGGTTAAGTGAAGCAGGTGTTGACTAATGTATATGATAATTGTGGGATAACTGTGTGTGTGTGTGTGTGGGGGGGGGGGGTTTGCTGGAGATAAGAGGAGAAGATTACACTTCTTATTCCACCGTCCCCCGTCCCCTCACCACTCTTCAAAAGAGCCACAGTTAAGCTCAGTGTTTGGGTTCAAGGGAGCTCACCTCTTTTATCTTGCATAATTTTGATTATTATATTAACAGTATTAAGAGGTGTAGTGCTGGTGCTGATAGCATTGCTGCTTTTATTACGTGGTGGTACATGAAGACATTTTACATTTACAATCTTTTACGTTTTTTAATTGATGATTACATCTTATGTTGCAGTTTTTATTTTTATTTATTTTTTATTTCTTTGTTTGCATTTTTATTCTTTAATCCAAATCTAGTTTTCTAATTTTACATTTTATATGAAGCGAGCTGTAACTCTCCGTTTGGCTCATGTTTACAGTTTTTCAGTTAGATTTAATAAGTTGCTTTTTTTCTGCATTTTTTGATAAAACTCCTTTTTATCATTTTATCATTTTTAAAACTGAAACAGGATCATGAGACATGCTTTCACTTTCTTAACTATCATGTGTCTATTATAAAGAAATGTATTTGCCTGAAGTGTTAATAATAACACCTGCATGTACAAGTAAGTTGCAGTTTCATGAACTCAAAATGATTCATATTTTTAATAACCCTCACATTAGCCTCATATGTACGCATCATTCATAAATCTGAGCATGTGCACAAGTCTGACTTTATATATGTGAAACCAGCAGTCTTCGTATTTTATCTTCATTATTATTATTATTTTTAAAAGCTTGCAAATATACAAAGGGGCAAAATTCAACTATGCAACGTAATGTCTTGATTCTCTCGTTGCAGAAAACTTATGCTTACTAAGAATGTACACAGATTAATACAGCGGTCCTGCAACGAACTCGACCTTCATGGAGGTTCTGATGACGCTGTTTCAGAGACGTGTTGGTTGTGCTGCTGTTGAACTGAAGCGTGTGATTTGTATGAAATTATTAATTGATTAGTCTAATAGAATTAATCTTTTTCTTACAGTAGAAAAAAATCTTCACATTATCAAGTTAAAGCTTCTCAAATGGCAGGAAATGTATATTATTATTAATGTATATTAATAATAATATAATAATAATACATTAAAAGAAAATACTGACAAAACAAGAAATTTGAGAGTATTAAACCTCTCCTGTTTTGTTTCTCCCTCTATCTCCTCATATTTTTATCCTAAGAGATGTTATATCAAATATTATTCCATATAATGGAGGTTACACTAATGAGAAGAGAGAGAGAGAGATACTGGGGACAGCCTCAGATAAAAAGTAGTGAAGGTGGAGGGAAAGGAGGAATTTATTTGGGTGGGGTCCAAAGAGCCTAAAGCTAATTTGAACAAGAGCAACAATGGAGCAGCTATAGTGCAAAGAGAAGGAGGCTTATGGCATCAGTAGTCTACATCTCACAACACAAACAGCTCAGGGCAGCGGCCTTTGTCCCCCTTGTAGAACTTCTTTTCATTCTCTTCCTCTTTTGCCAGCTCCGCCACAATGCAGGTGTTGGTCTTGCTCTGACAGGTTGAGTTTGTGCTGTTTGCCGTTAGGATGTCAGTCGTTTACAGGAGAAGTGACCAAATGGAAGACGATTGTCCTCAGTGCCCAGAGAGATACAGTACAAGATAGCAAAGAGGATGAACTTATCTTTATCTCTGATGACGCCTGAGTCGTCCCTCTGTATTGGTATACTGCCGTATGCCTTCGCTTGTCTACGAACCCTTCTGCATATTCCACGTTTTTAACTCACTACGCAGACGGATAAGTTAAGCAAGGCCCGGACTTTGGATGAAAATGCAGAACGAGGGTGCAAGGGGCTAATGAGCAGGTCAGGACAAATGGTTTACGTGTGACCTCAATTACAGGCAATCCCCTACCTGCGAGCCGACAAAGGGACTAAACATGCAATTACAATAGCTCATAGGTAGGTGCCAACACGACAACAAAAGCCTAAAGAGAATCCACAGAGTCTTTAACACCTATTGCTTGTTAGTTTATTTTTTTACTGCATCAGATACTAAAAGGGGAGAAAGTTGACAGAGGCTCATAGAAACTGAGCCAGAGGAGGGGAAATAGTTTATGTTCAGTGCGTCACATAAAAGCTCGATGAAAAGGGATTTAAAATGTGTATGTAAATTGTGTTTTCAGATGTTTTGACGGAGCAAAGAGCCACGGATCAAAATCCCGACAGAAGGAGAATCGACATCATGAGACGCGCAGATGATCAATTGACAACAAATATATCTCCGAGCAGAACACCCTAATGAGATTTTCCTGGGGCGCCAACACAAATGGGGAGATGTAAGCAAAGTGTGAATGTTATCAAGCTCTCCCACGTCTTTACTATCTGACCCCCTCTTCCCCAGACCCCCTTCCACTCTTTGTCCTTTGTCATTACTCTTATCAGGACCACTCTATCATTCTCTCAAAATGGTCGTGGCGCTGAAACCACTTGCAAATGTAAGTATGTCTTTGTTTAGGGCCGGACAGTGGCCCGCCTCCCAGCTCCCTCCTGGGCGCAGCTTGATTGACGGCCCTCCGCTGTGTGAGTGACAGGCAGCGTTGGTTAGGCAGTGATGGCCTGTATGACAGCTGGTGCTGCCGCTGGTTATCTCCCTGTGTCGGGCCTCGGTGGGTGGGTGCTGGGCCCCCAGGATCCCTCAGCTAGAGCCCAGTTTGCATGAGCCCAGTCAGAGCAGCCTCCCCGGTGTGCTCGTTGTTGCAGATCAGCTTGTTAGCTCGCTGCACCCTGTTTCTACACATCGGCTGCAAGTTTCCCTGCACATATGCAGAAGGCGTAAACCACACGGGCCGTGTGTGTGTGTGGCGAAGGGTTGCTTTTTACATCACCAACATTGTTATCTTGCAGCGTCCCCTTTCTCCTCCTCAGTTGCAAGCTGTATGTAGATTTTAGTGAAGCCATTTTCCCTGCAGTGAAATGAAAAGTCTTTTATCTTCTTAATAAAATGCAATTCTTTACCGATAACATTCTGCAGTCATAAGCAGACAATACAGTAATAGTGTTTTACACACTGTCATGTAGGTGTATGCAGCGCAGGTCAACACTAATAACTTAATATTACACTTCTGTTTTACTATATTGTAATTCACTATCTGTTTATACACTTCTATGGGCTTACAGGTACATTATAGTGCGTTATAAACCAGTTATTACATGTTTATATGCTGCGTATGAATGCTAAATAGGAAGGACTTAAAAGTAAAGTGTTGCCTTTTTACATTATGATTACGCTGCAACTCAGTTGACGGTTTCCCCTGCACATACAGTATATATATATATATATATATATTTACATTAACTTATTAACATTGTTATATTTAGTTATAACAAATGCTTTTAAGAGCCGTACTGTTATTTCCGCAGAATCTCCATACAGTTGAACAAACTGAAGTTCATGCATCTATTCTTTTCTCTCTATAGCCTCACAGAGAGCAGCTAATGAGGTTATTGGGCATCTGTGACGTGACATCTACATTTTGGCCTATTTGTGAAACAATGGTAACAAGGAAGCCCGGGACATTGGGCTCTGTGTTTTCCAACTCAAAATAACAAAGCCAAGCAGCCGCTGGTGGGAGGCTGTGCTCTCATGGAAATGAGCAACTGAACCAACAATGTAGCGCCTAATCTCTTCAGAGAGAGGAATCAGTTACACAGCAGTATGCACCCCTCAATGCTTTTCATTAGAGTCAGCGTGCTATTGAAACAGTCACTCCGCCCCCCTGACTCGCACACAAACACACACATACATGCACACACACACGCACACACACAGCCCTCGTGTGTAGCCACAGGCCCTACTCATACATGCACTAGATACAAGGTAGCCCCCCAACAACAGAAGGGTTGAAATAAGTGGGGCAGAGGGTGGTATGGGGGTGCGAGGCCTCAAAGCATCGGATTAGAGTTAATGTGCCCTCCCTGGGTTATAATCTCTTCAGAGGGGGACTTTGTTTGAGGGGCTTGAGGGCAGTAAGATAAGTATCTATTACAGAAACTCCCTCTTATCCCCCAAACATCCTCGCTTCAAAAATGAAGCACAAAAACACTTGCCTCTGTTCCCCTCTGTGTTGTCTGATATCCAAGACCCAAAAGCAAGTGCTGCCCTTTTCAGCTAATCAGGAATTAAGGTCTAAAGCCGTATGGAGAGTTAGCAGGCCCCATATTTACTCCATCTGTAGCCCACAAAGTCAGGTAGTTAAAGTAAGATCAAAGGCAGCTTAAGAAACTCGGGTTATTGTATTAAAGACGGAAGAAAGAAAGCATTATCACAAGTTGTTCTTCTTCTCTGCTTCGTATAAGGAGAAACTGTGAGCGTGTGTGTGTGTGTGTGCAGAGAGTTTTATGTGGATCCTTCCAGTGTAACGTTGAAGTAGACATGCAAAGGCTAATAAAACACAGCGATACAGTTTGATATAAAATACAGTTTAATAGCAAAATATCTTCATTATATAAATATTGTGCAAAAAATGTAATGGAGCCATTTTTTTTTTTTTAGTTTAGATAATACAATTATCTTGAAAAGGCATATCTCTATTTTACAATGGCACCAAATTATAAACAAATAGTTGCAATGAGCGTCTTTTACAACACGTGGAAATAACGGCTGAAGCAAAAACAGAAGCGCTTTTAAAGCAACGAACAGAAACAATTCAAAAGACTCACAATGCTAGATAGTGCAAATTTCCTTTTGCAAAAGTTAACGTAGCACTTTAAAACACAGGAGGGGGGCATAATGAAGAGCAATCACCACTTTGACACAAGAGTTTGTCAGATTATCAGTCAGATAATCTGTGCTCAAACTGCATCCGTCAGAGAAGCCGCCATTACAGCCTGACGCTGACCTGCGGGGATATTACACACTTCTGCTTTTGTATGTTTAAACCCACTAATAACAAATTGCCAAACATTTGACTGATTTGTCCCGACATCAATAACTTTCCCTTTTAGATCAAGGAGCAAGGAGCCTATAGTGTCTCAGGAAATGAATGATATTACCATACTGACATGAATCTAAATCAAGCTGCGTAAAAGGCGGCACACAGTGTCTTTATATAGAATATCTTTACCTTAGTGAACTGGATCTTTTATCGTCCAGTTGTCTCACTTTAACACAAACGAAGCTTAAAGGATCCACGTGGCCTGAGCTCATTTGACCTTTTAAGGCATAAATTACATTAAGCAACATTCGTTCAAATGTAAAGGCTTCGAAAAAATACTTTTAGGGTTAGCATAAATATTGATAATACACGTATGAGCTTAGCATCAGCTGCAACACGTCCTATTCAATGTTAAAGCATTTGTGTTCAGTACTGGGATGAGGTGTGTGTGTGTGTGTACGTATACTCACACTTCCACTGTATATACATGTAGGTTTACATTATGTGTGTAAATATATATATATATGCATGTAAGGATTACGTGGCTGTGTGAGTGTAAGTCAGAAATCATCCCCGGTGTCTGTTTTTTGGTCAGCGGGAGAATTTTCTGGGTCTGAAAGCGGGAAGGATGAGCTGATGTGACGCCGCCCTCTCCTCCTCTATCGGAGCCAGCTCCTCTGCTGAGCCCCACTTCTTCTTGGAGTGAAACAGCGACGCCAACTTCCTGTTCCTGTTCCGTTCCCTGGCCTGAGTGACGTGAAACTCTTTAAGATCAAAAGAAACAAAAAGTTCAAGGATTAGGGAGGGAAAGAAAACAAGCGGCAGCCTGCATGTCTGAAAAGTGAAGACGTATCCGTGCAATGACGGGCAGAGAAGCCGCCATGTTTTTAAATCTGAATGATTTAGTCCAGACGAGCTGCAGTGAATGTAGATTCTTGTGCAACATACAGTAAGATAAATGACAGCGGTAAGAAGAGCTGCTGGAAGGCAGATGTTTCCCCCTGCCTGCAGTCTTTATGCTAAACTGAGCTACCTTTGGATCCAACAGACAAATATCACCGTGGTGTCAATCTTTTTATTTTATCTGTACGTCCAGTCGTAACAAAGACCTGTCATACTTTTTATAAAGTGTCTAACTCATGAGAAATGTGAGCCTGTAAGAAAAAGCTGCAGTGCTGTCCTTGTATCATTGTTACAGGACGCTCTCTGGTCAAATATAGAGAAATACAACAACATATAAACAGAACAACACAAAGCCAGCGAAGTGATACAAATGTATAAAAATGTTACTTGTAGCGTTCATAAGATCGACGGCCATCGTGCATCAGATAAATTGTAATTCAGGAGTAAAGGTCTGAGGCACTCACGCAGCTCGCAGTCTTCGTCTGGACCCTCTGGTTCTTTGATATTCAGATAATGGACGGCAAGATGGCCGCTGTAGTCCCTTAAATCTTCTTTGGCTCCTGATTTGAGAGAAATGAAATCTGAAAACGACCTGTCACTCTCAAACAGATTGACTTATGTTGTCAAATCATGTGTTTCACATTCAATACAAGTTTAATTTAGAATTCACGACCATCGTGCGTGAATGGCGGCGCTACGTTAGTTAAATGAAAGCAGTTTTCTTTACCGTATGTCACTATGAGCAGCTCCAGAATATGCCGATGACCGTGTAACGCTGCGATGTGTAACGGTGTATATCCCTGCAGAACGAAAACAAGAGTGAAACAAAAGCAAAATGTGTAAACTGCAGTTCAGAAGGATTATTAACGTGGCGTGCGAACACACCCTCAACAGTCAGACGCACATAAAATATGTTTAAATTGACATTTTTACTTTATGTTGAGTTCAAGGACATAACTGTGCCGAGGTGCTTGAAGGGGTTTAGTACCTACCCCCTAGAGTTCCCCAGGCCCGAACGCAGCAATGAAAACAGCGTGGAAAAAAATATACAAATTAGCAAAGGTTATGTAAACATAAGATAATGGTAAAAACATAATTGCCTGGTAATTCACTGAAAATTGCATAGTTCTAGAGTTGTGCATGCTGGCACATAGACGCACTGTTTTGGGAAACAATTAACATGACATGACATGATTTATTAGCGGAGGACTCCTGCGGCCGACGCTGCTGTGATGCATTTACACAGCTGGATCATTTAGAAGCATTACATCACTGACGGGCACAAGAAGAAGAAACCAGCGGCCATGTTGCTGTCCTGTTGTTACAAGTTCAAATCAAACTACTTACTGTACACACCCATCACTTCCTCATTTAAAAACCCCGGATACTCACGTGCTGCAAGAAAGAAGAATAGCATGAATAAAATGATTGTGCCACAGAATTAAAGGGGCACTCCACCCAAACTGCATATACTCGCAATACAATAGCTAAATAAGTGGAATGCCCCTTTAAAAAATATATATATTTAGGATTAAAAAAACTAAAACTGCACTCACTGATTTGGTGTTGACATCAGCACCTGCATTCGCCACCAGAGCGGCCATGTCCTGGTTGCCATGTTTGGCAGCCCAGTGCAGCGCTGTCTGTGTGCAATAGGAAAAAGACGAGTCATTCATAAAATGCACTTCTGCTTCTACAATGTGCTGTAGTATTGTCAGGCATGGTAATTGCTGTAGCATCATTACAAGTCAGTCTAAGCTGAGCAGCGCAGCTTCTTATTGGCCGCGTGAGGGCAGGAGGCCAGCTGCGCACAGAGGGGAGTGCGCGGATGGAGGGATGGTGAGAAGGAGGGATGGAGAGATGGTTTCCTGCCATCTAACAGAGCCTAATTACAAAACAACACAGCACTGTGCCCACAGTTGGGGGGCCCGGCCGCCTGTCACCGGAGGGAAGATTGATGATGTTAGTGTGACCTGCAGAGTGGAGACCCACCCAGACATCACCGCACTACTGTCAGCACACGTCAAGGAGGGAAACACGGGGCCCCCGCGACACAACACCCAGAGATACACCCACACGTCCACATGCAAAGATACTCCAAATAACAGACAGATGTATGTACAACGCGCACTGAAAACACACACGCAAACCACATCCACCTGTTGGACCACAACTGTAATCTCCACAGTTTTTCCTACGCGCTTTAAGATGTGTAATTACGAACTATCGACAGGTGAAAGCCGAGCGTAGGTGCAGATGTCGGCTAAGTAACCACATCCACCCCTTCTGAGTCTGACCCTTTAACACGGGGGAATTAAACAGTAACCATTTCAGAAGTGCACATTAACTGTGTATGGATAAAAACCTTATAACCTCAATTTAACTTTTACTTTTACTTCTGTTAGCTACTGAACAGTTATGTAGTTGGAGGTTGGAGTTGGAACAAGTTAACATCCATCACCACAGAATCACACGATGTAATGTCTTTAATAGAAATCTGTATGTTTGGGTCTCAGACTTCAGCGCCGCCACCTGCGCGATATGAAATGTGCCGTAATTTAACAAAACTTCTGCACGTGTTTCCAGAATCCTCAAAGACGTTTCAAAACATCCGGATGAAAAGATATTAAGATTTTAAACACGTTTCCCAAGTTGTGCCTCAAACAGAGACGGCATTACTGTGTGTTCTTGCTTTAATGTATTTAATAAGATCCAAATGTTACCATTTCACTATAAGTAATGTTTGTCTGTCTTGAAGTTGCTGGGATAAAAATCATATTTCTTTCTTGGGACGGACAGAATATTTTTTCATACCCAAGGTCAGAAAAGTCTTTGAGGATTCTGCAAATGACCTCAGAACAGCTGTACGAGTTGTTAAACGACATCAGCGGGCGTTTATTTAGCGGAGAAACAGATGTTTAGCTCTGTGACTCGAATGTGATGATAATACACGGGAGGCACAAACCTGCACGCTGCTTGAACAGCACACAGGTCCTTTTGTGTTTAGCGGCCATGACGCTAATTGTGCTAATCGTGGCACAACAAGCCTGTCCAACAGCTGGCGGGAGAAAAGTGTCTGCTGTATCCACTGAAGGGACTGAGGGAGCGATAGGTAGATACACCTCCGCGTGTCAGGCGTCTGGGAGACAGATTGTGATAGATGCCGTCTGGCTCGAGTATCTCCATCTCTTTTGTCTGTCCGCTGTCGCATCTCAAGACAGATTGGCCAGAGGGCTGTTTGACAGGCGGCTCGACGGGTCTCCCAGTGGGCAGGAGTGATGGACGAGGCCGGACAGGATGCAGCGTCTTCCCTTCCTGCGCTTCTCGTTTCTGTTCCTGCCCACTGGGGTTCCCCCACCTGTCTAATCACTCAGGGACGTCCCTGTCCCCGCCACGCGCTCCCCAGTGAGGGAAGTGAGGTGGCCAAAAGAGGGCTCGCATCAACTGGTGACACAATGGCCAGTGTGCCTGACACTTGATGTGGTGGAAAGCAGAGAGGAGTGATGGGCTAATGATGTACTTACAAACTGCGTGGCAGAGGAAGTCCATCACAGCAGGAACGGAGGTCCACGTCACGAGGAGAGCAGGAAGAGAAGAGTGAGAGGTCTTTGACTTGGGTGAGATCTTTGCTGTCTTCACTTCACATTTTTTAAACCGCCGTTTGAAGTGCATATCTATAAAAACCACCTGATCCCGACAAACATTTGGCTGCAACAGGAAACACTTAAGTCCTCCCAGGATGAAGAGTAATCCCTTCAGTCCTGGTCAAACATGTGATTTTAGAGCCTGCTACACTTAACAGGACTTCTGTTGTAG
The DNA here is from genome assembly GCF_900634415.1 of Cottoperca gobio. Taxonomy (NCBI): domain Eukaryota; kingdom Metazoa; phylum Chordata; class Actinopteri; order Perciformes; family Bovichtidae; genus Cottoperca; species Cottoperca gobio. The sequence continues at coordinate 2,766,004 of NC_041361.1, forward strand.
CAAAGTGAGGACATGACAAATGCAGATCAAATATTAAAACTCTTGGTTTTTAAAGAGTGCGTTCTCGTGAGGTCTAGGTATCTCTGTACGTTATCTTTGAAATCCATCCACCTCTGCAGAACGGGGAAAGGCTGAGGGGCTAAAGGGAACATCAAAGAGTCCTGAGGGGGACTTAGCACCTTCCCAGGGACACAACCAGCATTGTTCTACAATTAATCCCAGCCTGCTCTATTACTTTCAGATTATCTTTAAGTGGGTGAAGTCTTTGTGCAGCATTAAGACTCTCCTTAATCTCCCCCACATCTCCCTACACTTCAATGGCGGCCATGCTATCTTGTCCGTGTGGGGATGGCAGAGGCTTAGGGCTACTCTTAGAAGGTGGTCTGCCATGGCCACAGGACAGTGTGAGAACTGTGACACAGGGGAGGGACAACAAACATGAGCTCAAATCTCTTAAGCGCACAGGGAGACAAATAAAAGGATTTGGGTTGTCAGGGGGGCACAGGAGCTAAAAAGCTATCTTTCATAATCCTTTTGATAGTGGACCTTTGAAATGCATGATCTGGATGTTGTAACACAGGGTTCTCAGAATACTATTAAGGGAAAAGTCCCGGCAGACTGAGCTTGTGAAAGTTACACAAGCAAAAACCGCAGCAAGTCTGAGAGGATCGCATTCTGCACGACACAACCGCAGAGATTATACGCTCAGTTATTAGTGGAAGTTGTAAATTAACTTTGCAATAGGCTACAGTAGGTGTTCAGATTCATTACACAGCGAGAGAAACTTACCCCCTGAGAAGGATGGTCATGGTCACAGTGTGTCGAAGTGAGGGGAAAAGAAGGCAGACGAAAATCATGTAACGATAAACATCATGCAACACAATCTTATGATTTGATAATAACTTCAGCACGACGTGCAACATGTTGAATACAGTCTGTAGCGTGTCATATCAAATACTCACCGAGGTGAAGTCCTGGTTCGACCACCCCAGAGAAAAAGACATAAAAGCATACGTTAGCGACACCTAGAGTTTATATATATATATATATATATATATATATATATATATATATATATATATATATATATATATATATATATATATATATATATATATATATAGAACACTTGGATCCTCTGTGCGTAGGTTAGGTTATTAATTCTGCCAGTTTTGTGTAACATTGCACGTAACAAAGTGAGAACGGGGCAAAATCTCTATAACCAAGTGAGAAACTAAGGGACACAGAGCTGCTTGAAAGTCCCTTTTACCTCAATGCGTGTTTACATGAAGATTAGGCAAATTAGACCAATGACACATTAAAAAAAAAAAACGACTGTGAACAAATTAAATTTTCACACACGAGGAAACAAAAACACAGACTCGACACCATGTTGTTCTTTGTATGTACTGTTGCATGACGCTGGTGTTTGAATGGATGAAAGGAGACTTGAAAGCTCCTCCCTCCACAGTAGCAACGATCTGTTGAGTGTTGGACGGTTATTTAATTCAGCTTGTCGCCATGAAATGATGAGAAGAAAGCTTTTGCTCTCTTGTTCGCTCTCCTCGCTGCTTCCTGTCTTTCTCTCTATATCGATAATAACTTTACTAGAAATGAGATCCTGAACCCTAGAGACACACAGTACTTCCTTATTCTGTGAATGAAGTTGCACTCGAGTTGTATTTGACCTATTGGCCGTCAGTACTGGGAACTCCACTTTCACAGTTTGTGAACTCTTGGAAACGACCGTCCCCTGGAGTCAGGAATGAGTTGCCACTTGAAACTTTAGTAGAGGAACTAATTGAATGAACTTAACTTGTAAAGAAGCAAACAGTTATCCAAACCAGTTTATTTTTGAGGTTGAACTGAAAGTGAACGCTTCTGACATGACAGTAAAAATCAGGAAGCTGAGTGCATAACTTATTTTAAAAACATTGCAGTGGATAAACTTCAGTAGGATGTTTGTCATACAAGTTGTGCCGTGTTTGAAGAGGGCACAACTTTAATTATTTAACACAACTAAATGATAAATGTCAAATAGAGATGAAAGAGCAAAGAAACGCGTCGTTTTCCAGGTTTTTTCCAGAACATTTTTATGTGTATTTCACTGATTTATCTTCTTACAACACAAGTTGACGAGCTACCAAGGCCATAGAGAAGTAGCCTCATGTCTCTGACCCTCGCCGCGCAGGTCAGAGCCGCCCCTCGAGAGACATGTGACTTGTGGGTAATCATCTTTACTTGTTGTTTTCCCCCAATAAGAGGGCTGGCCCTCGTGTTTGCTTCAAACCCTCTGATCATTGGACTGCTTGTGTTTCTTTCCCCATCAGACTTTGTGGTAGCGATATCGCCACATTCCCAGATGTAGTTATTAGACAGATGGCCAAAAATCTAAAAATAAAATCCAATTTAGTGCGCCGTTACCTTCTTGTTAGCCAGCGAGGGGTCCTGTCTGAGCAGCTGAGAGAGGTCAGGCACTCGAGCACCTGCAGCGGAGTAGATCCACTCCTTCTCTATAGGATCCAACTATCACAGAGAGAGGGGAGCGGGAGTTCAGATGTGCACACACACACACACACACACACACACACACACACACACACACACACACACCCTACTGTCCACATCCTGTTGTAGGCTCTATTGATCACGCTGAAGCTACAAACCTCTAATCCATTTCCTCCAAATGACTGAGTCACAGCCAACTGACACAGAGTGGGAGACGCCCGTAATCACACTGCACATAGTTCAGCAGAAGTTGATACTCTTGCTTCTGTTGCTGGTTTACAGCAGAGCTGCGACCAAGTCATTGTTTTGCAAGTCACACCTAAGTCTCAAGCCCTTGCACTCAAGACCCGTTCAGTAACGCTAGTTATTCGTGGTTCTCTCCTGCAACTTGATTGGATCAACGTGGATCTGGGGAATTAACAGTTAATGTTCGCTGTTTCAGGAAATAACATACTTTAAAATCTTTTTGCTTGTAAGGTATCCAGTATTTTCTAGTCGAAAGGCTTAAATTGAAGTAAAATCACGAGTCGTTGGTGTGAAAGTCCAAGTAGAGTCAAAGTCATTACATTTGTGACTAACTCGATTCCACAGCTCTGTTTAAAAGGGAACAAGTAGTGACAGCCCGGGGGGAGTGGATATCCAGAACCAAACCCTAAGAGCTTTATATAAATGTTTTACCAATAACTCTTTTAACCCTTTGTAATAAGAAAACCATTAGAAAGCCAGAGGAAGGAAAAGGACTCACAGCGACGGCAGCAGAGCCCATACTCCCCGTACACTCCTCGTCTTGCTCCGATTCGGACTGTAAGACAGAAAACACACAACTGTTACTGTACGGTGTTAGTCATAATGTATTGGACAGATGATCACACAGCAGCATCACAGGATAAACATACACACCACATCCACTTTCAGACACACTGCTGGGATGTTTCCCAGCTGACGAGACGTGACCAAAGGGTGTCAGACAGATAGAGGGGTAATGAGGCAGCGAGACAAAGGTGCCGGTTTCACACATAAGGGGTAATGAATAACAATCCAATTAACAATTAACCAAAAAAACAACACACCTACAGTCAGGCCATGTGTTTTTGTCACCGTTTCAGTCTCAAGAGGTCAATAGAAAAACTAAAACAACATAGAAACAGCTGTACAGCAGTGTATAAAAGTGTCACTTTGGCTGATTTATGTGAGAGGGGAGAGTTTTTTCCTCCTCCTTGACTTGATTGCAAATTGTTCTCAGATCATACAGAGACATGATGTTAAAACACTCGGGCCTTTCAAGTCGCACATGCCACACGTCAGCGTGCTGAACATGAAAAGTGGAGGGATTGTATTTATCCAGCCTATTCCACTCGAGCACATGCACTTTTGGTGGACACCAATAATAACAGCCAGAGACAAAATATTGTTGGGTATGAAGGGAAAGACTGAGGTTACAAGAACCACTTGGATTTCTTTCCCTCCATAAATTGTATTTTACGGCTGCAACTACTATTTTCATTATCGATTCCTCTGTTGATTATTTTTTCGGCTATTCGTCTGATTTTTGAACTGTCAGAAAAAAACAGAAGACTTGCACATCACATTTTTCAATAGTTCAAGATGACGTCTTCGAGGTTTTCTCCGACCGAAACACATACAGTTGTGGTCAAAGGTTTACATACACTTGTAAAGAACATGTATGTCATGGCAGTCTTGAGTTTCCAATCATTTCTAAAACTCTCATTTTTCTGTGATAGACTGATTGAAGCTGTTGTGTCACTGCCACAATCAGGAGGAAAACGCCAGCTATCATCTGCTGCTGAGAGAACATTGGTCAGGATGGTCAAGATTCAACCGAGAACCACCAAAAAGCAGATCTGCTATGAACTAGAAGCTGCTGGAACACAGGTGTCCACAGTCAAGCCTGTTTTACATCGGCATGGGCTGAGAGGCTGCCGTGCAAGAAGGGAGCTCTTGCTCCAGAAGTGGCACCTTAAGGCTCGACTGAAGTTTTCTGCGGATCACATGGACAATGAAAAGGCCTTCTGGAGGAAAGTTCTGTGGTCAGATCAAACTAAAAATGAGCTTTTTGGCCACAATGACCAGAAACATGTTTGGTGGAGAGAAGGTGAGGCCTTTAACCCCAAGAACACCAAGCCTACCGTCAAGCATGGTGGTGGTAGTATTATGCTCTGGGCCTGTTTTGCTGCCAATGGAACTGGCGCTTTGCAGAAAGTAAATGGAATAATGAAGAAGGAGGATTACCTCCAAATTCTTCGGGAGAACCTAAAATCATCAACCAGAAGGTTGGGTCTTGGGCGCAGTTGGGTGTTCCAACAGGACAATGACCCCAAACACACATCAAAAGTGGTAAAGGAAGGCTAAATCAGGCTAGAATTAAGGTTTTAGAATGGCCTTCACAAAGACCTGACTTAAACCCATCGAGAACATGTGGACAGTGCTGAAGGAACAAGTCCATGTCAGAAAGGCAACAAATTTAGCTGAACTGCACCGATTTTGTCATTCAACCAGAAGCTTGTGGATGGCAACCAAAAGCGCCTAATTGAGGTGAAAATGGCCAAGGGACATGTAACCAAATATTAGCATTGCTGTATGTATATTTCTGACCCAGCAGATTTGGTCACATTCTCAGTAGACTCATAATAAATTCATAAAATAACCAAAGTTCATGAATCTTTTTTGTGACAAAGAAGAATGTACTTCATGAGAAAAATGAGAGTTTTAGAAATGATTGGAAACTCAAGACTGCCATGTTCTTTACAAGTGTATGTAAACCTTTGACCACAACTGTACATATTCAATTTACATGATTATGAAACAGAGAAACTAGAACCAACAAATATTTTTGACTTTGACTAATTGTTACAGCCCTGGTGGTTTCATCTTTTATTGGACAGCCTGGGGATTAGTGACAGGCAAAACTAATTTTGAAGAGAAGGCAGGCGCCAGGCGTAGAAAGATGTCAGTACTGATATTTTGCAAAGATCATTCTCCTCGTGTTCTTTACACAACAATGAGTTCAAGTCAGGTTAATGTTGGCTATTTAACTGCGGCTACTCGAGCTGCTCTGTGATGCTGTACTGAGCTAAACGCTAACGTCAGACTGACGAAAGACTGAGGTTACAAGAACCACTTGGATTGTTTTCCCTCCATAAATTGTATTTTACGGCTGCAACTATTTTCATTATCGATTCCTCTGTTGATAAGGTTTTCGGCTATTCGTCTGATCTTTGAACTTTGAAAATGGTACATCACATTTTTCACTAGTTCATGATGCCGTCTTCGAGGTTTTCTCCGACCAAAACACATACATATTTAATTTACATGATTATAAAACAGAGAAACTAGAACCAACAAATGTTTTTATTGGACAGCTTGGGGATTAGTAAAGTGAAGTGAAACTGTATTTAGAGAAGGCGGGACGTCAGCTGACCCCCCCCCCCCCCCCTAGGAAGAAGTCAGTACTGACATTTTGTAAAGATCATTCTCCTCGTGTTCTTTACACAACAATGAGTTCAAGTCAGGTTAATGTTGGATATTTAACTGCGGCTACTCGAGCTGCTCTGTGATGCTGTACTGAGCTAAATGCTAACGTCAGCATGCTAACAATGCTGAAATACAGATCTAGTGTTCACCATATAGTTTTAGCATTATAGCATGCTAATATGTTCTAATTAGCATGTTAAGGCCCTGTCACACAGCTCCGTATGGCAGAAACGTATGCCGGCGTATATGAAAAGTATCTCAAAATTAGTCGGAGTCCAAATATGTCCAACCTTTCCACAGCGGTGTTGTAGCTGACGTATACATAACGAATACATAACAAATTACTATACGTATGTCCAACATATTGATAGCGTATCACTTATTTAAAACGCATCAGAGCGTCTGGCCAACGGAGCTGGAAAAGTGCCATTTGGTTCACGTCATGCTGATGCTGGAGAACAGTTAGAATGTTGCTGTGAAGAAGTGAGGATGAGCTCCTCACAGGGACCCTATATATTATATTTAAACCTCAATAAGCTCCCAAAACGCTAGCTGAACGCTAGCTGTACTGTAGAAACACGTTTAATAAGTTACTCCGTCGTCAGGGATAATCTTAACATAGGGTAGGAATAGGGTATCCACTCGTTATCAATAAGGTGTCTGTAGGATTCATCGTCAGCCGACGTAAACGTAACGTACCTCTAACGTAGTCACGTACGTATTCACATATGTCTAACGTAGTGTGCACGCTATAGTATTAGCATTATAGCATGCTAATATGTTCTAATTAGCATGTTAGCATGATGGGGATGTCACCAGTTTTGCAAGTATTTGGTTATAATCTTGGAGCCGTATAAGTAAATACATTTAAAATATAACCTGATGATGGTTAAAAGTTCACCAAGGTGGATCCCAATGGAAACAGCTTGAAAAAAACAAAATGTCAAAACATCATAACATATAAACTTCTGCAATGTGACGTACCATGTGTACCATTTGTTATCTTATCATATCTTTTTTTCTGCCAAAAATTAAACGTGTGTTCTCTCTGATCTATTACCAGAGTTTACCAGAATCATCAAGTTACACTGCCAACTCTCTAATGAACTATGTGCCCCCAAGAACATTACGATCATCCACTATTGGTTTATTAAATGTTCCCAGAGACATCCAAAAGAAAATCCATTTGCAATTATGCACCAAAGCTTTGGAACACTTTACCTGCAGACATTAGGGAGGCGAGCTCTCTCAATATCTTCAAAAGTAAACTAAAAACATATCTAAGCCTTTTAATGGTGATATTTTATACAATCTTTAATGCTGCCACTTTTTAAACTCAACATTGAATGTGAAAAGGATGAAAGAGTATGTATTTTTGAAAAACCTGAGATCAAATAGTTGTTACCACAGGAAAAGAGGAAGTTTCTCTGATAAATGTGTTTGTATGTTCTTTACACAATTAGTGGAAAAGTGAAAGATTAAAGAATAAATTAGAGAGGACTGGCTTTGACCGATTAGATTTCATAAAAGTTAACAAATCTAGGATTTGTTTATGAAACGGACTCGCAGAGACGTCTGTGTTTTAACTGTTGAAATGCTATTTTAATATTTACTTTTACTATTTAATACTATTTTTTTTAATGCTATTTCACACTCATTTACATCAACACTGTGATTATTGTACTGTAAATGCTCTGTCTAATCTTGTACAAACTTTTAGGTTTTTGCTGTGAAGCACCTTGGGCTGAAATTCTTGTATGAAAGGTGCTATACAAATAAAGGTCATTATTATTATTATTATTATTATTATTATCCTGAGTTTGGGTGCATCATATTATGAATAACATTTGTTTCCTTTCAAGTGTTGGGAGAATAACAGCCTCAGGTGTGTGATTAAGAATAGTGTATGAAACCAGCCAGGTAGCTTCTGTAATGTGAAACAACTGTCGACACCGGGTGTCCTTGATACAAAATTCAATGGTGTGACTAATACCTTAAGCAAACACACTTAATCTGATTGCTGCTGCTATATTAACACACTTCAACATATTTCATCTGTCTATTGTGTCGGCCATCAAGGAAAGCCACATATCTTTCTCAGGGATGAATCTCAATCTCTTTAATGGGTACAAATGATTATTATCTTTCTAATGAGTTCCAACATGTTGCTGCTTAACATAATAACAAGAGAGCTTAATTTAAATGCAGATGCTCCCCCCTGTCTCCCCCAATGGGTCCTCCTCCCACGCAAATTCAACATACTGTAGGTTACAAATCTGGGTAATTTACTTGGCACCACCTGGTGGGTTGAGGAGGAACCACTAGAGTCACATGGAAGTCAGTGTTTTCCCCTCAGGTAACAGATGAGATAATACGCTGTCCTTCATCTGAGCACGTGCAGTGAAATGTAACAAAACTCATTTAAATAAAACATTTCTTATCGGAATGTCTTTAAGGATTGAGAGGGAAATGAATTGTGAAATCTAAATCATAAAGGTGCCAACAACCACCTAGTGAGCTTATAGTGACGCACTAGTTCATCATTTCAGGTTTAAATAAAAAAGAATTCAAACGGTGTTAATGGTGAAGTATATTCAGCAAAAACAAAGCTGCATAAAACTATTTACACCTGAGGCATAAGTATCATAATATAAAAATAATGATATATTGCGTCAGGCGATTTCAACACCTAGTCTATGTTTTGACTGAGAATGACTAGACACTAAAACAATCTGTTATTTGTTTATTCATTGACATTCACATTTTCTGTAAATGTTCATTTTAATATGAATTTAAAGGCATCGTAAGTCCAACCGCTATCTTACCTCACAGTGGTGGTGAAATAGTGATAATTAAAGTAGGTCATTTGTATACCGTACCCTCAAATACTCCTTCAACAACACTCCTCATGTTCCAAATGTGTTCTTCTGAATAGAATTTGAAGTGGATGTTACTTAACACTATTAATTACATAAAACTAGACTGTTGTTACACTATTAATTAAATAAAATCCAGAGAATTGTCTCTTTAGGCTTATTTTTTCCCCTCTTTTTCAGTAGGTTTGGTCAAGTTTGTATTCATATTGCTACCCATTGGAGTGGCAGACGGCCCGACATTGACCTATGGCCGATAATCGACTCGATGTGTCACGGCCTTAACACTTAAATGAAATACAACATGTACATACACATGGTACTCTAACTGGCAGTGCACAAAATTAACAGTATGCAATGCATACTCTGTGCAAGCCAGTACCAGCCCTATATTCAAGCCTCTCAATCAAGCCAAATCATCACCTTTGATCCCGAATCTTTGTCCAGCTCATCGTCCCCGTTGCTTTGTGCAGAGGGTTCCTGGATTTCGATGACAGGAAGTTGCAGCAGAGCGTTCTGCATGAAGGTTCCTGTCTGGTGGTCCTACAGGAGAACAGACATTATGTGCTATAAACTCAAACTTTCTCCGATCCAAATGTGTGATCTGAGGCCAAACAACAGACAGCATTAACACTTTGTTTGCTTTTTTTTTTGTGTCTGGATAAATGTTGGTTTTAGTGTCAGCACATTAAACCAGCAGCATAAAATACATTAATCTTTCAAATCTATGATTAAATGTTCAAGTTTATCGCAGGAACAATATCTAAAAGTACTTCCAGAGGATTATTGTGCATTAAAACCGGCCTATAGTGTTTTTTTCTCATAACAGTCAAGCACTCCTATGCATTAGTGTTAACAGCGCTGCCCTTTATGTAAAGACATAAGTCCTTTGACCTTTGCTTTCTTTTCATAGTGGCTAAATAAGATTTGCCCCAGTAACAGTATTCTACTGTGTAAACTGCTATTAAATGCTGACACATGGCAGTATAGAGAAAAGGCAGAGGACACTAACAACGATTGCCCTGTTTAGAAATAAATGTGTCATTCACATGAAGAGTAAACTCTGTGTGCTGGAGTGATCGCAGATTCAGCAATTTGCATTTTAGGCACCCAGAGTTGTTGCTGAGTCATACCAGCTTGTCCCACAGTGTTAATAGAATAGCGATCTGATTTTAAATTCACCTCTGCAGCACTGTCGGGGTCTCCGCATGACATCGGCTCATCATGTTGTTCCTTCTGGGAAGAAGAAGTCGAGGCGTCCGTCGCGTCCCACGGTACAGAGGCCTGAGCGCTGGCCGTGCTCGACCGGCTCTGTGCGTCCCCGTCCGTCCCGTGATGTTTGGCGTCTCGATCCTGCAGCATTTGTCTGTATTTCTTCTTTAGGACAAGATACTTGTCACCCTGCGAGAAACAAAGTCAAATAGGACAATATGTATTTGAAAAGACGAAAAAGTCTCAGTAAAAACGTGGGTTGTACTGGCTTTTCTTTTTACAATAACTTGTGTTGTTTTTCTTGTGTCTCGTCGTTAAACTTTGGAAATAGAACATTAATTGCATATTTATATATTCAGTTTTTTCTGCAATGCTAGGAAAGGAATAGATGTGCTTTTAAAAGATTTCTAAGTAAGTAATTAAACCTTACATATCGTAATTATTTTAATAAAAAGACTGCTGTACCTTTGAATACAATTATTCAGAGACCACATCACAAGTCAGGCTGGTTACTTTGCACATAAATTGATCCAGGAGCAGTTTCAGGCTCCAATAGAACAAACTGTTCATTAATTCAGTCAACATGTGAAACTGCGTAATAGAAAATTGTTTCAAGGAAAATAAAAGCTGCAGCTGCAGTCCCTTGGGGAAGCCAGTGGGTACAAACAGTGCTGTAAACAAAACAAACAAAGGTTTGGACAACTCCTTCTTGAGTCATGAATAGTTTCACTGGAACATTTTAATAGCAGTGAAACATTTACCACAGTTTTGATGTATGAATACAGAAAACATGGGAGCAGAACTTTTTCCCACAAAAGGTAGAAATATTTGAATAGTTCACTCACATTCTCTGACTTCACCACGGCGATTCGGTCAATGATCAACTTGAATTCCTCTCTGTATTTAGCTGCAAGGGGGGAAACAATTGATGGAAAAACTAAATATAGCTTCTAATTTCTCACATTCAGTAAAACACAAGTGGTTCCAACACAAACAAAAATTCAAAAAACTCAGCTCAACTGTTTGTTTGGATAAAAAGAGCTTCATTTAAGTTTGATTTACTACCAACGTAAGTATTTCCAGATGCAGATGCCTCTAGAATGTAATGGTGTCTGTTTACAATTGATGAGTGGATGGGGAGCTACGGTACACTTCTGGCTGACCAAGCAAGATGCAGCTCACACTGCAAAGACACAGTTGCCTCAATGAAAACACTGCAAGCCAAGCCAGAGAGGAAAGAGGTTCCCCTCCTGCAAAGATATAAACAGGTCACATCCCTAGAGTCACTTAAGACCTACGGTAAATCTGTCCTGTGGGAACCAAACAAGCTACAGCTGACGAGCTGATAGATCTCATCAGATAAAGCTATGTTCCTTTGTTTACAAGAGTGAGCAGATATGTGCAGAATGTGTGATTAGGGGAAGCCAGGTCGGATAAACAAGCGAGGAATTTTCCAGGCGTAGGTATTCCATTCATGCATAGGTGTAGATGGGCATGCAGTTCAGGGACAATCGAAGTGTTTCCTTTTCCTGATTTGGAAGGAAAAGAACATTTGTAGTGAGATAATTGCACCGCTCACGTTCAACAACAGGAAACCAGTCTGTCTCAACAGAAGAACTCCTTGCTCTCTAAAGTGAGTAACATAGTATACATGCTAGTTATTTATTAGCTAAAGGTCTGCACAAACAAGGACCTCACACAAACACACGAACCCCCGACCCCCCCCCCTGCTCTGCTACACTTCCCACCGTGCCCCAGTTTTCCGATCTGATGAAAAAGCAACCCCATTAGAGGTCTACATCCAGTCATGCATGTGGACTTAATTATGATTAAAACACTATCACAATTACGACATGGAAATCTGCAACCACATGCTACGACAGACTTCAAATGTCTGGGAAGCACTTTTCTAATTGGACAGACATGTCAGATGGCAGAGTATCAAGGCAGCTCTCTAAACCTCTGTCAACAACTGCAGTGCTGACATGGCATCTGGACAGTACATGCTGGCAATGGCAATGCAAGGTCACTCTGGATAATCATTTAGGGAGGTTAAAATATGGTTTTTAAATCAGGTGGTGCCAAAGGTAAAAGGTACAGTTGACCACGTTTGTTATGTGTCTTCTGGGCCAAAGATGTTTTGCAATTAAACTGCAGATATTCTGTCAGAATTGTGTGCTTTGTTTTTAAGGGTTTCAATGGGACACGTCCTTTGTAGGTTCACCTAGCTAAAACTAATGCAAGCTAATACAGCACTGCTATAAATCCTGTCCATCCCACTAGGAAATGTAACTTTTGAAGGAATAAACGACACAATCTTCCTGTTACAAATAAAAAAAGTTTAATTTATAAGTGATAAAATGCGATATTGCTCATCTAATGCACACTGTTACAGCCCTACGTGGTCTGGTGGGGCCAATAGCTTCCGGTGGCTACTCCTGATGAGGTGCAATTGTTTACTTTTTGTAAATCATTGAAATGGTCATTTGTGACATGTTAAAAATGCAGTGTGACAGTAATACAAGTGGAGAAAAGTCAGAAAACACGGCAAGTTACTAAGCAATATCTAAAGTTTGCTAACATAGTTATTCTTTTGTTTTACCAACAGTCCAAAACACAACATTTACTATAATGTACGAACAAGAAAATCATCAAATTATCCCATTTGAGAACCTGTAATTATGACTTATGTTGTTTTTTAAATGACTTAAACAATATATCAATAATCAAAATAGCTGACAAGTGATTTTCTTTCTATCAACTAATTGATTCATTGACTATTCGTTGCAGCTCTAGCGAAATACTACAAATGATTGGTCAAATATGTGCACTGACGAGGAATTCACTTTGTATTTGTGTTGCTCTCAGCTAAAGATCACAACAAAGACTGAGTAAGTCAGTAACAGCAAAACTCCTGTGTGCATTAGCATTTTATTTTCAATTTTTCATTTGTACCAGGAAGATTGTGTCATTTTCATGATTTATTACAGGGCCGTTACACTGCATCAGCTAGGTGTATACACATATATGTATAAAAAAAGCCAAATATGAGAGGACATTTGGTGCAATGATTCATTACAGTTGCATAAGCATGTGTAGACCTACTGTAGGTGGGTGGAGAAGAACAGCAGAGAGCCACACAGTCAATACTGCTGAGATAATCTCTAGTGAGTTTATAATTATTCCTCATTTTGCTGAGGCACCACAGCCACTGGACCTTCACGTGACACTGCATGGTGACATATCTTTTGGTGATGGGTCGGTGCAGGTCCTGTGTTCAGTTACCAGGCGGCTACAACCGGCCTGGGGGGGGGGGGGAGGAAATGACACAATTCCTGCAGAAACTGTAGATGTTTGGAGGGGCTTTTAATGCAAACCAGATGTCTGTTTCACAACGGAAGAACAATGAAAAGACATTAAAAAAAAAACAGTGTGTTCAAGCAGACTGGTGCATGTTGCGTTTAAATAAATTATGTATTAGCCCAAAATGAAATAAAGTGGAGTGAATTGATATTTGTGCCATCTCACAGTACCGAGCAGGATAGCATGCTGATGTCGCGAGCCCGCAGCACGTTCCCCCCCCTATTTGTTCTTGTTAATATTTCCATTGTATCTGAATCCATGAGACAACAACTCGCTACTTACCACGTAACTGCAAGTCACTGTGGCCAATAAAGGGCTTAAATGTCTTCAGTATATCTGCATTTCTGACTCTGCCTGAGCTGCCTCCGGTGGAGTAGAAATAATCCAGCAGCGACTCTTCCCTCACATCACTCATCTCAGATCAGTGTTTTTATAACGTCTTTTGCAGCTCTGTTTAAAACAAGTTTTTCTATTCTCTTGGTATTTGTTTGTATCACTCAGCCATAATGCAGTCCTCTTGGCTAATTTTGTTGTAGTACATATCTAAACTTCACTCCACCCAAACGAGCTGACCGCTGCTGCGCCTCCTCCTGTTAACCCTTTAAAGACACCCGCATTTTGTTTCTCCCTCTCCGCGTGAGGAGAGCTGCTAAAGTCTTTGTTTGTTTTCCCGCTTCCACTACACCCATTATTACCCGGGTTAAAATGCACGAGGCCATACCTAAAGCACTTTTTATTTATTTACAATAATTGTCATTCTTATTGTATTTCCTTTTCTTAGTGTATTGTACACATTTTCTTTTAATAATAATAGTTTTTACAATATATATATATATATATATAAATTTGTATATTATTTCTATATTTGCTCTTATTTCACATTTTAATTTATTTCTCTTACTTTATGTATTTATGTGCCACATTATACACCAAAGCACTTTGTATGTGAAAACTTACTTGTCAATAAGCCGATTTCAGATTTTGATTTTGATCTTGAACGTCTCATGTACTACTCCAAAAGAGCAATGTCATGGTAGGTAATGCCTATTTATATGGTTTTATGTTCTCAAATGTATCCAATGGAGGAGCAAGTACTCACATTTTTAACTGAAGTAAAAGTACTAATACCACAGTGTAGAAATACTCTGTTAAAAGTAAAAGTCCTGCATTCAAAAAAGTACAAAAGTACATCAAACTAAGTACTCATTATGCAGAATGGTCCATTTCAAGATAATATATATTATTAAATATTAATTGTTGATATATATAATGCCGGTTAGATCAATAAAGTCTGATCTTGATCCATAATAATACATCATTTATTTGTTGATTTAGATTTGAGGTACTTGTACTATACTTAAATACAGTGCTTGAGTAAATCACTTTCCTCCTACACAAATTATTTGTATCAGAGTGTGTTTATAGTTTGCTTCTGTGTTGATACTTTATGGATGAAGTAAATGTAAATCATAAAGATGTTCAGGTTTTGTATGTGTGAAAAAACTCGACTTGCAGGAGCAGCGGTGATCCTGGATAGTTTCACCGTGGTCTCATCCGGCATGCAAACTTTCCTGGGAGATTCCCTTGTAACACAAAGCAACACTTTTTCTATCTTAATAATCATTCAAGTCATTTTAAAGCTTTTTCTGGAGAGCCCTGGTATTAAACTCATGACCTTCTGGTGTTTGGAAGGCGTACCACTAGACCACTAGGCCATCACCACCCCGTTAAAACACTTTAATTTATTGCTCATATCTAAAATGTGTCTCACAACTGCAAGCATTTGTTGCTGTTCTTACATTAAGATCTGGTAACCACAGTTGCCACAATGAGGCCAAGTTTTCTTTTGGTTAAAGTGCAGATATTCGACATTGCATGATCGGGTTTCATTTGAACACTGTTCCTGAGAGCTAGACGTTGCAAATGAAGAAACATCTTCACTAATTTGACGACACATCCGCTGCCTTTTAAACAACAGAACGGAAACTGTTTCCAGAAGTGATGCACACTGCTGGGACACGCTCGTTGTTGCCATGTTTTATGAAGTTATTGTGATGCCTTGATTCAGAAATTATTGCAGATTGGGATGTTGCCTTGTGTCTATTTGCATTTGTTTTCTTGCAGTTGTTTCTATCCATCAAATGTGACATTTGAGCAGCAAGCATCATGGATGTACACACAGTCCGCCTCCTCTCATCTCACCGCAGTCCATTAATTGTGTGATTGTGCTGTAAATATTAAATGTGTCAGACTTAATCCTTCTGTCCTCCTCGAGCATAGCTTCTCTTCGAACGAGTTCCCATTTAATTTAGAAATGGGTGATTTGCATTTCATGTTTTAGGTTGCTGCTCTAAGACGACAATATTGTAATTACAGTAAGCTTCTTTTAAGCTGATACAATTATTGAGGTGAGGAGTTTATATTGTCGTGTGAAAGTGGGACCTTATGCTCTTTCAATTTAGAAAACAACACAACTTTTACCAGGATAAAGACATTTGATCCTCGAGCATATGCCACGTCTTTGTGGAATGAATTTATGCCAGAGAGCAGCTGGCAATACATTATCACCTTGATACTACTGTCAAACAGAGGAAGCATCAGCCGTGATTAATTCTGTCAAGGAGTCCAAACAGACCTGTGGTGGAAGAAGCACTCAGATATTTGAAATACTAAAAATATCAATATAAAAATGTAAAGATTCTCTATTGCAAGTAAAAGTTGTGACTGATATTTTTATATATTACATTATACAATTGTTAATACTAATGCACACATTTAATTTCACCATTTTAGCTGGTAAAGGTGGAACTAGTTGATCTATTTTAGATAGTTGGGTAGTTTAGTCCAGTGGTTCCCAACCTAGGGATTGGGAAACCTCCAAAGGGTCGCAAGATATATCTGAGGGGTCGTGAGATGATCACGATGGCAGGAAAGAAGACAAAAACTTAAGGAACATCAAGATTGTTCATTTATGTTATGTGTATGCGCAGCAGCAGCAGCAGCAGCAGTATCAGCAGCAGCAGCAGCAGCATCAGCAGCAGCAGCAGCAGCAGCAGCAGCAGCAGCATCAGCAGCAGCAGCAGCAGCAACAGCACCTTTAAAAGATACATGGTGCTTTAAAGTAAAAAGCAAAAACAAACAATGAATGTAGATTAAATCGAAAACATAAATTATAAAACAACATAACCTAATTTAAATAATTACAACAAATACGATCAAACAAGCCATGCAATAAAAGTTAGTGTTGAGATTTAAAAGTTAATAGTGTGAATTGCTTAAAACTGAAGAATGGTGCGTTTTATTTATTTTATCACAAACCTTGTGTTGACCAATACCAGTAAAATCTTTATGTGGTTGGCAAAACTGAACCCTCTCATCATCTCTGTGTCGCAAAGCGAGTTTTAAACATCTCATATGGGTTTCTCTGTAGTTACTTGTCTACTTAACCCTGTTTTTAGGGGTCCATGAGAGCAGAAAAAGGACCAGATGTTCTTGTGCACCATGTGAAGGTCAAAGCCGCCAGTCTAATGGCAGTGCGTGGTTGTGATCGAGGGCAGATGTTTACAGGGTTATCCATTCCATATGGCTGCCACTCGTCCACGGGCCTTTTCACAGCACAGCTCTTGTAAACACGCTTTAGTTTGCTGTTCTCTTTTTTTTTGCCCCTGTAAAACATGTCCTATATCCAATCACCTACTCTCTCTAAAGGGGATGATGTTGATGAATGGGAATGTGTAGTGGTTGTAGTGACCTATAAGCCCCTACTGAGATTACAGGCAGGCAGCCAGGCCTGGCCAGGGCACCAGGAAACAGCTAGAGCTTAGAGAGGGATTGTTTAGATAGACAATGGTGTCTACCTGGTTTTAATCCCCGCTCAAAAAGAGTACAGGGGATTGGCAGAGTTTAATAAATGAAAGTGCTCCTATAATCAGGATTTGCCAAAGTGCCCCTTTGTGTTAATCGGACATTTTTTACAGCATGGTTTTTGACATCTGCCACAGCAGGTGGTGTTAACCCCATGTCTGCCCTCATCTGCATGCAGTGCACATTTCCACCAGACAGACCAGACAAGCAGAGAACTGCACAGAACACACACGTAAACAAAAAGGGAGAGGTATGCAAAGTGTGAATATTTTAGCATTTTATATATCCACAGAAGTCTATGTTTCTCCAAAATGAAAATAGACATATTTATCTTAAAACCAGGATTCACAACTTGGAAAAAACCAGGTACCAGGTGACAAAAACTTCACATACCTGGAAAAAGAACATATGGGATGTAGCCGACATCACAGCTGACTATGGCACAACCCCATTACTTACTTAGTAAAGGCTAATAGAGCACGGATGTGTAATTACTTCATTGCTAAAATAGAAAGCTGCATTTTAATAATTAAAGTCCAGCATATCAGAGATGAAGCATAATAAAATTGTTTTAAAATCGAGGATTACAAGAGTAAATCCCGACGGGCCAGATGTGAGAGCGGGAGGGGCCGCTGCATTCTGGGACCAGATTAAACAGAAAATCCCACAGGACCGCACTGTCTTTTCTCTGCAGTTTAGGGGCTTGTGTGGACTCAACATGCTGTAATCCACCGATTAGCTGATATAATCACCTGTAAATACACCTTGGCCATGATGTTACTGCGTTCCATCAGGCCCCACTCTGCCCTGAATCACGTCCCACATGTGCGTCAGACACTTTGTTATGGAGACGGGTCAGATTTGAACTTTCTGGGAACCACAGGCAGACGCTCAGACCAGACAGACAGCTGGACCAGATACGTGATCTGAATGAGTTCCCAGAAACTAAACTGAACACGTGAATCCTGTTTAATATTAACTCTGAGTAGCCATAAATAATTCTACCGTAAGCATATTGAAATAGCACTTTGGTAACACTTTACTTCACTCCAACCCCCCCATTTCTATTTACAGTGGTGGAAAGTAACTAAATAAAAGTACTCAAGTTTTGTACTTCAATACAATCATGAGGTACTTTGAGTATTTCTATTTTCTGCTACTTTATACTTCTACTCGACTACAATTCAGAGGCAATATTGTACTTTTTATTCCACTACATGTATTTGATAACCTAGTTTACTTTGCAGATTCAGATGCATAATACAAAATATAATCAATCAATAAATCATGAAGTATTATTATAGGTTAAGATTATATAAAGCTGTATTGATCCATGGGGGGAGTTCACAACATACTCAGCAGTATATATTCTGCATAATGGGCAGTTTATTTGTAAGCTATTATTCTTTTGACATAATATAATATGAATTCAACATTCTATACTGAGACTTTTTTTATTTTATTTCAACATGCTGTATTACCACATGTCTTCATGGCATTTTTCGACACACTATATAACTTTTTCCTGATATACTGACTTTTAAAAACTTTTTATTACATACTAAACTATGACTTCTTTACTTTATGTACGATACTATGACTTCTTTACTTTATGTACGATACTATGACTTCTTTACTTTACGTACTATACTATGACTTCTTTACTTTACGTACTATACTATGTCTTCTTTACTTTTCTTTATGTGCTATACTATGACTTCTTTACTTTACGTACTATACTATGACTTCTTTACTTTACGTACTATACTATGTCTTCTTTACTTTTCTTTATGTGCTATACTATGACTTCTTTACTTTACGTACTATACTATGACTTCTTTACTTTACGTACTATACTATGACTTCTTTACTTTTCTTTATGTGCTATACTATGACTTCTTTACTTTACGTACTATACTATGACTTCTTTACTTTACGTACTATACTATGTCTTCTTTACTTTTCTTTATGTGCTATACTATGACTTCTTTATGTACTATACTGTGACTTCTTTACTTTACGTACTATACTATGACTTCTTTACTTTTCTTTATGTGCTATACTATGACTTCTTTACTTTACTTTATGTGCTATACTATGACTTCTTTACTTTTCTTTATGTGCTATACTATGACTTCTTTACTTTACTTTATGTACGATACTATGACTTCTTTACTTTTCTTTATGTGCTATACTATGACTTCTTTACTTTACTTTATGTACGATACTATGACTTCTTTACTTTTCTTTATGTGCTATACTATGACTTCTTTATGTACTATACTATGACTTCTTTACTTTACTTTATGTACGATACTATGACTTCTTTACTTTTCTTTATGTGCTATACTATGACTTCTTTACTTTACTTTATGTACGATACTATGACTTCTTTACTTTTCTTTATGTGCTATACTATGACTTCTTTATGTACTATACTATGACTTCTTTACTTTACTTTACGTACTATACTATGACTTCTTTACTTTACGTACTATACTATGACTTCTTTACTTTACGTACTATACTATGTCTTCTTTACTTTTCTTTATGTGCTATACTATGACTTCTTTACTTTTCTTTATGTGCTATACTATGACTTCTTTACTTTACGTACTATACTATGTCTTCTTTACTTTTCTTTACGTACTATACTATGACTTCTTTACTTTTCTTTACGTACTATACTATGACTTCTTTACTTTATGTACTATACTATGTCTTCTTTACTTTTCTTTATGTGCTATACTATGACTTCTTTACTTTTCTTTATGTACTATACTATGACTTCTTTACTTTTCTTTATGTGCTATACTATGACTTCTTTACTTTTCTTTACGTACTATACTATGACTTCTTTACTTTTCTTTACGTACTATACTATGACTTCTTTACTTTATGTACTATACTATGTCTTCTTTACTTTTCTTTATGTACTATACTATGACTTCTTTACTTTATGTACTATACTATGTCTTCTTTACTTTTCTTTATGTACTATACTATGACTTCTTTACTTTTCTTTACGTACTATACTATGACTTCTTTACTTTTCTTTATGTACTATACTATGACTTCTTTACTTTATGTACTATACTATGTCTTCTTTACTTTTCTTTATGTACTATACTATGACTTCTTTACTTTTCTTTACGTACTATACTATGACTTCTTTACTTTTCTTTATGTACTATACTATGACTTCTTTACTTTTCTTTACGTACTATACTATGACTTCTTTACTTTTCTTTATGTGCTATACTATGACTTCTTTACTTTTCTTTATGTACTATACTATGACTTCTTTACTTTACTTTATGTACTATACTATGACTTCTTTACTTTTCTTTACGTACTATACTATGACTTCTTTACTTTTCTTTACGTACTATACTATGACTTCTTTACTTTTCTTTACGTACTATACTATGACTTCTTTACTTTTCTTTATGTACTATACTATGACTTCTTTACTTTTCTTTACGTACTATACTATGACTTCTTTACTTTACTTTATGTACTATACTATGACTTCTTTACTTTACGTACTATACTATGACTTCTTTACTTTTCTTTATGTACTATACTATGACTTCTTTACTTTTCTTTACGTACTATACTATGACTTCTTTACTTTTCTTTATGTGCTATACTATGACTTCTTTACTTTTCTTTATGTACTATACTATGACTTCTTTACTTTACTTATGTACTATACTATGACTTCTTTACTTTTCTTTACGTACTATACTATGACTTCTTTACTTTTCTTTACGTACTATACTATGACTTCTTTACTTTTCTTTACGTACTATACTATGACTTCTTTACTTTACTTTATGTACTATACTATGACTTCTTTACTTTTCTTTATGTACTATACTGACTTCTTTACTTTTCTTTACGTACTATACTATGACTTCTTTACTTTACTTTATGTACTATACTATGACTTCTTTACTTTTCTTTATGTACTATACTATGACTTCTTTACTTTACTTTATGTACTATACTATGACTTCTTTACTTTACTTTATGTACTATACTGTGACTTCTTTACTTTACGTACTATTCTATGACTTCTTTACTTTTCTTTATGTACTATACTATGACTTCTTTACTTTACGTACTATACTATGACTTCTTTACTTTTCTTTATGTACTATACTATGACTTCTTTACTTTACTTTATGTACTATACTATGACTTCTTTACTTTTCTTTACGTACTATACTGTGACTTCTTTACTTTACTTTATGTACTATACTATGACTTCTTTACTTTACTTTATGTACTATACTATGACTTCTTTACTTTACTTTATGTACTATACTATGACTTCTTTACTTTTCTTTACGTACTATACTATGACTTCTTTACTTTACTTTACGTACTATACTGTGACTTCTTTACTTTACGTACTATACTATGACTTCTTTACTTTTCTTTACGTACTATACTATGACTTCTTTACTTTTCTTTATGTACTATACTATGACTTCTTTACGTACTATACTATGACTTCTTTACGTACTATACAATGATTTTTCATGACACATTTTACTATGACTTGGTCACGACCTCTGGTGTAATTCTTCTTCACCTTTCTGAACACATTTGTTCCCCGACTGCGTTAAAAACACGAGAGACAAGAGCGGTACGACCAGTTCATGATGCTTTAATGCTTAATGCCATTCAGTCTCAGCCTTTCCCCTCACATCACTCCATTACAATGGATTAAACCATTAAAAGAGGGATCAAGTATTTTAGCATTTTTATTCTGTAAGACACTTTAACGCCATTCCTGAAAGAGGAAACGCATGAGTTTGGTTCATAGCACATTCATGCCTGGCAAAGAAAGAAATATTAAGACTACATCAACAAAAAAATGTACAAATCATGGAAGCAAACAATATAAACAATATATTATATATAAAACATAGCAGGCATAATAAATATTACACATAAACAAAAAAACTAAAAGTAAACAGTTAACCTATTTGGTTTGGGCGATGTTTGGAATAAGGTTATAAATCACTGATCTGAAAAGCTGAACATCAGTGTGAATGTTAAGTAAATCTCCTGGAAAAGTTGTGTTCAACTGATTCACTCATTACAAAATATCCAACCCAAATCAATTTCTTATTAGTGTACACTAACAACATACAGACATTACTCTATGACCACGCTCTTGCTTGTGCCCTTGTGTGTGTGGCTTAACATTTGTCTCAAGAGTTGAATGTATACTCAAGCCATGATAGATATATATCAATATCTATATAAATATCAATATATATATAGATATATATCTATATCTATATAGATATATCTCTCTATATAGATTTATATATATACATATATCTATATATATATATATAGATATATGTATATATATAAATCTATATAGAGAGATTATCTATATAGATATATATATATATATATCTATATAAATCTATATATATATATATATGTTATATATCTATATATATATATATATATATATAATGATAGTATCTTATATTATATATATATATAATGTTATATATAAATCTATATAGAGGAGATATATCTATATAGATATAATATTATATATCTATATCTATATAATCTTTATATCTATATAGATACATATCTACTGTATATAACTATACATACATATATATACATATATATATATATATATATACATATATATATATATATATATATGATATACATATATACATTATATTATATCCCTATATATACATATATACATATATATATACATATATATATTATCTTCCATATATATATACATATATATATATATATCTATATATCTAATATATATATATAACATTTATATATACATATATATATATACATATATATATATATATCTATATCTATCTATATATATATATATATATCTATCTATATATATATATATATATATATCTATATATATATATATATATATATATATCTATATAGCTATATATCTATATATCTATATATCTATATATATATATATATATATATATATATATATATATATATATATATAGAGAGAGAGATAGAGAGAGATATAGATATATATAGATATATACATATCTACTGTATATATCTATATATAGATATACTGTATATCTATATCTCTATATATAGATATAGATATACTGTATATCTATATCTCTATATATAGATATATATAGATAAATACAGATATATACATATCTACTGTATATATCTATATATGTAGATATGTATGTATCTATATATAGAATTCAGGATATTCCTCAGAACAGCTTTAGTCACCCATATTCAGTCATTGTTTTGTTTTTTTAGGAAATCAACTCATTAGTTCAACAGACCAAATGGCATCACTTCAACCACCATCAACAGTGAAGGAGCGTCTGTGTGCTGGAACATGAACGGCTGTTTTGGACCTTTTAGGTGCACTTTTTGTTGGGAATCTTCCGGCTACTTCCATTGTTGGGTGTGTTCACAGGAGATGGGAATCAGTTTTGGTTCAGTCAGGAATCGAGGACCATGTTATCATTCGAACACTAGACATTCAAACACGCACACACGCACACACACACATTCACTCACACACACACCTGTACATGAACAGACACAAACAGCAAACAATAAATTCTAATCCATTGTGTGACTGTAAATGTATATTCACTCCTTAGTGATTCTTTTACTTAACATAGATAACTGTGCAATGTTCTTTTTCTTTTTTGTTAAAGCAAACCAGGAGTAGTATAAATATTAGGAGGATGTCCTCGGTGCTGTTGTTTTTTTTGTTTTTGTTTTTTTGCCACGTGTAGAGAGCATTTTCAAGACTCAGTGTTCTTCTCTTTGACTCTGGTGACGGAGAAGATGCAGGATTCAGCTACACTTCCAGTCCGGGTCACACTCCTCCCCCCCAGTCCGCCTTAAGGTCCCAGCCCCAATAATGCTACTTCCGTTGCAAAGTGCAAGCAGTTAATGTCTCTCTGCCTCTCCCTTCCATTCGAGAAATTCGGGAACCAATGCAACAGCAAAGAAAGAAAATGTTCAAAATGCAATAATGGTACGATCAGTGTCCAAAAAAAGCAACCAGAAGGGAGAGGGCAGCAAGAGAGAGTGCATTCGTGTCTCAAGAAATTCAGTCCATCGAAGCAAAACAAGTGTTCCTTATTATGTCCACATGCCACTGATCAGCTGTTTGGAAGAGTGGTTATACCTCCCTAGAAAAAGACACAAACAAACAACATTAATACACAAATCTAGAAGCAAATTCAATATAATTTCTTCAAATTAGAGGAATAATTGAAGTTAAAAGAGAAGATTAACAGCTTTTAATGTAGTAAATCTTACAGAAGTAGTGACTTACGATGCAGTGAGTGTGGAGTTGAGGACAAGAGTGGTGCGTATCCTATACAGCTGAGCTAGCGTCAGCTTCTTGTGCTGCTGTGCCGGTGATTTCCTCTTTTTAGGCGACATTTCCCCCGAATCACCGGTGGCTGTCGACTCTTCTTTCCTTTCTTCGCAGGCAGTTGAAGCCGTTTCCCCGTCTGAACTGTTGCTTTGGGACTCGGTGCCATCGCATGGTTCTGTGGGCGCCGTGTGGCCGTGCCTGACCTCCGCCCTCCTCAGGGTGGCAGAGAGTTTGCCGGAGGTCGTGCTTGAGCAGTCGTCAGACTGGTCGAGGTCACTGGAAAACAGCTCCGTGCAGTTCTGTCCCAGCTCCGTCAGGCTTCTACTGTGTGCCAGCGGCGATGTGTCCATGTCCCTACATTTCAACTGGTCCTGCGCCTTAGAGCTGAGTGGGTGTGTGTAGGATGAGGGGGTTTTACCATAGAGGCGCTGCAGCAGATTGTCCTCAGAGCGGGACAAGGCCAGAGTGGACAGACCCTGGAGGCAGTGCAGTCGTGGCTGAACATGAGGCCGTCTGCGAGGTTTAGAGGACTGGACTACTGACACCTGGGACCCCAGTGAGGCGGCATCCTCCTCCTCCTCCTCCTCCTCCTCCTCCTCCTCCTCTTCTACCTCGTGTAATTCTGCCTCCATGACCTCCCCGTCTCCCTCCTCTTCCTCGGCCTCCTCTCCTTCACTCTGGCCGGGTTGAGGCTGAAGATCTTCCAGGAGGGATTTAGGGGAGAGCGTACCGTAGGCGCTGTCCATGGAGAGCGAGCGACACTGGGGGTCCAGGTCCTTGCCGCCAGGCCCCGTCTCCTCATCGTGCTCCGAGAAAACACTGGAGTGAACTCTGAGGGGGCTCGTGGACTGAGACTGCTGCACCTCGGACCTTTCAGAGGGAGGATCCACATCAGAGTCTTTTTCACTGGTTCCCTCGAGGTTCATGGGGGAGGGAGGCTCTGGGTGTTCGCCTGGTTCATCAATGTCCATCACTGACAGGGTCTCAGTGGAACCATCCGATTGACTGAAAGGAGAGATTTGGTCAGTTGATTGGATCGACTCTGAACAACATTTGGTATTGGACGATACTTTTTCTTTATGCCAGTGGGGAAAGAAATGCTTGAATTGAGATGTTTGTTCATTAAAGAAATAAAAAAATTAATTGTAGGAAGTACGATGATGCAATTACTTGTACAATAGCAGGCGTTTAGAATATATTACAGTTGATTTTTTACAGTGTACTACCTTGAGTTTTGCTGGTTTTTGTGCCTCACGCATGGGGAACTTGAGTTGCTGCTCTCATCTTCCTCCTCCTCTTCCTCCTCGCCCTCCGTACTTCTCTTCAGGTTGTTCTGCTGCCGGAGGACCTCCTCAGTGCGAAGCCTCTGGAGCTGGTTCTGCAGGGTAAAAGACACATTCAGTATGCAACCCACAGTCTCTGAAATCTCATTTCCCAGCTCCATGTATTAAACTCTTAATAAGATATGAACTTGCTCTCCAACCTGGACGTTGCAGATTGCATCGGTCCAACTTCGCCCCTGGGCGGCGCTGTTGGCTTGGAAAGTGTAAGCTGCCACTGCACTCTTAAACTCATTGAGGTAGATGAGGATGAACGAGCCTACAGAAACAAAAAGCACCAAAATAATCAGTCTGTGATCTCCAGTGGTGGAATGTAACTAAGTACATTTACACAAGTACATTTTATAAAAGGTACGCTTACTTTACTTGAGTATTTCCAATGTATGTTACTTTATACTTCTACTCCACTACATCTGTCCGACAGTTTGTTACTTTAAAGATTGATTGAAGATTTTTCACCCAGCTCCAAATTTGGTTTGTTATAAGCTGAAGGAAGAATTCTTCTACTTCTTAAGCTAAATAAACTATTTTTAAACCCTCAGCTGGAAAATGCATCATCACTAAACTGAAAGAAAAAAAGACTTACGTAAGAGAAACATGATTCTCAGAGGACAGCGACGCTACAAACATGTGATGATCTTATAGAATATGATGCATTGCTGAAGACTAAACTACCCGACGTGATATAAAGGTGAGCACAACCTTAAACATTTACAGCCGTAAAATGCATCATACACATTAATATTAATCCAAAAAACACATATAGGGAACATTTCTACTGCACAATTCTTCCTCTGGTCCCTCACCAGGGTCTTTGAGCTCCTTGCAGACGACATTGTGGATGAGGAGAGGCTGGCGGATGATTTTGACTTTCTCCACTCTTTTCACCGGCTTGGTAATCAGCAGCAGGTCGGTGAACAGGACACAATAGACGTCCATCTGCGGAGGAGATAAACTCATCTCATGTCTGACGGAAACACATTTTCTTTTGTTCTACAGGTCAACCGTTTTATGTGAAATGTGAGGCGACCGCGCGGCGAACGCGAGAAACCAGATGTTGAGTGTAAAGATAAGAAGCGCTCATCGTGTGTTTACAAGCAGCCATGGGAGTCGGTCTTACCCTGCTGTCTTTGCCCTCTTTCATCTTCAGCGCTCCCTCAAGATGCAGCTGTCGAGTCTCCTCCGGGGAAGTTCCTCTCATGGGAGCCATGAGGTCGAAGCGGTTGTACTCCTTGAGGATCTGACAAAGACAAAAAAAAAAAGCATGAAGCCGAACGTTAACATAAAGTCTCGTATCTGACAGAGAAGAAGAAGAAGAAGACGTGGGAAAGCACTCAAGCGACCCCCCCCCCCCCATAAATCGTTTCTTACCTTCTCCACTTCTTCACTGCTGCCTTCTACGGCCTCGTAGGAGTCTAGTCGGGCAGAAATGGTGGCCAGCTTTTGTTGTTCCTGACGCTGTCGCATCTTGGACTCCACGCTGTTGATGAAGCCCTCGACTGCAGCCACCTTGAGGAGGAACAACACACATGTTCATTGTTTGTGCTCGATGCAAATGTCCCCTGTGACCTTTATACTAATACATATTATATCATTACATTATAATTGCTCATGCATTACTGTAAAATGTTATATCATATTTATATTTTACTTTTGTATTTGGCTGACGTGGAGCTCATTGTGAAATATTTTGTACAGAACGGCACCTAATAATTATTTTAATAATGGATTAATATTTTCTCCATTAAATAAACATATATATAATAAATACAATAAATACTATAAATTAAATAGTAAATATTCTGAATATATTGAGAGCTCAAAGTGGCTTTAAAAAAAAAAATGTAATTAAAAGAAAAATGTTTTGTATGCAAAAATTCCTAATTTGTTAAGTAACCAAAGTTATCAAATAAATGTAATGAAGTAAAAAATAAATATATTTCCATATGATGGTAACACGGTAACATCCCACCACCGTCCTCACCATGCTGTTGACGATGTCGCGGGCCGACGGCTCGTCCGTCTTCTTGAGAACACTCTTCAGCAGGAGTGGATATTTGGTGAGTCTCTGGTGAGGCTTCGCCAACATGTCGGCCAGCTTCAGACGGTTACACTGCTTGTGGGTCTCCGCCCACTGCATAGAGCCAGACAAAGGAAGGAAATCAGACAATTAATTAGTCAGAAATATGAAGACAACAAACCAGGAGTGTACTGCGAGCATCTGAGATTAGTTCACAGGCGAGAGGGCGGCGAGGACTGACCGTGACGTAGGTCCTGAAGAGCTCGTTGTCCCTGAGAAGCGTGCGCATGTTCTCCATGCAGCCTTCCTCCTCCATGCAGTAACGGATGTAGGGCTGGAACCTGGAGCCAAACTGAACACACACAAAGAAATACAAGCATCAGAGATATTACTCACGTCAACCTGAGGGAAAACTTATGTCCTTATGCAACAGCATTATGTTCTTACGGCATATGAAGGTACTTCAAAAACAAACTGATGCAATAAAAAGGTGTGATAAACATCAGCTTGAATGATCAAAATGGGGAAATATGTAGTGACACAAGAGTACTATACTTTTCCTGTAACCTTCAATCGGTTGGTTAAGACAGAGAAGGGTTTTTCCTCTAACTTCAACCAGTTGATAAAGAAAACACGCAACCTTTTCTGAGAAATGAGTCATTTTACTTTAGTTTGACCTCCTGAGCGAAGACATTACAAACCTACAGAATGTCTAAGACACAGCTTATAAACCAAACTGGAACCTCTCAGAAGATTTAAGGTCCGTGGGGGTTTGTACCTCCAGTACAGAAATGAATCAGCTTGTTAATGGAGATGTTGGAATATATTTACGCTGTGATTACAACTCACCGTCCTGAAGCCGTGGTGGAGGTCGGTGGGGTCGAGCAGAGCCCGGGCCTGCCTGGCCTTCTCCAGGACGGGCAGCATGACCTGGTTCCACAGGGACGTGTGGAGGCGGACAAGCTCCTGGATGTTACTGAACAGCTTGGCGGGCTCCACCTCCGTCAGCAGACCGCTCTCCTGCAGGTTCAGCAGCCCACACAAGAACAGCTGTGGAGGTGATACAAAGGAATATGAGTTTCTTCTTCTTTTTATTTAAAGGATTTAAAGGGTTAAAATTCTGAAAACATGAATAATTAGTCGTTATGATCAGAACTGATATATAATATTTTTATGGCAGTTTTGTGACGCAGACATTTGTCCTCTCAGGACATCAGAGGCACAAGGGTTAAGCTTACATACGGCCTTTAAAGCACATCACAGGTTAAAAGTCTTCTTGTATCGCTTACTGAGTAGTGATAAAGAATAGTGTTTAATCTCACCCCTAAAGAATGTCATTTATCTCAGTACAGAAGCCAGTTAATCTTTACAGCGCTCCTCTCTGCACTTACATCAGTGATGACTCGGAGTTTCTTTATGTAGGTTGCCTCCGTCTGCAGCAGCTCCCATATCGCCTCCTGCTGGTGGAACTGTCGCCGTGTCAGGGACTGCACACACAAACGCAGATCATATTATTAAATATAACAGATACATTTGTGACGCTACGTGCTGTGCTTAGGTTTTGCAGCATGTCGTATATATATATATATATATATATATATATATATATATATAGTATAATTTGCCTAAAGTCCATGTCCATGGAGATTAAATGTCTATATTTGTGTATTATTTGTATACATCTATTACATTTTTGTTTGTATGTAAGCTATTCATATTCATAAGAGGTCACTATATCGTGTTGTTAGACGCAGTTGTTGCCGAGTCATGCCCGGTGGAATGAGTCATGTAAACAAAACTGTTGACTCATTCATTCATTCTCTCAAAACACCAGAATAACTTGTTCTGATGTTTTCCAGAAACTCTCATGACCAACTTCCAGTCAGTGAAGCGGGGGCGCTGAGCGGTGATATGGATCCGTCCCGCTGTCCTGACTAGTCACGTACACATTAACAGCTGGAAGCCACAGCGACGTTGTGCAATCATCGTTTACTGTGGCGTGTATTGACAGTTTACTGACAGCAGTAAAAGAGTAAATTGCTTTGTAAGCATCATTCAGGGGAATCAGGGCAGGTGACACAAAGACGCATGACAAGGAAGTAAGAGTCAGCAGTGTACCGGGAAGCAGGATGTCAGTATACCTGTACTGTGAGTAAGCAGCTGTCATTTAAGGAGGGATGGGTGAACGTGGAGGTTTATGCATTTCTTTTTTATTTAAATGTTCCCTTGCAGATAAAAAGGTTGTACCAATGCTAATACATACTGCATGAATACATCTCTATATATAGATGGATAGATATTGGGGGGGAGGCTTTGCATGGCTCTTACTTTTATTTTATTTATTTATTTTACCTCAAACAAAACCACAGCAATAATATTTAAGTAAGTTGTAGTAACTTGGTGCTCACAATGTGTGTGTGTGTGTGTGTGTGTGTGTGTGTATGTGTGTGTGTGTGTGTGTGTGTGTGTGTGTATATAATATTGCTTCTTCCTTTAGGCTCATTCATTTTTCCCCTGCCAAGTTTTTATTTGATTTCAGTTTCCAGTCTGTGTAAACACAATTACCCCCCCGTCCCCCCCCCCCTGTCCCCCTCCAGCCTGTGTGTGCTGTACCTCCGAGTTGTCCAGTAGCATCTGCCAACTGTCCTCCAGGCTCAGGTTGGTCTCCTCCTCCTCGTCCTCCCAGGAGTCCTGGTGGAAGGAGAGCTGCTGCGGCACCTTGGGCAGTCCGAACAACATGTAGGAGTTGAGTTTGCTCTGGATCTGCTCCAGACGGTCAGCCTCCTGCGATGAGACGGGGATGATTTAAAAAAAAGAACAAGCCTAATTAATTGGAACAAGGTTAGCGGGCGAGACAGCGAGAGGAGACGCGAAAATAACTGTCAATTTCTGTCCTTTTGTGTGTCGATTTATCGTTACACTCAAACTGTAAGTAAAGATGAGTCCGAGCATTAGCATATAAATCCTGTCTTTACTGGCGCCTTAATTCTTAAATCCAACAGTAGCTGCTACTCAGCCCTTTGTTCAGTCTGACAG
Source organism: Cottoperca gobio (assembly GCF_900634415.1). Taxonomy (NCBI): domain Eukaryota; kingdom Metazoa; phylum Chordata; class Actinopteri; order Perciformes; family Bovichtidae; genus Cottoperca; species Cottoperca gobio. The sequence continues at coordinate 2,797,126 of NC_041361.1, forward strand.
GCCTTACGTAGTTATGAAAATGAGCTCTGTGCATTGAGACCACTTTAACAATAGAAGACTCGGGAGTGGGGGCAAAAGCTACAGCATGGAGGGGGAAGATGGAGCAGGGGTTTATGGGTCATGAAAGCCTTCGACAAATTGCTGCTCCACGTCCACTAACACAGAGAAATTGTACAACGCATTTAGGAGTAAAGTTCAGTTTAGCACTTCTTTTTTAAAGTTTTGTGAAAGGAGGCACTGACAGTGGTTCATCCCTACAATGTGGACGGTGCAAGAGGTCCAGGTCCTGGGGAAGGATCTCTGGCCCTGGAGGGGTTAAGGGGGACGTTTAGGGTGAATAGAGATGAGACGGGCAGTGACAGATGACTGACAGATACTGCCTCTATCTGACATCTGTTACTGTGCAGGATGTGACCTCAGGGGAGAGAGAGAGGGAGACAATAGGAGTGTGTGTGTGCTTTATTAGACTGAACTTTGATTATTATTGTTGAAAACCTCTGATACAGAAGTGAAAGGAAAGCTTTGACACTTTGGGATTAAATATTGAGCTTTGGAGGTGCTGGAAGGAAGATGTTGTTACCTTTGGACGGAGCCAGGTTTGCCGTTTCGAGTTAACGTATTTCCTAAAATGTCACACTATCGTCAGTGAGCCGAGTTGTTTGAATTGAACATTGGAAAGAATTGAGCGAGGCTTTTCCTCCACCTACTCATTCCCAGAGGAAAGTATGCGAGCCAACAACACGAGACTTCGAAGGGAAATTACCTCACCAAAACTCGGGGGATACGGCCTTTCCGACCCCCCTCCCACTGCTGCTTGCTACAGGACAATGTTTTTTTTCAATGTCTGGGAAGCAATCTGGCCCCCTCACAACTTTTTCAATTTCTGTTTTACAGCCAAAGGGGAGAACGCTCCACTTTGCTTAAAACAGCTCTCTTATACTTCACGTGATCCCGTCTGTGTGATCAGTGTTACCTTGCCGAAGGGCCCCGTTCCAGCGTTGGAGCTGAAGAAGCCACTGAAGCGGCTGGCGGCACGGTTCTTCCAGCTGTCTGGACCGGCCCCGACGCCGCTCAGAGAGCCACCGACCCCTCCCAGAGCTTCAGGGGTGGGAATATTCGTCTCTCCCAGGTACTCTGTCATGTTCTTCCTGCGTCGAGCCTGACCCTGCAGAGGACAGAGAGAAACATTTACACAGGGAAAGAAATGATAACAGAAAATGAAAGAGGACAGACTGAGGGATTTTGTCAACTCAAGTGGAATGACAAAAGTTTCCAGTCAGACGGATGGAAAGAGACAATGAAGGAAAGAGAGAAATATACAAGGACAGGACAAACAGGAAATCAGAGGGGAATTCTGTGCAGAGGATGACATCAGCCGGACCGTTAAAGCTATCCTAATGATCACAAACAGGAGAGGGAAGGACTGCCATTTCCTTCGCGGCGAATGCTCATTACATCACAAGGAGGTTGTTCCATAAGAACAGACTGCCCCCGAGTCTGGCCATTGTTCCCCCCCCCCCCCCCCCCTCCATTGTTACCCTGTCAGCAGGCCCTGCCGCGCACCCTCGCTCATGCAATCTCTGTCCACTTTACGAGCACCAGCAAAGCAAACAAACAGGGGCCACACTCAGTATCTGAGGAAGCAGTTGTTTTTGCCGTTAGAGTGAGGAATCTGCTGGTGGGGAGTCAGGACACTGACCCCGCTTCAAACACAGTGACAAGGAACTTACATTCCAGGACGATGTTGCTGAAACTGACCGGCCATTCCAACTAAATTCTTTTACGGATTCCCCCCCCCCCGCCCCCTTCACATGCACATGCAAACACAATGCAGGCAAAACACTTATGCCCAAAGCTGGTAGGCTGCGAGGCCACAACCCCCCCCCCAAAAAAAGAAACATTTATATAAATACAGCAAAAACTTCCGTTTGGTCGGATACAGGATGTGTTAAGCTAATAGCCTCGCGCCGAATATTGAGTGTAAACAAAAATATAGATGAAATGATCTTCTAACCTAAAAAGAAACGGAGAAGAAGAGTGTGCAGCCGTACAGGTACCCTCTCCACCAGTCAGAGGGTAGCCCGGGGGACGAGGCCTGGGAGGTGAAGTCTACACTGCTGCTGGTAAAGCTTATTGCTAAGTTATTGCTGTAAGCATGTGGTAATTACTGAAAGATTCTCATCTCCCCCTCTCTTACATCATCTGAATTCCGATGGCTTGGTAGAAAGAAGACTTGTTTATGCTTTAAGTTAGAAAATCTAACTAAAACTGTAGCGTTGACAAAAGCAGAAGCACAGACGTTTCTTGCAGCAACACGCACACGGGATACAAAACATCTGAGGTTGTGCATCCCAGCTCCTAGAAGTAAACACCTTCCATTACACTTCAGATAAAGACTTATCAAAGTATAGAAGTCAGTGGCATGTATATGTAACAAAAAGACATGTAAACATTATGAATAGCTCTCGGCAAATTGTTTAGCATTTCCCATTTTAGGAAGAACGTGGCCAGAGCTTTGTGAAACCACTTAACGAGAGTAAAAGGCGCACAAGTGGCCTATACAGAGTTGCATAACAAGATAGTAAATCTGAGTGGGGGGGGAGGGGGTCCTACAGGTTTACAAAAAGCTTTTAGTCCTTTTATCTTTTTTAAAATGATGATGACCAAAGAGGAGAGTGACATAACTGCAAATAGACACGTTTGGCTTTAACACAGAAAGTAGAGTGAAAGGGGAAATGGGACACATTTATAGTCGCTGTAGTGAAAGGGAAACAAGCCTGGACCCATTTAGGGATTTCTTTTTTATTTCTTTTTTTTTTTTAAGGGGGACAATCTGGGCCAACTGGCCAAGGACACAGGTGTCAGGAAGTGTTTAGTCTCCATGGACAAACAGGGAAAGTCTGGACCCTGTGCTACTGACAGCAAACCAACAGGCACACCGAACCCTGGTTAGTTTAACGTCCGAGGTACGTGACAGCTGGCGTCTACGTCTTTACAATAAAAAAAAACAGATATCGGAGCTTTTCTTACAAAAAAACGTGTTTCGGCATTTAACATGAATACAAATCTGACAAACGGATGAAGAAAGCAAACATCTTGAATATCACAAAAGACAAGGCCAGGAAGCTGCTATTAAAAATGACACAGGGATAGAAGCTACGGACAGTTTCCCACCACATTCACAGTGCTCACCATTGAAGCCAGAGGCATGTCAAAAGTAACAAAAACCATCCTAATCCTTCAATTGGATTCATGGATCGCAGCCCATTCTGGAACCAGCTGCTGCGCTGTGTCAACTTCTAGCCTCCTCTCTCTCTCTCTCTCTCTCCCTCTTTCTCCACATCCACCGTGGAAGCACACACACATCCACGCCGTCCGTACTTGTGTCGCCAAATCCGTCCGAGAATAGCCGAGTGACAACTGTAACACTGCCGCGTTATTATTCCCCCACCAAGAGACTTGTGTTGAACTTCATTCGGGCCTCAAAGCGTCCCGTTCAGGCTGACGGGGTCCTGGTTTGCGGTGTCTGGCGGCTGCGTCCTGCCGTGCTCAACAGCAGCTTCTCTTTGAAGCGGGACGTATCTCTGTCCTGCTGTCCAAACAGTCAGTGGTTGCATTTCATACAGACACTGGCCTGAAGTCATAGCAACAAGGAGGATCTCGCCTCATTGTGTCGGGCAGGAAAGAGGAGGCAGGACCGGGGCAAAAAAATAAATAAAAAGGGTGGCTGATCTGAATATTTGGAGGTGGAGTCAGGGTGACAGCTTGTAGGGAGATCCCTGGTCCCAACACACATCCTGGTGCTCTTTAGGTCAGACTCTACGGGCTGCTCAGAAGTGAGAAACAAACCAACTCACTACTTATGCAAGATTAGCTTTAATTCCCTGCAATGATCTGAATAAAGCCCGTGAAAATGACAGCGTGACTGTAAAGAGACGCTTCCTTCTTCACTCTCGTTTGAAGTTGGTCCACTATTCTCTGTGCTATCTCAAATCACTGTTTTGCCTGGAGACGTTCGAACAATGCCGAGCTAGCCGGCCAAAACAAGGAACAAGAAGTGCCCCGATAATGACCACACGGGAAATTCCCTTTGTTTATTTGCATGTTTAAGCACATTAAATAAGCTGCTTATCCCAAGTAGATAAGAACCGGCTCACCACGTCTGAAAACTTTGAAGAGGTCAAACTATTTGGTTGATTGACAGAAAATGTAACCAATCAAGGGCTTTAATTGTTTAACCTTTGTTTCCAGCTTTCTGTTTGATATCTTTGTAATCTAACTATCTTTGGGTTTGGTTCTTTCAAAGCACTTTACAGAGGGCACGGGCATTTTTCACAATGTATTTGACATTCGATAGACTAAACGATTAATCGAAAACAAATTTAAATACTTGTTGTTTGACGCCCTAAAAGGTTGTAGTGCTTTTAAATCAGAGTTGATTATATTTCTGCATGTTAACAATACTCAAACAGCTCGAGCAAATGCATCCTGATGGTAAACACTAAGCCGCTCTCAGTCGTGTCTGGTTAACTTATTACGTTTATACGGTTTCCCTTGTGCCTCCTGTGTAAACCTGTCAGTCAGGACAGAGGGCAGCGAGCTGTGGGGGCCTCGCAGCCTTATCTTATCGCCATGGTTTGCGGCACTGACCTTGTCCTGGAAAGAGGAAAATCTTTAAATGGGAAGGGACTGTGTTAAAATAAGTGGTGACAAAGAAAGGGCAAAGTGAAGCCCCCCCCCCCCCCCCCCGACCACCACATGCGTCTGCCCTCTGCTACTGCCTTAATGTTAGTCAACTGATAACAACTCCCCTTGATCAGGTGGGTTGATTAACGATGGGAAAACGCACACACACACACATTCACAACCAGGAAATGGAAACTAAAATAAACCCCCCTTCGTGGTTGTCAACACATGCTGCATGGTTCACGGTCGTTTCAGTTCCAATAAAGAAGAGCTGATGACCATCCGACCGTGACACACACAGCAGCTTTCAGCCTGAGGTGAGAGAGGAGAGTTGTCAAAACAATGCTCCCTTTACTCCCCCCCCCCCCCCCCCCCCCATCATTCTAGCAGCTGACAATGGAGCCACCTTTGCACTTCAACCAAATACACAAGTCCCCCACACTAACAGACACATTTTAACTCCAACAAAACCCACCACAAACACGGGGAAAGGGTTGAACTTCATCAATTCAAAAGGTGAATCAATCTTTGTGAATTAAAACGTATTAGGGCTGCAACTACCAGCGAGTTTCATTGTGGACTCCTCGCTTATTTACGCTATAAAATGTCAAACAATAGAGAAAAAAGTCCAAACAGCCCAAAGTCAAATGTGTTTTCTCCATCTGACCAACACTCGAAAACTTAATGACTAAGAAAAACCTCCTTTTTAGGAAGCTAACAACTGTTAAGAAATAAGAAAAACGATGAAAAACAACAACAGCTGTTTGCATATTACATTTCTTTTTCTATCGACTAATCGCTGCAGCTGTAAAACATCAACAGGAGCAGCAAGAAATGCTACCGTCTTAGCCCTGCACACAGACGTGTCAGCAAACGTCTCACCTGACAGTCAGTTGGCTCTGGTTTCATGTCAGGAAGAGACGACTCAGGAATCTCATGCAGCAGGTCCCAGCTGTGCCACGATGACAGATGAGCAAAACGGACCATGTTTCCACAGGAAGATAAATAAATAAAATCCCCCAAATCTCAGCTATATATATATATAAAAAAAAAAAGTACAGAGGTAATAACAAAACTTCAGCAAGAATCCATTTCTAGGAAATGCCAGTCGAGAAAAGTACCGAGCAGAGAGAAGCATCGCAGCTACTGCACTGCCAACCTGATCCTGCAGACACTGTGCACTGTAGGCCAACGGTCACACGCATAACAATCATAAAAGGTGTGTGTTCACCCTGCAGTAATCTCCACCTTTAGGCACCAGGGGAAGTTCTTTGTCTTTCCAGACACACACACACCTTCACACACACACACACACACACACACACACACACACACACACACACACACACACACACACACACACACACACACACACACACACACACACACACACACACACACACACACACACACACACAACCTCAGCATGTAGCTCCTCCCACGCCATATGGGGAATAAATTCTCCCAGCACCTCTCGTAATTAGTTTAATTAGAGTGTAGGCTAAAAAACAAATTAGTCATCCTAATTCTTCACACACACACACACACACACACACACACACACACACACACACACACACACACACACACACACACACACACACACACACACACACACAGAGACTGAAAGACTGGACAAACTAGATTCAACTAAGAAACGTGTTTAATGATTCTAATATTAGATCTTAACAACAACACAAGAAGAAGTGAGTTTAATTTCCAATAATAAGAAAGTTATTTGACATTAAATGTCACAAAAAAATCATCAAGTTGCCCAAATGGAGGGATTAAGAAATATATAGCGAGGAATTTATCAATTAATCTGTAATCCCATTTAATTTTATCAGATAATAGTAAAAAAAGAAGAAGAAAACAATGTCAATCACAGTTTCCAGGTTCAAAGTCTTTCAACCTTCTCGTCCATCCAACAAACAAAACTGTTTACAACGATACCAGACGAACGCGGCACATGAGAGAATATTTGTTTTAATATTTACGGTTTTAGTTTATTTATTGAGGATGTTTTGATTTTTTCCCACATGTCTGAATATTCTTAATAATTAAAAGAGCATTGAATCTTTGAAAGAGTGTAGTAGGGTGTTATATTTTCATACATACAGTATAAATATATATATATATGTGGCATGGAATGGTCTTAAAATGACATTAATATTGTTTATCGCAAACATTTCTGGGACAATATATGTTATATAAAACGTATAATAAAATGGAGTTGCTGTGACAGGCCCACTAATCGTTGAAGCTCCAATACACTGAAATGAAACACAAACACAAACATATGCATAATGTGTATTGTATTCACTCGCATGTCAACAGTTGAAAGCAAACTTTAGAGTCTAACATTTATCATCAACTAAATGGTCGACACGTCTCACTGTATTAACAAACTATACTGTCTGCTGTGTGGATTACCTCATGTTTCAGTTCAATGAAGCCCTCTGTGACTGCCTGTGATTCGGCCATTGTCATTCAAAGTGGCTCTATGTTAATAGACGATTGTCCTCTATTGTGAGCGATCAGAGAGGCCCGACAGTGAGACAAGAGGAGGCTGTTGGATGCGATAGCGTGGCTGAGGAACAATCTCCCCACATTACCATCCACAGTTGTGTAATGCAGATGTGGGCAGAGAGGGGAAAAAAAAAACATTCTGGATGGCTCACTTTGAGAAAGAGGAAATAAATAATGACAATTGTGTCTGTAAAACGTCTTCCGCCGCTTCCTAAACAAAGGACACTGAGTGTATTGTGTGAGCCCAGTTCAGCTACGTGATTACAATATCATTCAACGCACCAACGCATGTGTCACTCTGTCACTGACAGTGAGAGGAGTGGCATGTGTCTAGTCGTCTTATTGTCCCAGCAGCTGAAACGTGGGCTCAATGCGTCTTCAGCTTTTACATTACAGTTCATTAGGATGCAACTCCCCAACAGTAAGAATCTTGCATGAACTTCAAATAGGTTCAAATCATTGAGGTTGCAGAACTCTGAAGGCTTCTGTCAGCGATAATATTTCACTGAATTCTTGTCCATCATAAAGATAACACTATCTGCTGTACCCCTCCCGTCTATTACATAACAAACTCTTCCAGGACGAGGCGACGCCAGCAGCCTCTGCTTCTGCACACACGTGTGAACTACAGTCGGGAGAAAGCTAACGCCGATCTTCAGGATCGATTGTTTAAAACACTTCCACATCTTCTATCGGGGGTCTTTTGTAATTGGTGGCCTTGTAATATCTGATTGAAATCCGCTATCGTCCCCTAATCCCTGAACCTCATGTTGAGCACCACTGACCCCCAGTATGGAGGTCTGCTCTATAGAAGTGAGTGAGGTTTCCCCTGCTGTGAAGGAGGAGTGCATTATGGGACGCCGGACCACTGACACACACACACATGGAGGATCCATTACCTGACATTAACTCCCTTTGAAAGCCAAAATCATCCAACTGCAAACTGTAATGAGATCCTGGATCAAATAATCCTCCGGTAAATTCAAACACTTTACCCTCTCACGTGGGTTTTGTGTATTTCACCTTGACTCTGAGGCAGAGTTGGCCCGCCACTTTAGTGTTGTATTCAGCGTGCTATGGCAACGGATGGTCTTGTTATATAAAAGCTGGCAGACGGCGGGATCAATGCACTGTACGTACTTCTAATCACAAGGTCCCAGACGGTCCTGTTATCTTTGTGACGACTGTAAAACTTGCAGTTTCTGTTCTCGGGAAAAGGAGAGACGAGCGAGCCTGAAGTCAAAGAGTGTAAGTCCAAGTGTGTGTGTTCCCAAAAGCTGCTGTGATACTGTAGCAGCAATGCCCATATTTTGTAAGTCTCCTGTGTATAAAGATTTGGTTTTTTTTGCCTCAAAGCTGACGTCATAGTGCTCTGAATATGGACCAAAAACATCCTGAGCCTGACCCTGGGGAAGAATTACTTTAACATACCAAACAGGTCAAAGGAGTCACAGCTTCTACAGCGTACACAGAAGGATTCACTAATGTGGATCTCATCTCACTTCAAATGTAAACACAAGATGTTGTTGTCTGATGTTCTAAATGTGTTTTCCTAAATCGCCCACGCAGGTTAAGAGTTGAACTTGTTTCAGATCACTTGACACAGAGCTGATATTGTAAGGGTTAGCGGACCCTTTGTGGGTCTGCAAGATTGGAATTTGTCTTCGACCAATCAGAACGCTTGGCCGAGGCTCCCCGTTGTAAAATAATCAATCCGGATCATCAAAGCTCTCGGCAGCCTATCGCAATGCTGCCAGAGCCTATAAAATGTAACATGCACGCAATAATAAACCTGAAATACCCCGTTTAAACGAAAGAGTAACTCTATACAGAAAGGGACTTGGCTGTGTTTCCTCTCTGGCCTGGCACAAGCCGCTGCCACGCCGGCCCATGAATAATCCGGTCACTAGGCAAATATCTAAACTTCTTTGGGCAAAGCTCCTTGATTCCATAAAAAGCAGGCATACATGAGTTTAATGGCGAGTGCCAAAGCTGCTGCCATAGAAACTCAAGAGATCGCACTCACTGCCCACATGTCCAAGTAGAGCTTTTGTCCTGCAAATAGCTTTCATAAAATATGGGCTGGCACCCAACATGGATCACAGGGTTTCTGCTGTTGAGTCTGTTAAAGACAAAAGTATCCAATAGACTTCAATGAGCTTTGGATCATTGGCAGGAGACTCTTCTTTGGATCCAAGAGAGAAATAATTTATGACTCATTCTTTAGCAAATAGTTTCACAAAAGACAGAGAAATGAGAACTGCGGGGCTGCAAATCACCATTTGTTTTCATTTTTTGATCAATTATTTGGTCGATAAAGAATCCAAAAACACAATTTGTTTAAAGATCCGCTCCAGACATCTTTTAAGGTGTATAAAAAATATTCTTTTGTCTGATACGATTTTTCCACAACAACAAAAAGAATCTTAAAAATTGCATTTGAATCGTTCTCCCTCATTTGTTCATTGCAAAAGTTCAACTGCTGGACGCGATGTGTCTCCAACATCTCTAAAGCGTTCATTCTCAGTGTACGTGCCTCAAGTTTCCACATCGCACACATGCAAGTTGCATATTGGACCATGAATAATATTATACACAGTACAGTCTAGACCTGCTCTACATGGAAAGTGTCCAACGGTAACTTCTGTGTGATGTCAAGGTTAGCGAGCAGAACGTCCATCATTCTGCACAGCGAAGCTCAAACACCCCCGTCAAGTCACAAAGAGTAAAACATGTTTGAGCGGTTTAAAGAATTAATTGCACATATTCTGTTGAATAAACCAACAAATCCACTGCTCTACAGAAATGTCTTTTGTAACTCCATACATCTACACTGCAGAAAGTAAGAGGACAGACGACACCAACATTCAGAAGGGGGGGGGGGGGGGTCAGACCTCCAGCAGAAGCATCAGAAGCAGCGCATCACTGCCCCCCTGAGGACCGAACGCATCACTCGCTTCACTCTCTCCACATTCACCAGTCGTCACCCGCAGTGTGGGTTTATTGACACTCTTTGGCAAAAGTCCTTGACGAGACACTACCTTTTCAAAACGGTTTAGTGCTGTTCATCACAAATACGCAAAGAGACTGGCACTCGTGCTGGAGGTTAATGTTCCTCCTGTGTAAGGGTGGTGCGATACAACATGTGGTATTCATTTGATAGAAAGTAGTACCAGGTAGTGCCAGGGCCAGAATCACCAATAGGAGCATTGATACTGCGTCTTCCCGCACAGAGGACGACGACACTATGATGACTCAAATTTGAGCAACTGTTTTAAGATCCGGCAATAAATAATAACACACGCCGGTGAACAACACAACTGTTCACGTACAAAACATTATTGTGCCGACACAAATCCCTGCTCCTGCTGGAAGCGGATGTGCTCAGCGACCACTTTGATTCGGCTCCTCTTCAGTGACAGCGTTGTTCACGCAGAGGAAGACATTTCAAATGTAGATTTTTCTAATAATGTAATGTAACATTTGTAGGGCAGAGCCGGAGAGCCCTGTGAAGATGTAGCTGTTAGAAATAGAGCTGAACCAGTCAAAACTAATGGATTTATTCAATTAAATCATCTCTAAAAAGGAAAAATACAAAACATTTGCTGGTTCCAGCTTCTGAAATGAGAGGATTTCATGCTTTTCTATGTAAATTGACTGTTGATTATCCTCTCCCCTAAACATTGTCTATTGCTATCACAGTTTAGATTAACATAATTCCTAATTCGCAGCTGTATGGCTAAAGAATGATGAATGTGTCTTATTGCTAAAACTAATCCATGCCATGCTGAAAGACAGCTCCATCCTCTTTAAGAGTGACGACTGTGGGCCCGTGTCACAGAGTCGTAACATGACCCTCACGGCATGTTTGGCTCATCCTGCAGGCCTCAGACAGCCGCTCAGCGTCTCTCATCGGTAACAAAACAACCACTTCCTGTCGCTGCAGGAAGTGGTAAAGTGGCACAGATTGTTACCATCATATGAGACTCAAGGGTTCAGTCGGCAGCACCGAGCACACACACACACACACACACGAGTGTGCGCACAAAAGACACACACTGCTGCCATTAGACTAGAGAGGAAATCCAAAAATACATCCCCAGCGTTCTGCTGGGCAGATAAAGGTAAAGCAATACGATGAGGTCATGGTGGGATTACCATGACATACTGCACTGACACAAAGCACCATGGGACTGAAGAGGAGGTGAAGTTATGGAAAAATCGTAAAAAGGGTGTGGTAGTGCGAGTCACTGGGTGTGTCTGTGTGTGTCTGTGGTTTAAAAGGAGTGGTGTATTTTGGTGTGATGAGTCTGAGAGACGGTTATGAGCTGGAGCGTCACATTAAATATAACCACCGTCAAAGTGATGCTACTGTGCTGTCGGGGCAGATGCAACTCACCAACAGATCCACGTTTTCTTTGCGCCCCAGAGACCCATGCTCCACCCTCTCGCTGCCCGGGGTGAGGATGTAAGGGCTCTGCCCTTCAGAGGGCTTCATGTTGGGCAGACTGAGCGATCGCAAGTCCTTCACACTCTGCTCCACCTTCAGCTCGTCACCTAGTCGGGCTAAATGAAAGAGAGGAAGAGGTTGATCAGTCTGGAGAAGAGACTCCTGTCAAACTTGCACATTCTTATCTTTATCCGTGTTATTTATGACTATGTCCAGAACATTTTAAAGTTCACTGCGCTGTTTTTGTTTTGAGCTGAACAGCACAAGCGAAGTATTGGGCTCTCTGGTGTTCCTTGACGTTAAACCTGTAACAAAGTCTTTCTTTGGCCACTTGAGGGCAACAGAAACAAGCTGTCGACACAGTGTTTGGTCTCCACCAACTCCTAAAGGAAATATATGTTTGTTTAGCTGCTAATTGCTCCTCTATGTTCACCAGCTGGTCGCCAACTTGGTCTTTTTGTTCCTGGCCAGGAAGCGATCAGACATTTATTTGATAAAACGCGATGAGAGCAGTGCGAGCGAACCGAAACATTACATTTGCGCGCTGGAAAATCAAAACAATGAGCTGAAATACGATGAACTGTCATCGACTCGAGTCGAGTAGTTATGTGATGCTTTGATCGTGTAAAAATACTTATTATAGCCACTTTAATTAGAGAGAAAATCTGATTGAAGGAGTAAATAATATATTTAAAAAAGAGCAGCAATGATTCTCAGTCATGGTCTTTATGAAAACCTCTTGACCATGTGACCAAACAGCTGCGGACTGTTTGCCCTCGACCTCCGTCTTTCCGACTGCATGTAACTCCAGACTGCGCGTTGGGAGGGTTACAATTTCAAAAGAATAGCAATTAGTCATGGCATAGGATCTCTTTTATGGAAGGCTTAAATGGGCTTTTGATCCAGGAACTGCAGCAAGTGTAACCGGCGCGATGGTGGAGCAGAGGGGACCATTCCCACTGAGGCTGGCAGAGTGCAATACTAAGAGTCAAGGGAGTCTTAATGACGCTTCTGGACACAGATTGAGCAGAACAGTTGCAGGTTTTTCCTCTTGTAGTTCTGATAACTTGGAAGGATCCAGTCCACGGGCGTGAGAGGAAACCGGCCTACGCCATCTGTCCTGCTCAGTCATTGTTAAAGGCACACAGATAAGAATGGCGTGACGTCTAAAACACACCGAGTGAAAGGCTTCCTACGAACAAACAACAACACTTTCTATCGCTGCCGTTATAAATGACTTGGCCCAGTTTACGGTGCGATTGTTTGCCCACAGTCCTTTCGCAAATGAAAACAACTGAACGGTGATTATGATTGAACAGATAAGTTAGTAAAAAATGAATCATATGCTACCAGCAATGTTGTTTACAAGAAAAAAACATCTGGCTGGCTCTGGCAACACCTTTATTTAAACTGGTATGTAAAAAGATGTTGCAACAGGACAATGACAATGACGGGACTTTATCTACCGCAGAAATCTTTTACGAAATGTACTTTTAGTTCATTTGATTTGCATAAAGTGCAGCTGCATAAGATCGGACGCTGCTGCAGCTCACGTGTTGGTTGAATGGAAGACACTTTTGGGAGTGTAAGTGAAAAGAGGAAGGCTATATGTGAGGAGATATTACAAGAACAGCCTTTTAATATTCTTTGACTCAATTATTGCTGTAAACAGATAACAAATGATATATTTAACAAGCTTAATATGCGTTAGTGGCTGCTTAAAACATCTTTTGTATTTGAACGAAGAGCTTCTGTAAAGTAAGTTTATAATGAATCTTCTACGTCTGATGTCTCATCGCTTTGATCTGGTTGTCTCTCTCCCTCAATGTGTGTCCAATAAAACAGTGCCTGGAGTTTTACATCTGCTTTTCTCAGAAGATACAATTCAGACACAGTCATCAATCTGCAGCGATAAATCAAGCATAGCGGCCTGTTTGTAAGAATTTACTCCCATATTTTATGCCTCTAAACAGGAACGCCTTAAAATACATATTGCGTGAGGCCAAACACACCATTTTCCAGTGCAGTCTATAAGTAAATAAATTAAAAGGGCCACAAGAATAAGGTATTATTTGCACGGCTGGAGATGATTCTGTGCTGAAACTTGGGTCACGTGTTGAGTTTTTACCTTTGACTTTGAGGTAGTGTCCTCCGAAACGGTAGGCCTCAAAGTTGAGGGACAGCGGCGTGTTGGACTGATCCAGGAACAAGTCGACCCGGCACAGCTCGATGCCGTTCCTCTCGAACACTGGACCTAGAACCTCTCTGGTAACACAGAGAGAAAAGAGAAGCTGTTATAGTTCATATCAAACTCTTGAAATATGTTCTATGTGGCCGCTCCTCTTCCCCCCCCCCCCGCTTACCTCAGGGTTTTCTTTTTCATTGCAGGTACAATTTCTGTGTTTATGTCCACGTTGAGATCAAACTTAAGGCTGAAGCACTCCTTACTGGGGTCCTGCAGGGGGAACAGACACGCGGTTAGTTTACACAGGTGTGGCAGCTTCTCTGCTGTATGTGTGCTCTCAGCAGACACCACAGGGGGGCTCCTTCTCACTGCACTAACACCATCTCAGGCAGAGAGCAGCCTGCGAGATAGCATTATGTTGTATCAGCATTGCAGAGAGTACGCCTGCATCAACACCATTTGCGAGAAACCTTTGTTCTATAAATCTGAGTCACAAAACAAAATGACAAAATGCTGTGAACCCCCGACACACATCTTGTAAAGTTTCAGATGAATAAGCCGTAGAGATCCTTCCAGGACCAGGAATGAAACTGTGGTTTTCATAAGGGGAACGTTTGAGGTCGCACCCTGCAGCCTGTGTGTCTTTATGATTACTTACGTCGGTGTGTCGTCTCCGTGGCTTCTTTTTCAACTTCATCACCCCTGATTTACGCTCCCTGCAAAACAGTTGCACACACACACACACAGTATTATACTTTTATCATACACCCCTCTCCAACATATGAGAAACTGCTTAAAGAAGTGATCAAACTGTCCGCAGTCACACATTTCACAGCTGTAATTGATCCTTCCAGTGTGAAAAGACAAACGGCCATAAATGAACACTTAGCATGACGTAACGGAAGGGTTACCGACCCGCGGTCATTGCTCCCCTCATCCTCTTCCTCCAGGTCGGAGGGGGGGCTGGTGCGCGGGGGACAGGAGCGCGTGGACACGTTCCGAGCCAGGATGGAGGCTAAAGGTCAAGAAAACACAGAAGTCATTCCCCTCTGTTGGATCACAACTACGGCAACCTTTAGAATCAAGCTTTAAAGAATCCATACACACGCAAAAAAGGATAAATAAACACATCTTCTCCACGATCTCTTGTGGTATGCAGACAGCTGTTGTCCTTGTATTGTGATCGCTCTCTCTGCTGTCCATAACAAATAAACATCTGCTAACCATAGAACCAATATAACCCCAGAACTGGCCAGAGGATCATCACGTGTTTAGGTTTTCTTCAGTAACAAAGTAATCATGTGATAGATGTCTGTACATCTGAGGCTACACTGCAAACAGGAAATGATAATACATCATTTGGCATACTTTTAATGGTACCAATTTGCCAAATGTAGATTAAAGACAAGGCTCCAGTTGTATCTTTGGGCCCACAGACTGTTCTGCTCTGAATAGTTTTTCTTATGGACAATTTCTCGGTAGAACGTAGTTTCAATGAAAAGTGTTCACAGTGAGATCTGTAGATTACCCGGATAACCAGATTATTTTTGATGCGGGGGAGCACCACTAATGAAACTCAATGAACCCTCGTTATCTTGGAGCGGAGTGGAGATCTCAGGGACCTACTCTGCACGGCTAGTTAGCACGAGCCTGGTTCCAGATCTCTGATTAACTGTCCACCTCTATGATTTGTACAGCAATTAAAAGAGGTCCGGCTTTGAGGCCACTGAGGGCGGTTTCTGCCAGTTGTGGAAAAGAATCAGTCGACCAATCAGAGCTTTGTAGGAAGGCTTAAGAATGATGACAGAAAAATAGCCAAAAGCGTGGATGTGATCCTGAGCAACTGACGTCGACAGGATGGATCTGTGACCTGCTACTGATGCAGGAACTTAGGCGAACATGAACACAATGTTAGGTTGAATTAATGAAGTGAAACAAAAAGGGAACTCAGTGGGATTATCAGCCTAAATTAGGACTAAAGGTAAGTGAGAAAAAACATTATTTAGATTGAAGCAACCCCTATAAATAACAGTAACAATGAGAGTGGAACTACTCATAGATTTTTCACAAATCATTCAAGTTAAGACTATAAATGTTCATTTATAGTTTTTGCCTTATTTAGACAACAATAAAAACCCAGTGTGACATTTACACAGCGCAATCCTGTGATGACGCAATGGGCATGACATCACTGTAAGAGTTAATACCAAATAAAGAAACAATGCAAGTCTACCTTGAGGTTGTAAGTCAAATCGGGGGTGCCTGTCAAAGTGCATGTTGTCGGTGTTCTCTGAATGGCTGCGTGAGTCACATGACTCGCACAGGTGAAGGGGACTTTTGTTATTCAGGTCTTGGCAGTCTGGGTGGTGGCAAACCTAAACGCAGAAACAAGAGGGGAAGAGAGGACAAGAGAAAGTCAGATCACATAACTGCAAAGCACACAAAGTCCCTGCATTAAAAACATTTTGAAAAAACTGGGCCAAAGTGAAAATGGTAAGACAATCACACACATTTAGAATAAACAGCTCCCTGCCGGAATATTGTTTCTGCCCCAATTAAATGACCACACAGGCTGCCTCGGGCATTCCTGAGGTGACTCCCACCTTCCCACCATATGTTCCCCTCTGTGGGACGACGACTAATTGGTTTAAAGTTAGTTTTTCACCTTGTGTGGGGCCAGCTTACCCCTTACATAATCTAAAATCGTATCCCGAGAGGTGAAACAATAAAACGGACCGCAGGTCGGCAACTGGGTGACTTCCAGGCCGCAGCTCCGAAAGCTCTGCAGCCGAAGCGACGGGCAGCAGAAGGCTGCAGGATTAAGGATCTCTCTCTGTCTAGGTAGGCCCAGACAGATCGGACAACCCCCCCCCTCCCGCCGCTCTTTCCCTCACCTCAGGAGAACCAGCGGGGTCTCCTCACTCCACCCTGTGTCCCCCTTCGACATCACCCGGCTCAGGAAGCGAGGATGTATGAGGAGCTACAATGGAAGTCCAGCTAATGGACTTCCCTTCATTGTCTCCATGTACTCAGGAGGAGCAGCATGTCTGTGCATGCGTGTGTGTGTATGCATGTGTGTGTGTGTGTGCGCAAATATATGCACAACAGGGGTTTGAGCGCCAGCTAGGGAGTCTAGCTTTCAAGTAAACACAACAACTATAGATATTTAAGAGGTAGACGTCATCTCCTGACAACACACCGTTATAAAGTCCCGTCTGAAGTAACTGAGCTGCTGTAACGTATGCTCTATACTGTCACAAGCTCTAGCTACACAGAGTGTAAGTGCAATCAAGTAACTGTGTCCCCACTCCTGGTACTCTACCGTCAAATTCTGCATATTGGAGCCGGAGTCTCCCCCACTCCTACAATTCGGCTCCATATCCATGCCAGGAGGCACCCAGCCAGGACCCCAATAAACATCCAACTTGCTACTTCGTTGGCCCGCTAATTCACTCTGCAGCGTGCCCCCGTCAAGACACACCGACGAGCTGCTTTATTAATCCACTCCTCTCAATGTCTAGCCAGGTATAATCGCAGATTTGAAGGAGCAGGTCCCAGGGCTCGAGGAGGACAGAAGGAGGGAGGGAAGGAAGGAGGGATAAGGTTATGGGAGGGTGAGGAGTCCCAGTAAATATATAAACCCAAGGCAGGAAGGAAGGGGAACAAAAAGGTCCATCCAGAAGCTTTTCAGAAGTACAAAGCCCCCCCTAATCTTGCTGCCTAATTGGTGCCTGTGCTCTATCAAAGCCATCTAACGGTCCTGCAGAGATTAAACAGCTATGAGGTCCGCGAGCCAGGGTCTTCTACTCTTCTTCCTCTCTCTATCCCTTTCTTCTCTCTCCTCTGCCACTTCCAGCACAGACTCCTCCCTTCCTCTCATGCACCCAGGGTCGCTGTGCCCAGGCAGAGGTTTTAAAATAGAGAGAGACTGAGAGACAAGAGTCAGTGAAGCTCAGAGAATGGCCTTGTTTACTGTGGCGAACATGACATGCTCTCCTCCAAGAGGCACAACTGCGAATAACGAATAATTACAGTTTTTAGCTGAGATCTGGGAACACGGTGGCTTTGGCGCGACGCTCCTCTTTCTATAACGATGTATTGATGCAGCGTGCTACGATGCTACAGCTCCTCAAGACTCAAACCAAGGTGTCCTGTCTTGCTTTCAAACCTCCTGATTAAAGTCACGGTGGAGTGACCTTTAAGGTGGACCAGCTATTATCATTGACGTTACAAATCCGCTCTCCGGGCCGTCAGGAAGGTATGAAAAAGTAGATAATGCCAACAAAGAGATGATTAGAGATGATGGCACAAGAGGAAATGTCAGGGAGATTCATTGTAGACGGGCCATGAATGACACTCTTCTAAAGACACAAGGTCTTGTTGAGTCTTGTTCTCTCTGCGTAGTGATTATGGCAGAGCAGGATATTGAGAGTGTGAAAATGCAGGTAATTTCTCAATCGACTGCAGCCGATGACGTAGAACAAGTTGCAGCTACAGAGACGTAAAGTGTCTCACCTCTGAGTCACTGATCTCGTGTTACCTCTCGACGACCACACTTCCAAAAAGAGACAGCTAGTTGGCATGAGCAAACAAATCACAGAAATCTGTTACAACATCACCATCTCATGCTCCTTTGAAGTCAACATAGAAGCATGCACGTAACATTTTTCGTGCAGCCGAGTCAAATGTCCCATCGCATCGAGGTGGTATGTTCTCCGTGAGGCGTGGAGACAGACAGCCGGGCCAGAGGAATACGAGGGAATCGGATGCCATATTTAGACAATAGCCCAGATAGGTAGGCCTTCCTCACTATCAATTTGGGGCGTTCACATTCCAGCAGAAAATATCTGACAATTTAGCCAAGACAAACGAGGCAAGAAGGAGAGAGCACCAAATGGGGAAAAAACTCAAACAAAAAAAAACAGAAAAGCTTGTAATCTGTAAAACGACAGATACCTGAAGATATAATCCAACATAACTCCAGCGATATGAAGAGCAGGGAGATTTTTGCAATACTCAACATTCCTATCAATGAGAAGGATGATGATACTTTGGTACGAGGATGAGCTGTCTTTCATTATCCGGGGCCGTTTCTGGATCTGGAGTTGGTTTTTCCTAACACAACGATGACGGGGAGAATGTGTGTGTGTGTGTGTGTGTGTGTGTGTGTGTGTGTGTGTGTGTGTGTGTGTGTGTGTGTGTGTGTGTGAAGCGGACTGTTAGAGAATGTGACCGTGCAGAACAGCTGACAGGATGCGTGCCTCCTGTGTCATGTGAGTGTGTCGCGTGTGTGTGTGTGTGTGTGTGTCCCCTCTCCGCATGCCTGCTCTCAGATCTGGCTGGATTAGAGGGGAGGTTCGGGGGGTAGCATGAGTGACTGTAGATGAAACCCTGCATGCACACACACACACACACACACACAGCCCCACCTTTATTCCCTTCCCCAACAGCTGAGAACACACAGCGGCCCTTCGTCTTGGCTTAGCACATCCAACGCCACGTGGCACCTGCTTATGCACCCTTGTTTCCACACATCCCACAAACACGCCAACACTCCCACACACACAACTTACAAACGCAGGCATGCCCGCTTCAAGGCTGTGTCATCCGTGAACAGCGCACCAGTCTGCTCAGCTGAAATAAAAACTGCTCTTGTTTGGAAGAAGATGACTGGAGTCTTTTGATGTGAATCAGGATTATAAACACTTAATCCTTCCAACACTGGCACTCAACATATGAAGGCAAGCAACACACTTTAAAAACACGTTCTGCAGCCACTGACACTGAATAGCTCACACAGCTGATAGCTAAAGACTTTAAAGTGGGGAACAGTTGTATTAACGTCAGCTTCGAATGTCTTACACATTATTTAGAATTAAGGATGGAACTTGTGGGTTTAGAGCGAAAGCCTGGCTGCAACATGACCAGCGTCACAGTTTGGTTTCCAGAGAACGATTATTTTTTTTATACGTTTGGATGGCTCGCTGCATCTTCCCTGGAAAGTGGAAATTCTGTGTGTAATCAGTCATGGCGTATGGAATTATATGACGCAAAGAGGGAAAAGCTGCAGATAAATTCAGACCCGGATTACAGATCGGACTCTGCCCGGTAATGATCTCTCCATCTCCAAACCCATACAGGATCGAGCCTCCTGTCTGTTTCCAGCCTCACAGTGCAGTTCCCCCTCGCACTCGGCCCTCCTCCGGATCTGCTCGTCCTGCCAAAGCACACCTAGCGCTTATGCAATAGCACGCATCACCGCACGCATATGTGTGTGTCAGAAGAGTAAGAAGAGGACATGTGAGCCGTTCGAGGCTATATATAATAGGCTTTTCTTGTTTTGTTGTGTAAAGCTTGATAGAGATGGAGTTCACTAGCCTTTTATCAAATCAGAATACCTTATCTAATCTAATTAGGGTTTATTTTCAACATATGCGAGAAACTAAAACTCGAAGATGTCTGGGAAGTTGTAAACACTGCATGCTTTAGTGGTTTTAGCACAAGCTGGAAACGAGATGAGCAAATATCGAATACGGATTAAATGTGTTGGGACACATTGAAATAACATATAACACATTTTACACCTTATTTTTCTCACTTTACAAATACCAGAGGAGCTCATGCAGAACTGTTGACCTGTATAACTCTCCTGATTATTCCCGTAGAGATGAGGAAACACTCTGTTTGTTTAATTGAAAGAAAAAAAACATACAGTACACAGTCTGTGGTTTCTTTTCACTCCCCTGTAGCCCCACATCCAGGACTCTGTTCTGCAATGTTGTTTAGCTTTTTACAAGAGAAGAGACTTTAATGATGAGAACTAAGTGAATGGTTTGGCAAATGTTCATCTGGTTAACCCCCCTACCTCCGTCACAGAGAAGTGCACAGTCGCTTCCCTGAGCTTTTCTGTGGGAACCATTGGCCCAGCTCGTCCCAGTAGAGACACCAGTTTCCAGAGAGTATGTTAGCATGCAAAAATAGCCAACAGTTTTATTTGAGGCGTTATGGAAATAACCTTATCTGCTGTTGGGGATTTGTATCAGTGAAAGCAACGGACAGCGCATGCTAAAAATGAGCAGCTATGTTTTTTTACATTGCGCTTGTCTAATAAAAAGAAAAGAGGGAGGAGAGCTAAATGTTCAATAAGAGTTTTTTTGGCGTCAGTGCTTAACAAATCTGGGTAACGATCGAGGACTGGCTATTGGAAAGCAAAGCTTAAAGTGGATAAAGTAATGTCAACACAAGACAATCACTGCCCGACCAGATGTCAATACTGATAGGTGAGAATTAACAAGTAGGGGAAATATGCTCCAGCTCGAGCTTATAATAAAGCCTTTATTGTGTTATGTTCACTGTTGGAGTGTGTGAGAGTGTGTGTGTGTGTGTGTGTGTGTGTGTGTGTGTGTGTGTGTGTGTGTGTGTGTGTGTGTGTGTGTGTGTGTGGAGCTGGGTTAAGGATGTAGGGGTTAATGTACAACATTTACTACCTCTAATAGAAAAACATACAGAAAGTGTATTAAAAAAGAATTTGTATTGACATATTGTGAAAACAGGAGTTCCCACACACACACACACACACACACACACACACACACACACACACACACACACACACACTAGAGAATATGAAATCAAAGCAAACCTGAGTCAATACTAAACACTAACAGTGCGATTAATGCCTCAAATCGGGCACAATGGAAGAATACTGTTTGAAGGTTGAGCTCAAACCGTCGTCTTGTTTGAGCCAACCTTCTGTCCGACACAGAAAGGTCTCGTTGCACTTCAGTCTTTGTTGAGACTGCGGGTGACATCCAGGTACACTGTGTTTAATTACATGGGCCAACTTCAATGCTTAACATCACTCCACTCCCACAGAAAAGTCTGCTTTAAAAGGTCCTGTCCTAACACGAAACTCATCACTGATTTGGCAACTGGTTCGGATTCTCCTCAGCATGTAAGTTATGTTAGCGTTAACGCCGCTCCTCATCACTCATGAGGGGCTGGAGGAGTCGGCCGGTGGCAGATTTAAGTCAACCTCTCGCCCTCTTTTTCCTCTTTTGGCCGTTTCATTTGTCTCTTACAGAAAAACACATCCCAATAAACACACGTATGCACGTAAATGATTGGTTAACACCAGACGAGGCCAAGTCATGCACAGTCTTGTTCAAATAGTCAGACTGCAGTGAAGTCAGTCAAACTTCCAGACAGACTTTGGTCAAACCAACTCATACACAACATGTCTGCAACATCGAACTAATCAAAGATAACACAAAAGTCAGACACAGTTACACATCATCAGTGGTTCATAGTCTACGACTGCAAGAAAGACAACCACTGTCTTCTTTTCACAGACAAAAACACCAACGTGCTGACCTTTGACCTGCGCATACATCAATACAGTAACGTACAAAGAGCAGAGGCTACACAAACACTGGTGTACAAAACTAAACTAGAATGCAAATAAAGATTATTTTACTGTAATCACAAACACTAACGTGTCATTTTCCCAAACCTGCAAAAACAGACATCTCATAGACTGTTTTAATTAGTGTTGAACGCTAGAATGTCAACCATTTCATCTAATTAATCCCCTCAAAATCCATAATATAATATTACGTTGTGCGTGTTTCCAGACATTTTCATGCAAGACATAACAAACACTCATCATAGGGCTGTAAAGAATGATTACTTTCATTGTTGATTAATATTCAAGCTGTTTTTTTTAATCAGTCGATTCATAAGGTTTCTTTAAATGTCAGAAAATAAAGATTAATTCCCAAAACAGTTAACAAACCGAAAGAGATTTATTATATAAAACGGTATGAAGCATTTGTAAAAGTTACAAATCCTATAATTGGAGACGCTTGAATGTACAAATGTTTGGTATTTTTATCAGCTGCTTGAAGAGTGAAATTGAAAATGATAAGATTTGCCTTTAAAATAAGAAACAGTTTTCCCAGATTATATCAGGATTATATGCCAATTTCCAGTATTGAGGTTCCTTCGTCAACCCGCCTATCAGACGCTGGCGCTAACGTTCTCTCCTTCTTGCTTAAAACTGTGCCCGTCAAAAAAATTAGTTCTTATCCGCAATAAACAATCCAATATCTGCTACTGCGATAAACATGATTGATTATTAAAGAAAATGCCTGCAGAGCGATCTTTCTTTGCATCGAGCTGAGCTGACGGGTCAAACTCTGATACATTTGCTTCCCTTTCTCCACTTTTCATTGTCCTCTTGGGAGCAGGAGCACACGACCCCATAGGGCCTCCCTGTGTGTGCAGGAGAGGGCCTGCTTTCCTACACATTACACAGAGTTGCCATTAGCCGTGGTCCAGTAGGTGGGATTGAAAACAGCACCCGGTAAGGCTGCAGAAGATCAAAGGGGGAGCCTGGGCAGGCCTGGCCCAGAGTCTGATTTATTTTTCAATAAATAAAACGGTGCATCTGTTGAGGAGTGGCATGGGAGAGAGCTGCCGCCCGCTCGCTTTCTTCTGCTGCCATCTGTCCTTTGGCCCGGGCGAGGAGGCGGAGGAGGAGAGCCAGGGCCGGCTTTTTACTGCGGCCGTTATGCAACAAGACTGCCTGCCTGTTCCCTATTAGCCCACTCTCCCTCCTTCTGGTACCGTACAGTCCTGACGCCTTCGCACACATATGGATTTAGTCAAACAGAGGCACTTGTTGTGTTTCATCCTCCCCGGAGAGAGCCAAATGTGTGCGCGTTATGTGTGTGTGTGTGTGTGTGTGTGTGTGTGTGTGTGTGTGTGTGTGTGTGTGTGTTACCCAAACACATGTTTAGTGTGCTCATCAAAAAGGCACCCGCTGTGGAGAGCATTCATTAACTAATAGACATCAAATGTAGGTCGATTGTTTAACAGGGGATGATGTCATTCAAAGCCAAAAACTGCAAGTGAAAATAAAAAAAGGACAGCAGGTGTATGTAATGATCCCCTTAAGTTATACTGTACATTCACCCACATGTGATCATTTAAAGGATCAGTCTACTTTTTAAAACACGGCAACAAGTCACACAGTTGACCTTTCACTAAGCCCCGTCCCCTTAGTTTCTATGCCTGTCGAGCTCTCCATCTCTAGAACAGCACATATGTTTAAAACAATAATAACAGACATATGTACCTCTCAGTCATTTCAGATACAAAGACTACAAAGGAGGCTTCTGTGAGTTTTATTAGATCAAACGACGTCCGTCACTCTCAGATTATATTAGCTGTAACTAGCTTAACGCGTTAGTGTCTGGATAATTGCCGTCCCAGGCCAACACATCAGCATCCCGGTCCGTTTATGATCCACGTAGAAGCCATACTAAATATGTGTTTGTGTTGCGCTGTAGAGCTGGTTAGTAATAAAGAAAAACAATTATGAATTAGGTGGAAATGCTAAGAATCCAATCCATTTCTTTGCACTTTTGTTGTTGTGTTTTGTGTTTTACAGGGAATAAAAAAAAAGAGATCACCGTCCGAACTCTCCACATACTAATCGCTCTGACTGGACCACTTGGGAAATCACTGTTCGAGGAAAAAGAGTTTGGCGAACAGATCAGTCCGTTTACCTGACGGAAGAATTTGGATAAAATAAAAGTGAGAGCAACAGCAATGATGGGAATAAGAAGACTGAGCGTGCCCACGACAAGTTGAATCATGAAGTCGTTCTGAAAACGGTGACGGACGTGAACGATGAACAGGTTGGGTAATAATGCACCTTTGTTTTAAAAAAAAGTTGCTATGATCATGTTTGTTGCCTCTTTTTACGTCATGGCGTAATTTGGTGTAAGCACCTACAGCCGCAGTGACCACGACGTGGTGATGAACTGTAAACATACATCAGAATTGCGGATGATTTATGTGACTCATTTGCTGTTACTGTGTAACTGTACACAGCATTTCATAATGTTATCCTCCTTCGCACAGACACATGATGGACGAGGGGAGGGTTTTCCCAGATTTCACATTATAGAGTCATTTAGGAGAAATGGCTCCGTTTTGTATTCACACACTGACATCCTATTCATAGTAAATGACTCCCCCGCCCTCCTCCCAAAGTCCATTACAACCATTTCCTCTTCTGCTGATTAATATGCAAATGACTGTTAACACCAAATATTCATCAACTCTCCAGTGAACGACCGTCCTGATGGTGCACCAGCTCGTAGTCCTTTATCTTCCTGCGACTATCCCTTTCAGCCGACTACTACAGCAAACAGTTGAAAGGTGAACTCGCACGTCTGACCGCACTCCAGGTTTGAGCATTTGCCACCGACAACAACAAACTCAGGAACAAACATGCTCACAGGAAATACTGTAACTCTTTTTGTTTTGGTGAAGTAGACGACGCATTCAAGGTATGTTTCAACATGCAGCCGGTTTTTGCCCACTAAAGACATCACCTCCTCATCTTCCACATATGGTGGCATTTTGTTCAACTAAATCTAAGTATGACTTGAAACTGAGTACAGGGAATTATTCTGGATTTCTTCATAGTGATATTTTCGGGAACCGTTTGCAGATCTACTTGAGCAACCCCCGCAGCAGAGTCAAATATTTACATGACACCCAAATGACACATGCCACTGTCGCAGTGTCGTCACGGAGAATAGCAATAGAGACAAACACCACTAAATCCTATTAGCGCCGAAGAACTAAACGCAGTCAAGCTCCACAATATTCAGCTTCGGGGTGATCGATACGACTAACACCACTCACCAGCAGCTGGTCTCTTTCTGCTCTAACAAAGTCAAGTGCACCGACTGCTGGACTGTGACGCAACCATCCTTCCTTTCCATAGCTTCAGGGCAGGAGAAGAAAGAGAGACAGACAGGAGGGCGGTGAACAAGACCAAAAAAGGAGGAAGTGAGAAGGGGGGGGGGGGGGGGGGGGGGAACAACAGAGTATTCCAAGTTATATTAGAATTGATTTTGGAAACCAGTTTGGTGTAAAGAAATGAACAGGAGGCCACTCTGGTGGGTGCCAGTGGGTGAAAGTGGTCTGTTGATATAATAAGCAGATGTGAAATATGCAGACAAAGAAGGAAAAACAGACTTAAAGTGCCCGTCTGCACAGATGTGAGTCCACAGCCACGGGAAAAGCTGGTCAACAGAGAAATTAAAATCGGCAACTACATCGTTTGAGTTCTGTCGGTTGAACAAATCAAGTCATTTTTAACCTTTTTCTGATGTTTTGTAGACCTAAACAGTTTATCAACGATGAAAACAAGTCCTACGTTAGTTGTGCTCTGCTTTGCTTTTACAGAGAATGAATGAAAACTTCAACAACACATGTTGAATGCAGCGAGCGTCTCCAGCTACACACTCTCAGCACTCCATATGCTCTGCTGTCACACCAGACTCCAAAACAAAAGCTTGTTCTTTACATTACATACCATAGAAAACGCCAGTTTCCAGGAAAAAGGTAACCCCTTTGAGTTTCAGCGGAAGAACCAATCAATATCTCCTCCGATCGGCAGCAGGTGGTGAAAGTTTTAGTCCCGGAGTGTGTGTGTGTGTGTTTCAAGTTCCTAAAATAACCCCGTTCTTCTGGGTGAAAACTGCGGGCGTTAATCTGACAGACGGCGGGATTGAAACAACGTGACAAAGCTGAGAGGCTCACTCTGTTTACTACTGCAGTCTACTGGGAAGACAGACTCAAACATACACACAGAAAAGCATCAACCCCGCCTATCTGCTTAATCACACCCCCACAAGCACACACACACACACACACACACACACACACAGTTCCTGGCTGACTCATCTAAACTCCCACTGAATCTGAGCTCTTTTCTCCTAAGAATTAGCATCTGGCGTAGTTCTGCGGTGTTTCAGCTGCTCTGTATGTAAACCAAACTCAATGAGCAATAGTCCATTTCTGTCTTATTCACGTCAGTGCTGAACTCTCCGGCTTGATTTAGCACTTCATTTGAACTTTGACCCCGAGGTGACAGAAGGTTAAACGAGGGGAGTTCAGTTCCTCAAAAGTGCTGAGCAAGGGGCAGATAAGGAAGTAAACAACCAACACACAGACGTTACACAATGTCAATCAAGTTTATCCGAGATGTTTAGTCCGGATTAGTTTTTAAATAGAAAACTAAAAAAGGTTCGTTTTTATAATTACATTTTAAAATCAAATGAGGAATAATGAATTCATTTATTCCATTCTGAAATGAATGCCTTTGCTGTGGTGTGTAGTGGTGAAACAATTAAGACGATTAATTGATTAGTTAATTAGAAGATCTAAAAATCTATTTATTCTTTTAAAGGGACTTTTTTAAATATACAATTAATTGTGTTTTTCAAGGAAAAATGCCAAAAACAATAGTTCCGCCCTCTCAAATGTGAGGAGTTGCTTCTTTATTTTAATAATATATGATAGTAAATTCTAATTCTTTCAGGTTTTGCACTGTTGGATGAAAAACAATGTAAGGACATCGCTTGTAGACGTAGAGAGATCACGGAGCTGTGAGGGGAATTATGGGAAATGTAGGATACAGTGTTTTTAAAGCTTGGAAAATAAAAATCAGGATATCTGACCATTCTTTTCTAAACAAGTCTCGCCTAAAACCACCCACTTTTTCGAGATGTAATACCCCGAAATACCCCTTTTAACAAACAATTCTCTGGTTCCAGATTCTCAAATGTGAGGATTTTCCGTTTTACTGTAATCGGCACATAAATCATAAAAAGAAAACAATCATTAGTTGCAGCCCTTGTGTGGTACGGTGTGTGTGTGTGTGTGTATGTGGGAGTGTGGTGTAAGAGCAAGTATGAGTTATAGCCTAATGTCCTGTTACAGTCTGTTGCGCTGACCACAAACACTCCCAATACTCTCTGTTCTTTTGTCAATCAAGTTTATCCGAGATGAACCGTGTTTAAATCCTCCGCAATTAGCAAGCTCACAAAAACAAGTCAAGCCCCCCCCCCCCCCCCCCCCACGAGGCTGGGGGCCGCGGGTAGCCTTTTAATGCCTTAAACCCCACCTTTCCTCATCCTGTGTCTTCAAAACAAGGCGACCTGTTGAATCCATGTCTGCCCCGCCACCCCCCACTGTCAGCCTTAATTAGGGGAGGCTATATTTAAAAGAGTGGACAGCAGCGATGCAATTATCCTCAAGGATTAGACCCCACTGGCACTGCCATTGTTGGGGGCCTGAACACGAGTGACCTTCCCTTGATGCCTGGCCTTGGCATTAACCCCTCAATAACCATAAGCTCTGAATTCTTCAAGGGAGCGGTTAAATAAGGGGGGGGGGAGGGGGGACCAAGGGGAATGTGAGCGTGAAGAGAACAAGGATGAGCAAGTTGGTGTGAGAAAAGAGCAGGAAAAGAGAAAGGATTAAAGCCAAATATTTCCCCCGTGATGATGCTGCTGGAAGTTCCATCGGTTTCGTGGCTGGCTCCAGTCGAGAGTGATTTAGAGAGCACGCTTCCACAGCCATAATAACACGTTCTGAATTGGAGATTTTTCAAAGCTTATTATCGCCTCTCTAACTAAGCAGTGCAGGCTGCTGTTCTCACAGCATTTCATTAAGCAGCAGTTGTTTACGCTCTCAAAACACTCGGAGCAAACCAACAATTAGTGGGGTTTGCTTCGCATGCGAGGGATTCAGAGGGGGTTGTTTTCTCAATCCATCTCCTCACTGGGGGCCTTCTCTTAAGTCTTTGAACCCCGGCTATATTGGTTGGTCCATACAAGGCCGTTTCCATTGGAGCGTCAGTCAGGTACCCTCTTCCTGTTATTCCCCTGTCTGCCGCAACGCTGCTTCCTGGCTGGGATGCTCCTGGGGGGGTTGAAGTGGCGTCATGGGTACACCTCCCAGTGTTTGACGAGACATTGTATGTATGGACCGCACATAAGTCAGTGTGTTTGTTATTGCTGGTCATAGGACAGATACGCCGGGTTTTTTTGTTGTCATTTTGATCATGAAACTTTGATGTTGCATCTTATAACAAAGTGAAATACATTATTTATTAGTTATGTATATGAAAACATAAAGTTAAACGACCACTGTGGCCATAGGTATCAGTTGCAGGATGATGGACTCTCTTAATTTCCCACTATTCTCTTCAGCCAGTTGCGTTGTTGCGTTGTTGCAATGTTAGTGCTGATGAAACAGCAGAGAATTATTACCCAACTCAGTTACCCTCAGCAATTTTGCATCTGAGCTAATTGTTTTGCTTAAACAGCAACTTTACTGTTCTGGTTCACTCTAACTGCTTTCATCAGCGTTTTTTTGTACAGCCGCAGCAGACAGCTGTGTTCGAAGAAAAGGCTCTGAAGAACCCACTTTGCTCTACCTGCCCAGCACCAAACAGAAGACAGACAAAGTTAGTGACTAGTTTATGAACATAGCAGAGTATGCATCAGCGAGAGAGGCAGATATTTCCATCAGGAGTTGGTAGAAACAAAGGAATATTGGATTTGCAATTTATCTGGCGCAGAAACTCTAAATAAAAGTTAGTTTCTTTTGTGTCTGCTGGATGTAAGTAGGTAACTGATGACTAATACACTTCCCATATCAACAACTATTTTAACTTATTGTTTATCTTCTGTGACAAAAACATTCAAATGTTTATCGGTGAGAAGCCAAAATGTGGACTTAAGTCTGCAAACTGACTCACTAATGTCCGTTACAGAGCAATCTCTTGCTGAAGCATGCTAACATTAGCGGTCTAGTTTCTTTTTGTGTTATTTGTACAGGTTCTTATTTAACAAGGGTTCTGCTTCTAACTAATTCAAGAAGCGTATATTAGTCAAACCTAATTCAACAGAAACATAAAACCCCAACAACTATGTGCTGGACATTTTTGGATTTTCCCTGGAACCAGTCACAGTGGGCTGATGCAAAATGAGTCAGTCTGAGAGTCATCAGCCTCTCTTTCTGGACTATTACATCCCTAGGGATGGAAAAGTACAGCTTCTGTGATTGGTACAAGAGGGAGCTGCTAGCCTGTTGTAGCCTGCTGGGATCCATATCATAACAGTGTTACTCAACCAGAGAGAAATGTCCACAAATAAAATATCAATGACGAACACAAGTCAAGACGTTTCAGTCTTTTACAGGAAAAACATGATGTGGTGCGTTACATGCAAAAAGATAAAAGTTAACATCAGCTGGCGTGTGAAGTACGAGGCCAGCTGGCAGGCAACACACAAGCTTAACATTACGCAAGACTGGTGATCAAACCAGTCTTTCCAAAAGGTGGTAAAATTATCTACAAGATGTCTCATGTGTGACAAGTCAACCTGCTGTAATATCACACTGGTCTTAGTCACATCGCTGAATTACTGTGTCAAACATATGAGGTAAACAAACTACTTGTCTCTCAAAACTAGTCCATCATGAAAATAACGAGACTCGAACAGGAAGATGGTGAAACAAGAACAATGTGTTAGAATTCAAGACGGGGCCAGTCGGTCAGATCCAGAGTGCATTTTTCCACCAAATTAAACACTCATGGATGCAGCTGCGTAGGATCGTTTTTCCTGGGTGCACAGAATAACAGTCTGTAATGATTGCTAAATGCATTTTAAGCTTTACTGGATAGTTTACAAGTTTGATTAAAGTCTGGTACATTGTATGGCCCCTCAGCCAACTGAGCTACGCAATTCAGACTGAATCTGGCATATGCATCCAAATAAACATGGCTCTATGGGTAGTAAGGTTGGTCTGTCCACCACTTTTTGACATGAAATATCTCATTAACTATTCGATTGACATTCGCAGCCCCCAGATAATGAATCCTACGACTTCGATGAACCCCTGACCTTCCTTGTACAGCCACCATGATGTTTGTGACTCAACAACTTCTGACACGAATCACAACAACATGTGGTGCAGATGTCCATGTCCCTCAAAGACTGATACATTTAGTGATCCAGTAATTCCTCATTTAGCGCCATAATAAGTTCAACATTTCAATTTGTCCAGTACTAAGATGGAAAACATGGTAAATATCACACTTAGCATTAAATATTAGCAGGTTAGCATTGTCATTGTTAGCATTCTATCATTACCATTTAGCTAAAATAACCAACAGAGCTAGCTAATGTTAGCTATAAGTTAAAGATTTCAATTTGTCCAGTACTAAGATGGTAAACATCACACTTAGCATAAAATATTAGCAGGTTAGCATGGTCATTGTTAGCATGCTATCGTTACCATTTAGCTAAAAGAACTAACAGAGCTAGCTAATGTTAGCTAGAGCAACAGAGCCACTAGCTAACATTAAACTGATAATAAAATCATGGCATGTTTTACTTAATGTGTTAATTATACAATAAATAAACTATCATTAGGTTTATTATGCTCAACTCATCTAGCGTCAATGTAAAGATGTTGGAATATGTAAATCATTGGAGACTATTTAAGTATAAACATTACGCATACAATTATAAATACTGACATGCACTACAGGTAGTCTAACTATTAACCAAACTGCACGAGTGACTCTCACCAAACGCGGCAATCAGCGAGGAATAGTATCAACGCTCTTACATAGACGAATCTTAGCTGGAAGCTCCGTTCGTCACACGGCACTTGAGCGAGTTTTAACTCAAGACTGTAAAGCTTCCATAATTTGATTTTTACAGCTGCTTCCTTTCCAGAAGAACTCTGTACGAAGTCGTTTTTAGTAACAACTTAGAACGTAATTAACCCCCAATTACAAGTCAGTCATTTTGTCCACTGAGCCACTGCTGTGTGTGAACGAGTCTGTGAATATGAGGCACGGAATTAAATGCTGGAAAAGAGCATGCACTCTTCCCTTCCCTTTATAAACAAATTAACACCAGTATCTCAACAGTCAGCGTCGTGTTGAAAAAGTGGTTCGGTAACTTTTCCCTAGCTCCCCTGATGTCATCAGAGCGTTGCAGACCACCATTGCCATTAGTAGGCCTGCATACTTCATAAAGTAAACTTTCCAAGAACTTTATAGTTATAGCTGAGGTCACATCCTGTTAGGCTACATTTTTTCTCTCCCAGAAAAACCAATTTCAAGTACAACTCAAGTACAATACAAGCTGTGAGAAATGCATGCGGGTAGCAATCAAGCAAAATTGATGAACGCGCTGTATGTGGCTGTTCTGAACCAAATCAACTGCGACAGCCTGCTTTTGAAGACCACGGAAACATTTTTGCAAAGAGAGAAAATATAGGAACAAATAAACATATTCTTCAAAAGAACCAGAAGAAGGATGAGGGAGAGAGGCAGGTAAACTAGGAGGATGCATACAGATGTTTTAAACTGTGCCACAGTCTGTAACATGCCGAGTGACTGACTGCTCCCACCGTGCAGGAGAAGTGAATCCCCGCGGGATGAAAGATGGACAACAATCAGACGGGTGGGAGGGTGTTAGTGCAACTGCACCCAGACTTTAATCCATCTCTTCCAGGAAATACCACCCAATACCTTGCACTCTGTGGCCCCTCGACATACACAGACAGTGGGCATCCAGCTCAATGCGAGTGTTTACTCTGCAGCCTTAGCAGATCCCCGTTAGTGTCAGTTAGGTGAGATTTTCGGCCAAGCAGGTCAGTGGAAAGGAAAGTGAGGTTAAGTGAGTAAAGCCAGTGTGTCTGTATTTGCAAAGAAAAAAAGAAAATAACTGGCATGAAAAGAAAATCTAATTCGACAATTTAAGAAAAGAGCACAGCTAAAAGGTTAAATGATTCAAACACCAGTAATAAGGTGATTCTGTGGGAGGTATATCGCACTGGTGCGTCTGTGCTTGTCTGACTAATATGATATTACTTCCCCTGAAACATCAGCAAAGGATTACTCATAATGTGTGCCTGGATGAGACAAAGGAGAGTGAGAAAAAGAGAATTACAGCCAACCCAAAACACAATGGGGATTGAGGAGCGAGTGACGGCATTAGACACATGAGCCATGTTTCCATCGAAATGTAGCACATTTAAAAAAATCGACGTAAGTTTGTTTCGTAAACTTGAGGGTGGGTACAGTGTCCTCATCAGTCCACAACGATCGGATGTTTTCATGTCGCTTTGTGCGTCTTCAATGGACCGTAAACTGGAGCGATAAATAAGTCATGTTTTATATTCGCTAAATCTATTTCCATCGTCTTTTGTTGTATGTTTTTTTTAATCCATGCAGACTCAATAAATGACTCAATAAATGACTCAATGATATTCATTATTAATGTGCCATTAAATGTAGCAAAGATAATATAAAAAAATCAATGTAGACATTAATTAATTGATAAAAATGTGACGTTTTTATTCATTTACATTCCCCTTTATTTATTTATTTTATTAACTTTGAAATATATTTATTTTTTTTTTCCTTTCCCACCGTGTAAACAGGTGGGTGGAAATGCACCGAGCGGGGGAAAGTTAAAGCCGGCGACCTGAAACTCCTCATCCTTTCCGTTTCCGTCAAACTCTCGTCACATTATCGCTGCGCCTCCAGCTGTTTGGGCAGGGAGGGGCTTGTTGTCAAGGCGACCCACACCTTTCGGTTAGTCTTGTCTGATCCTGTCTTGTCAAAGCTGAGGGAGGGCAATGAAGGAGACAAGGGTAGGGAGGGAGGGAGAAGGGGGGGGGCAAGCGATCAGGGATAATAAGCCCTTCTCTAAAAATCTCGATCCAGCGAGCAAGCTCAGACTTGCATTTAGCGCTAACCAGCATTATCTGAAATGAATCCTACTAACTCAGCCAAGAACCAAGTCTGGATTGGACGTCATCTCCCAGTCGGACACCTGCAGGCTGATTTTAAATCCCAGTGACTTGAAGAAACCCACAGCAAAGCATCCAAATAAACCAGTAAGCCCTCTTGGAAGCACATGTGTCGGGCCATCTGAAAGCCTTCTAGTAACCTTTGGAGAGCTGCTGTGTGATGTGGTGACAGCGCTGAGCTACGGCACACAAGACGGTGACACCTGGTGGGATTTTTAGTAAAATTATGGCGCAGGTGAACTCATCGAGTTTCAGGCCAGTCGTGTTGTGACTAAAAGAGACGCAGCCCCGCAAAAGGAGCTGATCTATGGCAGTGGGAGACCAAAGGCAGGCCTGTCTGGGAACAACACGGTTTAAATGTAGCGCAGGATCGGCCTGAGTATCTCTCGCTGTCTTTTCTGTCTGTGTTTGCGTCTGGTCCTTGAGTCCTGCCGCCAAGCCGTCGGCATATCAAAGAGACCGTTCGCAGTACTTTATAATAATAAAAACTCTTAAAAGTATAATATAAAACTTTCATGATTTCTCCTTTTTCTGGAGTAAAACTGCGCTCTAAATCTGTGCAGTGGGTGGAGTAGGCGAAAGTTATATTTATGTTCCCATTTCTTCCTAGAAAATGTGCCTCTCACTTGTGCAGAGTTAGTGAGCGAGCTCTGGAGGGGAATAAGAAGCCTGTACTGTAGGTCAGGTTGCCATCAAATCAATGCCATGACATTGCCCCCTACTGTTTAAATCTCGTTACAGGACATGCATGTAGAGCACCGTTGCGCAAACAGCTAGAAGATTTAGTTCAATGAAAAATACGCCGTCAGAAACTATTACACTGCACAATAAATAGAATTTTATTATAGACCGGAAATACCCAAACTAACATGGCTTACTGCTCCTACTTCACGCCGCTAAAAGCACCAGAAAAATAAGGAATTGTGACATGATGAGATATCCTGTTTACTAGGACAGAAAACATAAGTGTGGGGTCAAGCAACAAGGAGTAAATAACACTGATGCATCAAGATGCAATAGTTTTAGCTCTGAAAGCCGACTGATTCATCGAAAAACTAAATTTTTCCGTGACTGCACAGCCAAGAAACAGTGACAAAGGTATGACTAGTTTAGACATTATTTCTAAATTCAGCATTTTGCATTAGAGGAAAGAGTGAATCCTAAAGAGAATAAAGTTCCCCCTGAAAGCTTTCATGTTTTATTGTCTTACAACATTAAATAAAAGTTGATTTAATGAGGATTATTTCTTTTTTTTTTTGACTAATCAACAGAATAAAAGACCATTTAATGTTAAAGTGAAAACAGATTTCTAAAAAAGTCATTAAAATTAATTACAAATATAAAAGACGCAATACTTGTTTGTAGTACACTTCTATCCTATAGACACACACACTCAAAACATGTGGTGAGATGTTTAAAGTCGCCGCAATAAACATTTTTATATCAACGATGGAGTAAATAAATACTTGTTTGTGAAAGATGTTGCTTGGAGCTACAGCTCCCCTCAGCTATATGGAGCTTTATAGTCTTTCAGCTCATTGTTTGGGTTTTATGGAGTGCAACTTTAAAGTGTGGATTCACTCTCACCAGCGTTTTCTACTGAACAATGAGCTCCGGTTTAATTAGCTTAGTTACCTTAAACAATTTAGCACGTTTTCAATTCAAATAGTTTGAAAAATGTGAGAATCGATGCAGGAAATCCAGTAACATCATTGTTTATAATGTTATTTTGCTAATAGGTTTAAATACTTTATTTGCTGCCAACCTGTCCCCCCTTCTTCTCTCCGTCTGGTCGTCTGTCCCAGTCCACACTGGGCTCTTTACTTAATCTCCTTACATAATAACATCAACCCTGACCCAGGAGACAGGTGGCGTCAGACATGCTTTGTCCCTCACTACCCCCCCTGTGCCACAGCAGGTCATATAAACACAAAAGAAAACTTTATATTATATCATGTGAATTCACCTTCTGCCTCAAAACGTTTTTTTAAAGTAAGGAGCTTGGAAGTAAGAGGGGCCAGAAAGGCTTTCAGGAAAAGTGCGGTTGTGAGACTCAATAAAGTGAGGAGCAGGGAAAGGATAGTTCAGGTTAAGCTCTTTGGCTCTCTCTTCTTCCCCCACTTTATTATTCTCAGTTGCCATGGAGAAAAACTATATATAACTGTCTCTCTCTGCTGCAGTCTGAATGCACTTTTTTTTCTTCTTCTCATTGTCATTTTCCCTTTCCATTGTTTCCACTAAGAGGACAGAAGGGGACATCATCTCCGTCTAATGCTCAGCTCTGGTGGCAGGAGGGAGTCGACAAACAGCCGAGAGGCCGCCTGACAGAGCAGACACTATGTCGGGTTCTCTTCTGGCCACACTCCCATTTACAGAAACCAGTCGCTTCAAAGGAATAATTCATTTCACAGTCTAGTGGCCAGACACAGAGCCGACCCAACACGCACGCCCCTTTTAACACCTAAAAGAGGAAGAAAATAACTTTGCCACTCTGCTTCAACTTGGAGAGAGACGCAATAACTTCTGAGCAAATCTGACGAGAGCTTAGGGGGACAAAGTCAGGGTGTGTGCGTCTTCATTTTAAAGTTTGTGTTGAAGTGACAGTAAAAAAAACACGTGTGAGGTGATCTGGTGGCTTAGGGGTCCTGTAAATCACTACAATGACTGTAATTGTCCTCTGACGTCTCTATCGGCAGGACCACATCATTTGTACGCGCTTCCCAAAACCATCACACATCCCTGTTGCAAAAAAAGCATTTTACGGTTAAAGTTTGGTTGGTTTCAGGCAGAAAAACGACTTGGTTAGGGTGAGGATAGATCATGGTTTGGGTTCAAATAACTACTTGGTTAAGGTCACGGGGACGTTTGTCATCACGGTTATAATAAGATCCACTTGGTTAAGATTAAGGAACGATTATGGTCGTGGTTAAAAGAAACCAAAGCTGCATGTTGGTAGGAAACAGGAAACACTCGGCAGTGTCCCGTCTGGCAAAGTCTGACTTTTTGTCAACCCATTCAACCACCCCGACCTCCTCTATGTCCCCCTTTGCTCCCGACGGATAAGACTTTTGATAATTCCTATGGTCTCTAGATGTTCGTGTCACTTAATGAAACAAGGGAGGACTGTCTGTAATCACAACGTCCCCAGTTCAAGTCCGCCCAGAGACCCAATCGTTCCCAATGTTCTCTCACTACAATCATTTACGTTCATCTCTCTACTTTAAACTCTGTAAATAAAAACGTCCAACAATAATTACAAAAACAAACCTTAACAGAAAATATAAGAGGTGTTTTGCAACTACAATGCCTCATCTCAGCCAGCAGCCAATTAGCTTAGCTTAGCATAAACACTGGAAACAGGTGGAAAAGGAAGCTCACCAATTAGCAAGTGGTTTGTTGAATCTGTGCATGAACTAAAATTGTAAAACAAAAAGCACAATGTGCGGGCTTTATGGCGGTTATGTGCTCGCAGCTTCGTGGAGTCGCTGCGAGCAAAGCACAGAGACTTTGAGTTTGTACGGATTAAAACAAACAAGATATAACATGTTAATTAGTAGGTTTTAGGAGGTGCTGGTACTTTAAGAGGATTATTACCTTCGGACAGAGTGCCACCTGTTTCCACCTGTCTATGCTAAGCTAACCAGATGCTGCCTGTAGCTTCACATTTAACACACAATCTTCTCATCTAACTCGCTGCAAGAAATAAGTGTCCCGAAAATGAATGAACTAAACATGATTTAAGACACTTTGATTTTGCAGAGATAAACCTGCTGTACTGACATCACTGTCCTTTCCTTAGTTGACCTGGCAGGGTGAAGGATTTAAGGTCTTACCTTAGAGGCCCTCCGGCGCTCAGGACACTCAGGGTGCTGGCACACCACCCAGTCCTCCTCCTGGACGGGCTTGTCATCTGAAACAGAACACACAAGTCAACTTAACATCCCTCTTTATCACTAAAACACCATCCCAGCCACCCAGCAGGCCACACATCCATTAACACACCTTTCTTGGTAAAGCTTTAAAACATATTGTAGACACCAAGACTGAAGTCGCCGCCTGTGTTTATGTAAGGACGGAGTGAGAGAGGGACTATGAGACACAAGAAACACTCTCACGCAGTAATAGAGACCAAGAAGCCATGTCAGAAAATGAAAAAAAAAGAGAAGTCTGGTTAAAGAGATTTCTGGAAGGAAAGGTAAATAGAGGGAAGAGGGTGGGGTGTGTTGTTGCGAGGAGATCAGAGACAAAAGGATAACGACCAAAGACACGGGAAGAAAATGGGGCGAACGAGAGGAAGCCCCATTCTGGTTTCTGGTACAGAAGTACACTTGTCGTTGGTACGCTGGCTGTACTCCACAATAACAAATCACCATTGTCAAATAAACCTCTAAAATCTACTTGACTAGTTGGCCGACGCTGCACCGAGGCTATGATAAAAGGCAGTGTTTACGTCTACATCTTCTACATGTACACAAACGATAAAGACGGCATAACAGAGCACCAATATTTATCCGTCTGCCTAATGAGAAAAACAGAGAACACACGTGCAGGACGGAGAAAGTAAGAGCAGGGAAGGGGAGCAGAAAGAGCTGCAGGGGGGTTGGAGTAGACGATAAAGGTGCTTGTTGCAAAAAGTCTCCTGTTTCTGGGAATGGCAGGACTTTGTAGCAAAAAACACCTTTACAGCAAGCTCAGATAACCTGTTCATTGTAATGTCACCTCTCCCTATATGGCCAAGCTACAGATGATATATCATTACTAAATCATCAGTAATAGAGACGGGCTGCCGCTAGAAAATGAAGTCATTTGTTGCTGAACTTCAAACAATAATTTGTCACCGTGACAGAAATGGTAAAACAGCCGAGGGACTTCTCTGGGCTGGTGGACGGAAACAAGTCACCTTGAGTCATCCACTCGGCTACAGCTACACTCACAGGTCAAGGGTGTGTGTGTGTGTGTGTGTGTGTGTGTGTGTGTGTGTGTGTGTGTGTGTGTGTGTGGGGAAGAGGGAAAACACTGTAATACCACATACCACAGAACCCATGGCTTCCCCACTGGGAAGGGAAGGGACAACTTGTCTGCAGTGAATTTGCTCAATGAGAGTAAAAACAGTGTCTGTATACACTCTCGCACCTGTACAGGTACAGCGATGCTTTGGGCTAAATGCTAACATGCTCACGATGACAATGTGAGCGTGCTAAAGTTCAGCAGGTGTTCACCATATTAGATTAGCGTGTTATAATGCTAACAGCATTAGTTGTCTTTTCGTATGTGTCAGTATTAGACATATTTAGACCCGATGGCCACTATGAAACATTAAGCCATCGGCTACGTGACCGAGGTGTAGTCCAAATCATGTCGTGCCTCATGCAAGCTCTACCCAGTCGCCAACCCTTGCCTAAACCAAATGGTGTTTTTGCAGTAAGTGAGACCGCTTCTGACACGGACAATCTCCTGTTGTGTGCTACATGTCTGCAAGGGAAACAGACATTATCCGGAGGTCATATGAGAAAACAGCTTTAATGTCCAATACTGAACACCCAATCCTCAAATCAGTAATATTCATATTACCAGGGAAAATAACTCTATATAACAAGTACTTTAAATGTAAAGTATGTTCTGTTCTGAAGGTAAACACACTATTTTTGATTGCAGAAATAATCTTAAAAAAAAAGTTTTTCTGCTAATCCATTAAATTGATGTTGAGATATTTCATAGAATAAGTGAAAGCTTAGAAGTGCTGGCAGCGCTAGAAGAAAAGTCAGGAGATCACCAAAGTCAGTAGGGTTCATCCTGAGTGGAACATGAATGTCTGTACCAAATTTCTTGCCAATCCACCCAAAGGTTGAGATATTTCAGTCTCCAAAGTGCTGGACCGGTCGACACTAAAAAGCCTCTTTGAACACCTTTCAAATATTCCTTTGAGGCAGAGTGTATTTTGTCAAACTTCCACCAGCTTCCGGGAAAAGAGAAAAGAAAGTCTCTGCTGTGCTGGGAGCAGGCCGAGACATGCTCTCAGCTCTGACTGTGGCCAGCGGGCCTCAAGCTAACGGCTCCCTCAGGGTTTACAGGCAGTCGGCTGCAGAGGGAGCCTCCGGCTTTTATGGAGTGTTTCCCAAAGAGGCAGAGCTTCTTCTTCACCACAGCGTGACGACACAGACGACTTACACTCATCGGGTGCGCAGAAACAAATGGATGCTAATGCTGCTCTGCATCTTCTGGATGTGTAAAAAGGCGGCTGTTTGCTAACAAGCTCGCTAACAGCTAACAAGTTGGGTTAGCTAACAAGTTATTAGCTAACAGCTAACAAGTTATTAGCTAACAAGTTATTAGCTAACAGCAAACAAGTTATTAGCTAACAGCAAACAAGTTATTAGCTAACAGCTAACAAGTTATTAGCTAACAAGTTATTAGCTAACAGCAAACAAGTTATTAGCTAACAGCAAACAAGTTATTAGCTAACAGCAAACAAGTTATTAGCTAACAGCTAACAAGTGATTCACTAACAGCTAATAAGTTAGCTAACAGCTAACATATTAACTTAAAAAGGTGATAAACATGTCAATGTTGTATCTACAGATTGTTTCTGCTGCATCCAACTGGCCACAACATCAGGTTAAAGAGCTAAAATTCAACATGACTGACATTCAGTTGTTATGACCCTACCACAACTAGGGCTGTAACCTTTTATTCAAAATGCAAACTATTGAAAGGTAAACAAAATAAATGTTACAAGATGTCAGAACTCAAAACGCAGTGTGTAAGCACAACAGGCCATGTCCTTACAGTAACTACACCGTCACAACAAATCTGACGAGTCATCTTTTAGCCTGTCATGCAGTTAAGTAATGATAAGTTAAGTAACATGTTATTTCTCCTTCATTTGAACTCGATTAAAAAAAAACTGTAACTGAGCCATAACCTCAAATCCACTCCATGTCTCGCTGTCCTAAACGCAAGACTCTCCTTGACCCCTTTAACTCTGAGCTCTCTCTTTTCTACTCAACTATCCCATTGCATTGCAAAAATCACTTCACTATCTGCTGAAGCTCCATCTTCTCTCCTACTTGCTCATATCTTGCTGACTCTTTGTCTTTCTCTCTCTGATGAACTGGAATTCCTGAACTCAGCACTGCTGATTAAGCCAAAAGCAAACACAAGCACACACACACACACACACTATGCACAAATACACGTGACAGCAGACAATGAGCTTGCACACTAAAGAGACAGTGGTGCATCCCATCTACGCAACTCTCTGCTGGCTTGCTCGCCACAGAGAGAAACTGCCTGGAGCAAAAGACCCATTAGGCGTCCATAAATAGGCCAGAGCAGAAGAGGCAAGTTTGAAATAATGCACACTTGAAAAAGCAAGGTGTGCTATTTATTCCAACTACTTTCGTAATCATAATGCAACTATGAATGTGGAAGTGGAAATCGGTTACAGGATTTTTTTGCATTTTCTTTAAATGCTTTACTGTCAAATCTCAATGTTTTCTAGCTACGAGGGAAATGTAAAATACAATCTAATTCTAATGATAAAGAAGTTATTTATGTGTGTCCTCCAGCTTCTCAAGTGTGGAGATTTGTGTTTTTTCTCAGCTTTGTTGCTTATTATATTATTGTTTACCTTGCGGGGGGACCTCTTGCAGGGCTCTGATTCTTATGAGTTAGCTGGAAAGATGAAAAAGTCAGCCGGGGAAAAGAGTTTCAACCCACCCAGTGAGCTTACATAGCCAGCTACAGCTGATAAAACCTGCCAACAGTTGTGATTTCTGCCAACATCAGTGTCGCCAGCTAAAAATAAAAGGCCCGCTCCGCTGTTGTCTAAAGTCAAAGAACCATTGTTTCAAATATTGCTTTGAGTTTTGAGTTGTAAATCTGTCCCTGTTAACAATGTCACTATACTGCAAAGCCTCACAGGAGCAGTGGCCGCACCTGCACGTTTGCATGAAGGCTAAAGATCTGCACACTTGTGCTCTGAGATGCAATTAAATAACAAAGTCCTAAATAGTTGAACCCGGTCTTTTGTCACCGAGTCATGACTGTCATTACTCTGCATCTCCCGTCACACCTCCGCCTCCCTCAGAGCCTCCACCAGAACGTGCATATTTCGGCGAGGAGAGGCCGAACAGAGCACACGTTTTTATGAGGAATGTTAAGTATGCTTCACCCTGCCTTCTATTTGGTGAGATCTCATCGTGGCACATGACGTGAGGGGGTGAACTTATTCTATTGTTGGCTCAGGCTTCCACTTCTCTCCTCATTTTCATGTTTTTTTTTTAGGAGCATCTCCACTCTGTTTGTAAGGCAACATGCACCTCCTTGCCAGGAGATCATTATGAAAAGACTCCTGACAGACGAACACAGATGGCAGGCAGGCTGGATGGCATACGGACTGGGAAAGCTGGCAAAGCGACAGGCCATATCAGCACATGCCGTGGGAGCAGACGCATACAAAACATGAAATATGGCACGAGTAGACAAGAAGTGAAGCAAGGACGTCTACTTAATAGATGGACAGATCAATAATACGAGTGTAACTTGTTAAGAAATTGTTGTGTAAAAGATTAAAGCCTTAAAAATCCCCAAAAAATATTTCAAGATTACCAAATTAATTTCTTTATTTTTACAAAGAATATTTAAATATAGCAAGTAAGAATATATATAGGAAGATATACACTATTGTTAAACTGTAGTACATACACCTGTGTCTAGTTCTACAGATGACTTGCAGCATGTTTGGGGGAATTTAAATAGTTTCAATTAAAGGTGAAACAATGAATTAGTAATAAGCGATTAGTGTTAAATGATAAGATTGATGCCACTCGTATCTTTCTAATCTAACTCTAAAGACAGCGAGGCTGTGAGACAGGGACGCAGACAGCAGGTGGGGAGACAGGTGGTTTGTTACGTCCATTGTGACAAACATGAAGAAAGAAATTCATGGCAGAACACAAAAGTTTGTCGTTAATTATTTCTAGCTTTTTGGTACAGTTCATCTGCCTTTACTTTACAAACAAAAAATAAATACTTGATACTTAAAAAAAAGTCTGCGTTCAGAGCCGGTGAATAACAAGCCAAAGCTCTACCACTAACACCCGCAGTGTTCCTCTGCAGGTGAACGAGCCTGTGGTTCCAGCGAGCAGACGTTAAAACACAAGCAGGTTGCAGCTGTTTTTAATGCTGAGGGTTCAGTGGCAGTGGGGGGGGGGAGGACACAGCCCTCCTGCTCAATGTTGTTTTACCCCCACAGCGGTTAAATCACACACATGTGCATCACACACTCTCCTACCCCCCCCCCCCCCTCCCTATCTTCCTCCCTCCTCCCACCCACATCTGAGCAAACCAAAAGGCCCCCATGTATATAACCGAAAGCCACAGAACAACAAGTGTAAACTGTTC
This sequence comes from Cottoperca gobio, assembly GCF_900634415.1. Taxonomy (NCBI): domain Eukaryota; kingdom Metazoa; phylum Chordata; class Actinopteri; order Perciformes; family Bovichtidae; genus Cottoperca; species Cottoperca gobio. The sequence goes on from NC_041361.1 coordinate 2,840,088, forward strand.
CAGAGAGGCGTGGAGGAGCAGTCCGACACTTTACAATTAACAAAACGAAGGAAAAAACTAATTATATATTTGATTTATTCTGCCGACTCATTCTGAAATGATTCAGTGTCGATGAAAACAACGCAGCTTTCTCGAGTCTCTCCGTGCATATCTGCCGTCTACACGATGCTTACATCAATACCCTGTCCCCATATTAAACAGGGGTCATGAGGGGATTACTGCATATCTTACATTTTTAAGGGCATTAATGTCAGAGAATACAGTAATCGGTCAAGTGCCGGCTGATTATTATATAACGGCGTGGCCTTTTGTGGCAGACTGTTCTTTTTATGGGCTTTATTGGTGCTGAATTCTGAGAAAAATAGAAGCATGTCCTGCAGTTACTGGAACCCGTGGCTGAGTTTGACCCGAGGAATGCCAGTGTGTGCTCGGACACCGGAGGTCTCACCAAACAACCTGAAGAAATGACCGTCCAGTCTCCTGCTTTAACTCTACATCTACAATGCTTTACCTATATAATGTGCTCTTTGTCTCATGTTCATACTTATTCAAATGCATGTATTGCCAGAAAAATGTATTCTAGGGCTTCAACTAACAATTATTTTAATTATTGAATCGTCTAAGGATTTTCCTCTTGATCTATAATCTATATATCTATACAATCTCAACTATATATCCTCCATTCACGTTATTCCTAGCCCAAAGATACATGTGTGAATTATGGGCTATGTCAATTAAGGTGTGACACGCTGTCTTCCCATATGATATATTTCCCAATAAGCTGTAGTACCTGTAGTAGCATATCGCTGACCCTATACGCTGTCGAGCCCATCATTCAGACAATATATCATCGTTCTGTCTGAACAACAGTCCAAAACCCAAAAAGTATTCAGTAAACTATCATACGAAACAGAAAAGCAGCAGAACTTCTTATTCGAGAACCTGGAACCGGTAAATGTTTCATATTAATTCTTGATGCACTAATTGATTATTAGTTTCAGCTTGAAAATCATCCACTTTCTTTTTATTTTATACTTTTGTTGTTTAATAATTTAAGAAATGTTGACCTGCACGTTTAACTGTCGATACTGTTCCAGATACCTGAGACTAAATGTGTTGTGCAGCACACTGTGATCAGTAAGTTGTAACACACATGTGTAAATGATAAACTAATACTATTGTTGAAATTGCACCTTTTTTCTCTTAAGAAATTTCAGGTTGTTTTGTAAAAAGATACGATTTGAACATTTTCAGAATGTACTTGTACTTTTTTGCACTAAAACGAAGGAAGAATTTAGGAGTTGTGGTTATTTATAGGTTATTATGCTGTGATCTTACTGGTCCGGCCCACTTGAGATCAAACTGTGCTGCATGTGGCCCCTGAACTAAAATGAGTTTGACACCCCTGATCTAAGCGTTGTTGTTCCTGCTTCACAAGGAAACAATCACACATTTGAAATGTGTACCTGCAGCACTGAAGTTCTGTTACAGTTCTTTGGTGTCACAAGACACCAGGGAAAGCAGTGACTCTTATAATGAGGAAGCTTTCTGAGGACTGATTCTGTTGTGTGTTGGAGAAGGAAAAGTATCTGTCAGCTCCAAGGTTGAGTGCTTCAACAGAGTTGGGATATGTTTTTAGTGTAGAAGCTCGGGGCTTAATTACAGAGATGGTGAAAAGGTAAGGATCAAAGCCTCCGTGTTCCCTCTGTGGCATTCCTCTTTACGGTCTCTGCCAAACAGGTCTGCCTCAGCAGGCACCGTCCTTAAGCTGACCAGAAAGTATCCGGATTTCCAAGAGGCTGGCTGGCAGAGAGGAGAGGATGAAGTACATTCCTTCCCAGCCCTGTGTTATCACTTCCTCTCCATTAATAGCATAAATCGGGCGGCACAGCGGAAAGCAAGTGCCCATGTGCCACGTCCAAAAAAAAAAAAAAAAAAAGCACTGAGAGGAGACAGGGAAGCATTTCAGTTCAGCTATGCACTTCTTCGGTGGTAAATATTTCATCAGTGGAGCTGGTCTCATCCGCTCTTTCCCTCTCTCCTCTCTCATGTGAGGCCGTCTTCATGCCAGGTCGCCTGAGTGCTTTCAACGGAAGAACAGAGCAATGGAAAAAAAAAAAAAAAACCTTTCCATGATGGTGCTTAAATCCTTAGCTCAAAAGTGCAAGTGAACCAGAGCGTCTGTGTGCAAAAAAAAGTGACGTATAACAATGTGAAGTAATGTCTGATCCATGTCGCACATACAGAATCCTGTTAGATATAAGGAGGAGACTTAGAGCAGCAGAAGGTTTCTATTTATTTGTTCCAGTATGCTGAATATTAATGTTATGAATAGAGATTTCCGACATGATATCAGAAGTAAAACTGAACCATGTTTATATCTCTTAACGCTTTGCCGACCATGAAAATAAGACTAATGCTGACATGCTGATGTTTAGCAGGAAGTTTAACGGGTTAGCATGCTAACATTAGCTAATTAGCACTAAACACAAGGTACCACACAGGCTGATGGGAATATCATGAACCAGAAGTACTGGACGAAGATGATGAGGATCACCAAAGTTATTACAATTTATTCTGAGGACAACATGAATTTATTTACCAAATGTTATCCAATCTAATAGTCCAGACATTTCACTACAACACAAAAATGTCAACCACAAGGTGGCACTAGAGGAAAGGTCAGGTGATCACCACAGTCGATGGTCCTCTAGGGACCATGAATGTCTGTACACACAGCAGGATAATACACACAATAGTTATAGTGCTCGAGTCATGTATTAAACTTAATGTCCAAATGTCATGCTGTACATCCAATCACCTAAGAGTGATATTTACAAATCGAGGCAAAAATAACTGCATGTAATTAAAAGCATAGTACATTACTTCTCTGAGGGTATACAAACTATTCTTCATCACAGAAACATTGATCAAGGAAATTGGGAAAAATGTAATTCCAGCGTGACATACATTGGTGGACTGTAGACTGATATAAAGAGAAAGGTGCGCAGCAAATATGTGTACCAAATTATAGTTAAATGTATTTACTAATAGAATTTACCCTTTGCCATTTATTGTTTCCCAAACAGCCTTTAAAATTAAAATCAGTGGCATCTAGAGCTTTGCAAATAATCAACAAATAAAATGGATAGACAAACGCAAACCAATCCACTGCCTCCTGTTTCATTGTGAGAGCACACACACACACAGACAGACAGACACACACACACAGGCACACACAGATACACACACAGACACACGCACACACACCCCCAGCTTACCACACAGATCATGGATGACGTCCAGCGATGAGGACCAGGAGTAGCGCTCTATCCCCACTTGAGTGAGAGAAGGTGGCAGAGCCTCCAGCTCATACGCTCCACGCTTCTTCCAGTACATGAACATTATGAGTTCTTCAACCAGCGATATGCTAATTAATATATGATCCAACAGTTTAAATGATTACCCTAAAACTGAACTCATCCAACGAGCCCTCGACCCCCTCTGCCCCCCATAATCTAAACTTCTGCAAACAATCAATACACCCTTCTCATCAACCATCTTTATAATGTCAAACTTTCCAGACCAACTCAACTTTAAACTCTGCCAACATGTTCGCGATCATCGCCACCTGCCCCGTTACCTCATCCAGCTATAAGCCACTAAACACTTTGCTTTGAACCTTCTGTCCAAGTCTTCTGTCCAATCCATTACACCTCCAGGTGACCATGTTATTGACTCTAAACCTGGAATAACCTCTCGTGCTGCCATCCAGGATTAACCAGGCAGGTTTTAAGTCTGTGGGAGGCCACACTTCTTTCTAATACCCGTCTCTTCACATCTCCCTGTTGATTCTGTAGATCTAGAAATCCACTGAAAGTCACACACCGAATGCTGCCAAGCACCAAATGTTCTTCTAATCCATTTAAAAGAGCTATTTCCTGCCTAAATTACAGACGTCCAATTGCTAAAGGGTGTTGCAAACTCATCTCCAGCAGCAAGTAAAATGTCCTCTGCCGTTGCCTTCCCTGAGCCTCGACCTTATCCATGGCAAAGTTTCTCAAACTGTACAAAACTTGAGTGTGAGGCAAGCTGCTCATGTTAAAGTCCTGTGTAGGATCTCCTGGCAATAGGGGGGCTTTCTGCCCACGCCATCAGACAAGTGTTGTATTCATGCAGAGGTGAGTTGCATGCTGGGACGGGCAATCTGGTCCAATGGCTTTTGGACTGGGTGACACAAAGATCTCTTTTAAACCTCCTCCTACATCCAGAGCAGACTTTCTTTATGTTTTGAGCAAACTGTAAAAGGCCGACATTTTTCTGCATTAATTAGTGCCCGCGCCCTTTATGTCTCCTGCAAGATTTATTCCTTTTTTATGAATGCACCAGCTCTGTGGCGACTGGGCTCAGTTATTTCTGTGGAGGTACAATGCACACGTCGGCCTCTTGGAGATGAGAAACACCAAACGACCAAAAAGGAGTCCCGTTATAAAGACTCTTATCGGAGACAAAGCGTTTCCACTTCTCTCATATCTTTGAAAAGGGGGTTAAAACAACACGCAGTTATATCTCAAGTCGAGGCATAATATTTTCTCCGCCGTTGCCTCAACGCTCATGCACTACTATTATGCATCTAAAATGGGAGAAGAAATACTGTGAGAATGTGCTGCACCGGCCGGGGGAAGGGAGGGACGTTGTCACACACACAACGACCCACATGTCCAATTTTGGGATGAGAAATTAGAGGGTAGGATGGGAGCCGGTTTGCTGCTCAGCTCTGGGCTTTGCAGACATATGGTAATAATCTGAAGCAGCTTTGAACACGCGGCTTCCCTTTTAATGAAGAGAGCAGTCGTGCAGCATGAGAACTGGGCTGCAAACACAAGGGCCAATTTCCACCTACTGCAGAAACAAAGAGGGAAGCAGAGGCGGTATTAGACAGCCTCGCTTTCATCCTCTTCCATCAGATCACCTTTTAATGAAAAGGAAGGCCAGAAAGTACCTGCCTCCCATTACGCCACTGACGTTCAAATGCTTTTTGATCTGATAGCACACAAAAAGAAATGTTTATCTTATGATGGACTCTTTATAATGAAAGCGCCAATTCATATCTGGCAGCTGTGTGCTAGCCTGTATGTTGTTAGTATTATTATGTCACAGAAAGGCTCCAGGACTTAAAAAGGAATAATATACGCCGAAGAGATGGATACCGCTCTCATTTCTGTCCTTTAAATATGAAGCTACAGCCACGATTAGCTTAGCTTAGCATAAAGACAGGAAGTGAGGGAAACAGTAGAATCAAACATGCCATCAAACTCTTGGCAAGAAAGTGAATGAGCATATTTCCCCAAAATATCAGAGACTCTTTCAATACAGCAGAGGTTTGCCAGCAAACGCATGTAAAAACATTTCAAACACGGAGCATTACCATAACAAACACTAAAGTTGGCTCAACTACCTTTCATTTTGTATTAGCACGAGGCAAAAATAGCACGCAGTGAGCCCCGCCTGAATGAACTTGCCTCTCGATAGAGTCACACTGAAGTATTAATGGTGCGTTGAGAAACGAGCATGTGAGCGGGTGCAGTACGACAAGACTGTAAATGAGCCTGTTGGAGTGTGTGTGCGCTGCGGGGGGAAAAAAGTGTGCAAGTGTTGACAGAAGGAGTGCAGTTGAAGGCTTGTGCGTGCCCATGTGGAGGAGGTTCGGGGTTATATTTAGCAAGGTGGCCCATCAATCGGTCCGAGGTTAACCCTTCACCGGCGAAATATAAGACATGGGGAAGAGTTATCTGCGCGAAAGAGAAAAGGCAAAAGATCAATATCAGTTTAATCAAAGAGACACTCTTCCAGCCAGACTGTCTGCATCTCTAGCTCAGATGCAGAGAGTAATAAGTACAGCCTGTGCCTGGTTATTTATTCATCTCCCAAACTCCCATCGTGCTGCTCGCTACAAGAGGAGTCCACAGCCATGCAAGCCGCTCTGCCAGGCTGTAGGCTACTTTGCTTGGAGATGAATGCTAATGTTAGCATGCAAACATTCCCACGATTAATATGCTTACGTGCTGAAGTTTAGCAGGTTGATTGATCGAGAGGAAATTAATCTGTTCTATTTTGATAATCCTGTATTAATTTAAGAAATTAGGTCAAACTGCTCCAATGGGACCATTTGTTTGAGTTGGCATTTGAAGATTTAGGAAATTCTTAGTGTGAAGAAAATGTGATTTTGACAGTTTATAGACCTATAAATATTCTGCTGTGCACGTCTTATATAGTGAAACTAATTGCTAGTTGCAGCCACGGTATAATAGCTAATACAATATATACACATCTGTATAGTTTTATGGTTTTGTGTTGTAAGTATGCTGGGATTTGCTAAACTGAGCATAACATGATTTGCATTAGTTTCTGCAGGTAGCTGGGAATGTTCAAATGTTGAGCAGATGATGGCGGTAGCTAAAAGTTAACGGATCGAAAAAAGGCAAAAACAGGTGGATTTTTTTTTACCATATTCAATAAATCAGTATATGTGTCTTAATATCATCAGATACCTGCTGCAGGAACAGGGTGCGCAGGACCTTCCCCACCAAGTGAATCACTACGAGGCATCGTGTAATTTAACTATCCGTCCTTAAACCAGCCGGGACAAACAGCCACTCTTCCAACTTGTTGATATGAATAATCCCATAATTGAAACAATCTGGTTGAAATTGCAGTGGGGGGGGCTGCCGTTGAGAAGCCAATAACAGAGTCAAGAGGAATCAAAAACACTTATTCCCTAAAAGTACAGTTATTGTCATGTGGATGGCTGCAATACGCATAAACAGCCATTTAGCCAGAGTGGAGGTTATGAGCGCAGCAGGACACGTTCAGAGATAAACATTTGCCGTTATGTTTTTAAGAAGTTAAAGAAGGTGAATGTGACCTTAGTACAGCCCCTCTAATGATGTGCTGTACAGCGTCACCAATCACCAGTCTGTATTAGGTCAGGCTGATTCTGTATGCAAATTAAATGAGCATGCAAAGCAGAGTCCAACGGTTTCTTCCCTGTTTGAATAGGACGAGGACAGAGAATAATATCCCTCATGTAAAAAATAAAAAAGGTAGTAAAATTTGAAATTTGTACCCAAAAATGAGAATAACAACTAAACAAAGTGCTGCAAACGAGGGGAATAAAAGCCTCGGCTTCTCTTCACTATCAGCCGTTTCCAAGAGTCCCGGGAGTCCTTTGTGAGCGAGAGAAGGAATGATGGGAAAAAAACACGTAAGAGAGCGAAGGGGGAAAAGTGGCCTCCAGCTGTGAGCACGTTTATGACTTCATCTGTGACTAAAAACTGCAAAACAGACACTGTGGTGACGAGTAGAAGACGGCAACACCTGCTATAGCTGTGCATTGTGATATTCACCTGTGCTTAGTGAGCCAAAGCTGCATTAAAGGACTGGTTATTGCACTTGACTATAGCCTGACAAATATACTGTATTCATGTACCAAGACAAAAACTTATGCATTTGCTGGTGTTGGTGAATTTAAAAAGGAATGGACTGAATTTTGGTCGAAGATTAAAATGTTCTGTCTTAAAGGGACAGTTTGCAGGATCTGGCAGATGTTCCTAAAACAAAAGACATAATGGATAATAGATAAATATCAGTCCTATTTTACTCTCCAGTATAGTACTAGATACTCATAGCGCAACATACTCTCAGAATACAGACAGCATTGAGAGAGCAGGAGCAATTTAAAAACAACTATATCTCAGAATAGGCAATAGAACAGCAGAGTTAAAAAAACACAAGGGTTCAATATTCCCATTTTTCTTTTTCCAAAGGCACATACTGTGTATGGCGTGTCAGGTGGTTGTACATGAAATGAAAAGGTCACATGACCTAGTGAAATCCACAAAGAGGAAGTAGAGTACAGAAATGAGGAGATGCAAGGAAGGAAATTATCTGTCAGACACAAGGAATAGGATCAGAAAGTCACTGCGTCAGTGCTTGATTTGTTTTCCCATTAGTCTGTAAATCATTCAACCAGAGAAAAAGCTGCATTGCGAGGTAGGAGCGGTATTTACAGCGGTGCAACCTGCAGTCTCTGAGAGGACAGTCAAAATGACCACAGTGCCTGCCGTGTTAGCTGCATCCAACGCAGTGCAGGGCCTTCATAAAAACAAGGCTGTGGAGTATTCTTTTTTTTTTTTATGAGTTGCAACATTGCTCATGAAGCTGGGATAATTATTCCTGTGCAGATGGAGAGAAGGAGAGAAAAACAAAAAGCAGAGCAGAAACTGTGACCCAGGGCGCCATCAGGAAAAGGCAGAAATGCAAAGAGTGGAAAAGAGAAAGGAAATTACTGTCGGGGGGGGAAAAAAGTGGAACAATGGAGAGACAGTCTGAAAAAGGAAGTTTGAACTGTAACAAGCCACGAGCCAGGCGAAATCACTAACACACACACACACACGCGCACGCACACACACACACACACCGTGGCCTATGAACCTAGATGACACCAGTCTAGTCATGCTCGAATATTGAAGTAGAAAGACTAAACACTCCACATGTTCCCTCAGAGCTGTGCAGATGTTCCCATTTCCTTTTCTTTTTCCCGAAGCACTTTTTGGGCAAATCAGCTGATCATTGGATGTGATGAAACACATCAGAGCAGCTACTAAAAAGGACTTTGTGGTGATTGTTTTCTTAACTGATGTACTAAAATGAACCTCATCTTTAATGCCAACATCAACCAGAAGTTCTTGGAGTGCAAAGGAAAAAAAAACACTGACAATTGCAAGCAAACACTGATCACGTGACATGATTGAAAGCAGTTACTAAACGGACCTTGTGGTGAGACGGTTTTATCAAATGCTGTAAACTGAAAGCCAAACATGTATGAGAAGTCCTCAGCACGAAAGAAACAAGGGACAATTAAACTCCCACAGTCATGCAATAGGATCAAAAGCTCCAGAAACTAATAACTAAATAGACGTTGTGAGGAGATCGTGCACACGGACAAGTCTGAATATCTACAACTCCAAGCAAACTTAATCTGCTTATGAAGATCACGTGACATGATCGAAAGCTCCAGAGAAGCTACTAAATAGACCTTACGATGACTTTTGTTTGTCGAGTGAAGTAGGACTGGACAAGTTGAATTTTAAATAAAAATGTTGCGAGAACTACCTGTTGAGGAAGATCATGTGATCTGATTAAAAGCTCCTACTGCTTCCAGGGTCAAGGACAAATGTTGACCCTCAGCTTTTAAAGCCATCATGGGAAAGAACTTCTTCAAGCGCTAAGAAGCGTCTACAATTCCATGTCGGCAGGGAAAACTCATGCAACACGATCAAAAGCTCCAGAAGCTGCTAACTAAATGGACGTTGTGAGGAGATCGTTTGAAATGCTGTTCAAGAATGAACACGGACAAGGAATCCTTCAAGTGTGACGAAAAAATGGAAATCTGAATATCTACAACTCCAAGCAAACTTAATCTGCTTGTGAAGATCACGTGACACGATCGAAAGCTCCAGAGAAGCTACTAAATGGACCTTACGATGACTTTTGTTTGTCGAGTGAAATAGGACTGCTTGCTTGATTTTCTCTTGGCAAACTACCTGTTGAGGAAGATCATGTGATCTGATTAAAAGCTCCAGAACAGCTGACTAAATGGGGCTTTCAGCGAGTCCTTTTGTCTCAACTACTGCTTCCAGGGTCAAGGACAAATGTTGACCCTCAGCTTTTAAAGCCATCATGGGAAAGAAATTCTTCAAGCGTCTACAATTCAATGTCGGCAGGGAAAACTCATGTGATGTGATCGAAAGCTCCAGAACAGCCACCGAACGTGGATGAGATTAACCTGCACCAATAGACGACAACAATAATATTTCAACACAAACATCAGCAGGCATCGAATGACCGAAATAAAAGTGTTGGGATCTGAACTACACTAACCAAACCACATTCATGAAATCCTTAATTTAAGCTCCATGTAGCATTTCTAATGATGACCGATGCTTTTACATCCTAATAGTTCATCAAAAGAGTAAGAGCTGAGGGTTCTAGTCTGTGTTTTTGTTTTTCGGTGGTGGACAGAGACCAGACAAGACATCTGGTCCCAGATTAGACCCGTGTGTTTAAGACAGGCTTAAGACTCCGGTGGCCTGGAACATTGAAGGTTTCCAGACTCAACCAATTAAGGCTGCTAAACTTTAACTCCATGCTTACTTCACTTACTGTATGAACCCGTGCCAGTAATGCACACATCACACATGTAAAGCCTGCTAGAGAGAGCTGGAAACGTCACCTTGATGGGGTTAAATGTGAAAGAGATTAGTGGACTACGAGAATATTAATCTGCAACAATCATGATCGTTTTTTACTTGTTTATGTCTTTTTTTTATTTGATTAGTTCGTCTCCTATTATTGTGAACTCATTCTCTTTCAGTTTTGGGACAAAACAAACCATTTACACATGCCTACTGGGGGAAATAATTGTTAGTTGCAGTCTGAGGAAAGTCTAAATATTAAAACGTTCACTTTGATGTGAATTATGAGCTGGGGAAAAAAAAAAAGAGGAGAGCACAGATGGCAGGCCTGGGAGGAAAAATACAATAAATGGTGTTGGTTAGAGAATCACAAGATGTAATATCTGTCATCTGAGCTGTTCCAAGACCCTTCATCATGAGGGGAACTACAGATCAGAGTGTACTGTCCTCTTCTGACTAAAATACCCCTGCCTCCAGCTGGGATAATTGCTCAGGTCACTTGCCAAATCCAGCCATTAACTTTGATGAGTGGGATGGCATTAAACAAAGATCTGCTGCCTGAGGATCAAAGTAATTCCCCTTCCTATCTAACTTCTTAAAGATCAACTCGAGTGACTTTACAAAATGTGTTTCTTACAGAACAAAGCATTCAGGTGACTCATTTTTTAAGATGCTGGGGTGATCAAAAACATGAGTGTATACTTACTGATTCGTAATCTGAGACCAAGCCAGCTCCTTGGTGGCGATTTGTGCAGAACTGAATTCATGATCCACTTGTTTGGCACCATCTATGCATGCAGTCCTTGAGAAAAAAAAAAAGAAAAGTCCCCTGCAACAACACCAAGCTCCTCGCAGGTCTGTCTGTGGCTGTGATGCAGGCTCAACGCTAATCACCCAGTGATGTTTAATTGGCAATATTAGTTTATCTATGGCATTCTCACTTCTGAGGTCGCCCTTGTCTTAAAACGCCTGTTAAGATCTGTGATCGGTGGCGAGCACACAAAAGCTGCAACTCACATCGCTGTGAATGCACAGTGGCTAAATGGCATCCACGAAAAGTTAACACAGATCTAACAACCACTGAGGTAAAGCTGCAAGTTTGAGTCCGCGCTGAGCTGTAAATAACCTGTTGCTGCTGACTGCACACATGAGGGGAGAAAAAAATCTCCTCGACGTCCGATTGTATGTTGCTCTGTAGGAGCAGGAATGGGATTTCGAAAAGAAAAAAAACACTTCTTCAGGGAATTAAAGAAGCAAATCCATGGATGGACTTCCTTGTATCGACTTTACACAACGTGCTGTTGAAGTTGAACACATTTTGTCCGCTGCTTCGTCTCGCCGCCCTCTCTGTTCAACCATCGGCTCTCCATTCATTCAGACAACCTGGACCCACAAAAGACTCGATGCAGTTTCTCTCTCGCAGAGCGGCCGCTAGAGGCGCCAGAGAGACACCAACAACACATCCGCTCAGCAGCGCACAAACCAGGGTCCATTCAGTTTCTGACGGATTTTATCCAGAGAACATCCAGATGTCTGTCAACCAAATTAATTAAAAATGGTCAAAAAAGAGAAAAGATATGAGCCGAAATTACCATAATTATTAAGTGATGGAAAGTAACTATGTGTATTTTCTTAATAACTCAAGAGGTTTGAGGTACTTGTACTTTACTTTCATATTTCCATTGTTTACTACTTTAATTGATAACGTTAGTTACTTTGCAGATTCATATCAACAATAATAATAATAATAATAATAATCAAGAAATACATTAGTAGGCTATTTATTATTATATAAGACACAACTATATTGAAGTTACACAGCAGATAAAGTATAAAGTAATTAAAATGAGCCCCACATTTACCAGCTGCACACACTAATGCATCAATAAATAGCCTATATAATAAAAAAATATGATATACATTATTCTGAAATTAGTAGCCTACTTTTAGTACTTTAAGTTCATGTTCATGCTAATACTTTGTATTTTTACTTAAGTAACATTTTGGACTTTTACTTAACTTAACTTTTAACTGACAATCGTTGTTTAGCTGTAGCTAGCTAGCTAGTTTAAGCTAATGCTAATGCTAAAATTATGTGAGTTGGTTCAAAACTGTCTCCAGATAATGTTTTAGGGTTTTTATCTGATCTGTTTAAAAAAAAATAGAATTAATAACTATATGTACATCACAGCTACATGGCTACACAGAGGCTTAAGTGAAGTGATATAAATCAAAAACTGTTTTATATCATGGTTACTAATATCAATACCAACAGACATTCAGGGCCTTTACATGGCTTCTACTTTATTGCCTGATCTGTCAGTTGTTTTTGTGTGGTTTCAAAGAATCACACTGGATCATGAAACAGTCCGGGGAGTGTCTCTACTCGTGTATTTTTGAACTGAACAGAGGGATTTGAGCGGTTATAATGGCACACTGCCTCTGCATTGTTACTTCACTCAGCACAATTGTGTTTGCTGGCAACAGATGCACTGTTTGTTTGGGAGCGAGGACGTAACACAAGAGTGGCACAGATGATCTGATACACAAGGTTTATTGTTGAAATAGAGCTACACAACCAAGATTTCTGCATGATTGTGTCTGTTGGCAGGTGTCCTTACTTTTCTAGGCATTTGATTTGGTATGTTTGCTTTCAGAAAAAAAATAATCAAAATAGTTAATTTTTTATCAATCAGTTAATCGACTAATCCAGTTTTTGAATAGTAGGACTAACAGATTATGATTTATTTGATTTACATACATGCTTTCTCTTTCCAATTTTGATGTCAGATAACAACAGGTAAGTTTAACTAACTACTAAATACATGGCAGCAGCATCAAATAAATCCAAAGAGTGAAATAACTACATATATCTCTCTAAAATCCTGGGTTTTTTTTACTTGCCTGTTATAAAATAAATCCTTTAAATTTATATTAAATGCATGGGTGTATTATTTCTGCTTATTCATGTTCATGTCGACCGTGTCACTTCTGCAGTGGGATTTATTTTTGGTTTGCATGAGGTCTATGGGAAAACATCTGACCTGACAAAGCCAAAACAATGACTCTGCCAAAATGTAGCTGTGTTGTGTTTCTGTGCTCCCACCCTCAATAAAGAGGCGGGGAACAGCGAACAAAGACAAGCGAGGGGGCAGACAGCGAGGGGATGTTAAAACAGCCCACTTAACAAATTAGCAATTCTTCGCTGTGTGAATGGATGTTTACAACAGAGTACTTCTTCCTTTCTCAGTCAGATCATTCAAAAGGTTGGTCTACATACAGTTCTCATTCAGATGAGGTTTTTAAATTTCTTTAATTAGTCTTGACTTGATTTAAAAAAGCATTATGAAACAAGTTATTCATTATTATATGCCAGTGTCTCTTGACAGTTTGAATTACTGCCATTACAAGTGTTTTTATCTGCTGTTGTTCAGAGCAAAATGTCAACATACATTTGCTGCCACCTTGAGGTCCAAAAGTTAGCACCAAGAAACACATTTCTTTTTAAAATTGTTATCTTTTATTCCACATAGGACTACATAATAAACGGTAAACATGTTGCATTTACAAAAATGTCCCACAAGTGCAAGAACACTTTTGTGTCCCTTTTACACAACACCAAACGTACAGCAGTTAGTCAAGAGTCATTTCTGTAAAACCTTTCACTGGCATTAAATCACAATACTGACAACATGGGCTTCAGATTCACATAAAATGTCATGTCATTAAAAAGGTTCAATGTGTAATTCTGAGCCACTTGTTCCAAAGAAATATGGGGCAGTAGTATTTCACCTCTAAACTGGGTCCATGCAATCTCTAATGTTCATATTGATTGTAGTAGTTTGGTATATTTATTGTATTCTTTATATTGTGTATTGTCTCATCGTCCCAGTGGAGGGCAGACGGGCATTAGTCTCACCATCTCCTCTAGAGGAGAGGCTAATGTCAGTAGATGTCCATGCAACACAATACACACGTCAACACTGTTACCTCTTCACATTATTGATGTTAGTTCATTGTTTGAATGATTTAAATTTAAATTCTGGCATGTTTTACACATTGAACCTTAACTCAAACTGCTTCGCCCCGTTCTTTACTTTAATGTTGGACATAAGCAGCAGAAACAACATCAAGTGACCAAACTACAGGGACTATACCGCATGCTGTGATAAAGTGGTTAACAGACCATTGCCTGGTTTACGACGATATGAGCGAGAGAGAAAATTAACAATGGTGTAGAAACAGCACTTGAAATCAAGAAAACCACAAAGTCCGAGCAAAAGGTGTTTTTTGTTTAATATCTGGCAGGTTTTTGTATTTATTTGCTGCTTTGGAATGCCAACTACACAAAGAAGAGACATCAATCAGGAGCTTTAAGTACAAAGTGTGATATTATTGTGCATGTGACAGAAAACACAGAAACTCCTTCACAGTGCCATCCTACGTATAGTAGGAGGTTGTAAGTCCAGCCACGTGTAAGCAGCCATCTCCTCCTGCAGAGTCTGTGGCTGCTCTGTCTTCCGAATCTTGAAGTAAAAAAAAAAAAAATATTGTCCAGCTGAACCTCAATTCTGTACATTCAAAGGCCAATCCTTATAGGTTGGGCGTGAGACACCAGTCAGGAAGCGTAAAGAGCAATAAACCGATGTCATTGCATTCCCATTTGACTGGGTCTCGTCAGTCCCTTGAAGACTCGCAGCTTTCCTGCACCAGTGATATCAAAACTGTAGTCTGTGGTGATATAGGGCATCTCTCCTTCAAAGCCAGCCTGAAACAGAGACAAAAAGGTACCATAAGTCTGGATAAAAGCACATTTTTATTATATCTTATACGCCAAAGTGAGGCAAATAATGAGGTGTATTGTGTTATGAAAGACAGTCCTCTGACCTGTGTTGTGATGATACAGGAAGGCAATGATATCGCTCCCAAGAGAAGACAGTTGACCTTACGAAGGATGGAGGGATCTACAGGCGTCAGCAAGAAGTACAGACCTCGCGCCGTGTCGATTCCTCGAAGCACACCTGGAACACATTAGCATGTAAAAGCACTGCATTTTAACATTTCACTTCAACCATCAAGAACCATCACGTTAACCACTTAATGTTCAGGGTCTCTCGAGACCCTTTAAACATACTTTACATTGTTTTATCACCTCAATACTTCATGACTTCTAAATTCATGTTTAGAAGTCATGAAGAGAACTGATGTCCACTGTAGAAAATGTTTGGATTATTGTTATTGGAGATTTATAACCGTTTGTTCGTCAGGTCTTAAGTGATTTAGACCCAAACATTACATTTATCATGCAAAGCCTATATAAACATATAGAAAATAACCATTTGCTTATTTGGTGTGTTAACAACGCTTTATGGTCATGTATGTATTACGTTGTTTTTGGCAAAAATAAAATACGCTTTGGTGAAATATTTTGGCAGGAACATAGATTTATGTCATTGTGACTGTAAAATGTGTTAATAGCAGACAAAGAGGTTATTGTAGACTGACGAGCATCTTTTGAACACAACTTGCTCTTATATTTACGATGGTTATATAAACTTGTATGACTTTATGAATAAAATACTTCGTAATAAGTCAGTTTGGACGACAAACCGTTGGTTTCTTGGATTCTGAAAGCTGAAGACTATAACATTTCTAAAAAGTATAGCGTGCATATCTTCTATAAATAGACCATCTTCCATCGCAACCTTTTGTAACTACACCATAGGGGAGGAACCGGTACTGGGTCACTCACCGAAGCCCACGCACGGGCAGATGGGAGCCTGAGACAGCAGCACTGGGCCTCCCTTGCTTGTCACTTTCTCTCCCAGGCAGCAGAGTCCCACCAGACTGGCATTGGCAGCATAAAACATGTGAGTGGGCACAACCTCGCAATGGATCACACCTAAAGCCACTGCTGTGTGGGGCACCTGTGGGCCAGAGGGAGAATGGTTAGACACTCGTTAACGTTCTGTCTTTAATTTGTACACAAACTGAAATGTGAAAGTGGTTTTAGAGAGAGTTACATGGAGCAGGAGCGAGTAACATGTCCAGGTGCTGGTTGTTGAATATTTGGAAAGAGCTTTGCATAAACTAGCTAAACGTTCCCTGCTTCTAGTATTTAAGCGCAGCTAAATGCGTGCTAGCTACAGACATGAGAGACATCCTCCATCTTCTCATCCAAACCTCTACAAGTAAAATTACACAAACTTTTTCTTTAAATGCCGGAACCAGCAGATACAGAATGTGCGATTCGTCATCACTTGTTGTTGTTAACTTCTTCCTCTTTCCTCCTGTTTATACTTGCAACTTCAAATTTAAATTGGGGGGGGAGATTAGAATGATAATTAAATGGGAGGAGATCACATAAACTGTGCCACAACTCCCAGAGCCCTAGAGGTATTATAACCCGACCATCAATCCTTTTAATAGCCATGTAGCACATGTAATTAACGCATATATATGATAAACACATTTAAACTCTGTTCAGTCCAGTCATGAATGATGAAAAGCACAATTACAATGAAGCTCAGCATTTGTTACACAACATGCTTCTTTAGTGCCACCCATAGGGAAATGCTGCCACATTGTAACGCTTCTGCAAAGTGTTGCACACTTGTGGGTTTATTAAAGTAAAAACAAGTGAACACATAAGAAATGTCAACAAATATTCAATATATGTTTCATTTTTTCGCAGGTGTGAGAGGCCTTAATCTTGTATATTTGTCTCGAGGTACAAATAAAAAAGAAAAAGAAAACCTGCGACTCCCGTCAAGGATAACTGCAGCATCATGACTCTCACGCACCTGGTACGGCGTAAGGCAGTGTAGAGGTCTAATTGGTCCGGGGTCCGGAGACTGCAGCTGACTCAGGTAGGCCAGCAGTGACAGCTCTCTGTGCTCATTAGTGCGCTGGTGCTTCCTGTCAAATACAATGCACCCACAGAAAGTATAATTAAAGTGGTCAAAATTCAAGGTTAATGTTTTGTCATTCTGCAACAGTTTAAGTCGCTTTAAGGTGAATATATCTTTTATTCTATTTTACTTTTACACGTTGGTACCAACACAGGCTGATAGTGATGCACTTACGCTGTTCCTTGGCGCCCCACTCCTTGAAACTTCTGATTGCACAATGACGTGAGTGTAACTTTTGGGGGGAGTGTGGCTCTCCGTGAACTCGGCCAGAGCGGTCTGTGCAGGTGGGTGTGTCTGGTGGCCGTGTGCCGTCCTCAGAAACTCCGGAGTGAGGGCGGGACACTGGGTGACACCACTGTGACCCAGCTGGACGATATGCGAGACGGGGAAGAAGCGGATCATGTCCACTAGCATCTGAAATCCAAATCCTGAGGAGAAGCCCCACACAAGCACACGATCAGACACCGTTTACAGCGAGTATATTTAAAGTTCTCCATACTTTGTAGCGGAGCGTAACCTGAGCTGACCTTTGACCCAGCCCATGGTGTTGATTATGACGGGGGTCTCTCTGCTCTGGGAGCGTCTACGCCACAGGGACTTCAGTGACTCCAGGTAACGTTCTAAATCCGTCTCGCATGACGTATGACCAAAGTAGATCATGTGCTCTGGTGTGTACTGATGAGTGAAAGGAGGACCTAAAAGATAAATCGACATTAATCTACTAATCCCATTTTATACAAATAGTACAGGAATAACACGTGGGGGAAAATATAAATACTGTTCATATAAATAAAGGAATAGTTCAACATTTTGGGAAAAAACACCTTTTTGTTTTTGTCGCGATGAGAAGATCGAAACCACTCATGTCTGTACGGAAATGATGAAGCTACAGCACATAACCCCATAAAAAGTTACGTTTTCCTTTTTACATTTCGTCTTTTGTACAAAATCAAACAAACAACATACTAATAAGTGAGCGTTATAGGTGTTGGTCGGCAGATTGTGTTAGTTGGACAGAGCAAAAGATATTTCCCCTTGTTTTTCCTGCAAGAAAGCAAATAAGCGTAATCCCCTGAAATGTTGAACTGTTCCTTTAGCACTTAATACTCTTATTAATGCGTACTAAAAGGATGACGATCAAACTTACCCAGAAGTGGTTCACTGACAGTCGACAGAGAAAGGCAACCAGCGGGAGTGAACTCCGTTTGACCCAGGTCACCTTCCAAGTAATCTACACTAGCAGTGCTACAGACACACACACACACACACACACATTCTCATTTAGTGTCCGAAAAACCATCATACTGACAACTTCGATGTGCACTGTAATGACTTCTATAGGACTGCTGTGTCATTGGATGCAGAACATTGTAATTGTAGAGCACAACACACAGGGATCATAACAATATGCAATACTAGATCATGTTAAAAGGGATGAACTATGAATAGAAATCTAGCATATATCATGAGTATATATTTAATATATATATATATACGGATGACAACTTACTGGTTTAGTAAGGTATTGACGAGGGTGCGGATGAACGTTGACTTTCCCACATTCTTGGTACCACATACGAGGATGACTGCACAACCATCCATGTCCCCTGTGAACGACAGACGTGATCAAAGTTGGTGTCTTTACACTCATCTTCCCCATGTGTTAGTTTCTTTATATAGCGCTTTATAAACTATAATTGTCCATAATTACAGTACTATAGTCATTGTACTTAGTTACTTTCTAACACGGGAGAACAGCGAGGCCTTTAATTACATAAGGATAGTGAGAAAAGAACATTTACGTAACAAAAGGTCCAATAGGAGCTCACCTCTGCAGGCGCTGACCACCATGTTGAGAGCATCTCTGTAGGTCTTTGACATTTTCAGGCCATCGATGGCTTTGACGAGGGGAATCATCCCCATACCGTTGAGTGGAGTGTCAAGAACGGCTGACATTAGTTCACTCTACAAACAAAGTGGGGAGGAAAAGCTTCGGTTAGACATGTGCGAGACTGACCTATAGGAACTCTGCCATTACTCTCATCATCTCCTGATTCCAGCTCTATTCCAAATTCAGTGCAGTTTAATTCATTGTGAATACTGACGGTAACTTAAAGTACAAATGTCGGTCAACTCACCATCGTGGGGCTGAACAATTCACTTAGATCCGAGAAGCTCGACAGAAACCGTGTCAGAGGCGTCTCCATGGGCTCCAGCAGGATAATGGAGGAGTTCGATGTAATAGTTTTTAGCAACTTCTTCCGTGACTGCTGCAAAACGCACATTCAAAAGGGGGTTTAAGGACAGAGAAATACTGTCCATAGTACAATCTTTTCCTAACACACAGCTCTGTATTGTGTCACCAAATAACAACTCCTAACCTCAAATGTGCAAAAGAACACCCCCCCTCTCTTAACAAAGCAGGTGAGCTGCTTTACCTGATGTCAGATACTTTTGGAGGATGGGGGAAGCCTCCGTTTTGTCATCTCTGGTGTGATCAGAGCTTTCCAGTGCTCTAATGGTCAGTGGACAATGTGACGCTGGGGAGAACAGTGGATACGACTGCTGGCCTTCTTCAATGGTGAACCCCATCACTTCTACCCGACCGTATAGACAGGTCAGAAAGCACTTCCCACGGAAACACAGGGTCTGCGGGAGAGTAAATGTAATGCTCAAGTCAAACAATGCGTCTTAATTGTTACCAGATCTTTACCAAAATAGCCGTAATCATACCTGATCCTTCTGCATGACAAGTACTGCATGGTTTTGTCGATCATTTCTCTCTGCACAGTAATGGAGAGACTCTCCCTCCAGCCTAACTGGGATTACATCTTTCACCTCACCGGAGGTCTCCACACCGTTCCCATGAATGGACTGGGAATACTCCTTCCAGTCCAGTGAGTCATTTGACTCGTTGTCCATTTTAAAGGCTGAGATTCCATTAGCCTGAGTAGGAGGTCTCTGACATCCAGACTGAGGGGTTTTTGTCTTGGAGTCAGAGACAGGCTTTGCCTTATTCTTTAATCTCTTGACGGTGGGCTTTTTCTTCATAGTAGCCTGGTGTTCCACCGCCATCCGGGCCATGACAGGACTCGAGTTGAGCTCTGAGGAACTGATGGGAGGCCGGCACCGTTTGCCCCTCACATCCTTCCACTTCTGAGATTTAGCATGGCCCTTAACCTGTTTATTCACCTTCATGATTCAGTGATCAACAATTATTCATGTGGGATCAGATTAAAAAACAAAAAAGGGGGGAGCCTGCAAAGAGAGAGACAAGATAATTAGCATCTGAACAGACAGGTGTCAGCACATTAGCTTCAGGAACAAACAATGGCAGTACTCAGATCTTGTAAAAGTAGCAATGCAAGTGAAATTAAGGTCATGAATTGAAAATATACTTTATGTGTGTGTAATGATGATGTATATTATTATGTAACGAGCCAATGTGTTAATTCTTTAATGTGTCACATCAATACTAGAATACCTTTTTTTTTTTATTACATAATTTTGAAAACCATGTTAGCCATAACTAGCTTGATTGTGCAGCAATTCGATAGCAGTTGAAAGCTAAGCTAACCATGATAAGATGTAAACGAGCATAATTCTTATAATGTACGTTAATTTCTCAACATGTGAGGCTGACTAATAAATAAATAAATAAATACATTCATACATACACTACAAAGAAGAACTCGCTGTCAGACAACAATACATTTTAACGGGCTAACGTTGGCTACATATCACAGCCCTAAAATAACTGACAGCTATGCTAACGACTATCTTATATTTTTGCATTCAGGTTGAGAAAACTTACCCCCCAATTGTGAAAAAAACAACGCAGAAATGTAGGGATGATCCTTAATGGTTTTACCAAGTAGATAGCATTAATAATAGGTTAAAGTGAAGCCAAGGAACTAGCCAACTGTTACTGCAGCAGTGCTAACAGACTAGCTGACATGTGTGAGCCACAAACAGACGTCGCGTCTAGATGGTCGACTATGGTTTAACCCGGAGTTATAATATTTACGGTTAAATTCCTAAACAAAACGATTACACTTTATTTAGATTATGCAAAAACATAACAATTAACAAAAAGCAATGTAGCCACGGCTAACACTTATATGCTATTGTATTGTAACTGTTGTGAATGTTTAATAATGGACAACAAGCACTTTTCCCGGAGTTCGGTCGCATAAACATCGTCACATCCTTTTCCTTTTACAGTTTTAGGGGCCTACAAGAAACGAAAACAAGGTGCATGTAGCGGCTTTGCTACCTTTGCAACCTATTTACAGAAGACCCAGAAGCGGGTGCAGCATCTCAACAATATTAGAGATAAATAATCGGTTTTCATCGATACTGCAGAGGTGATGCAGCTGTCGGGTGCGTACCATACTAAGGGAGCGTCTTAAAATATGTGCTAGGAAATAAACGTCGAGCTGCGTAGGTAGCTAGGGGTTTGCAATAATTTTATTTTAAGCAGCATCGACAACAGAAATATGATTATGACAGAAAAATATAATAGAACAACTTCTATTTAATATTAAATATATGTTATGCAGCTACCACTGAAATAAATGCAGTTAGCTTAATTTGTAAGAAGTAGGATAACTTAACATGATACATCCTAAATATTCAACACTTTTTTTTCTTCAGGTGTGCTATGATTAATGTTGTGCTATTTTAAATCAACTCTTTATAAGTACTTGTATTTGCAGCCTCATAACTGACATGATCAGAAATCAACCTGCTTAAGCTTTTGGCATTATGTGTTTTTTTGGATTTACACCTCACATCAGTTCTGGGAGGATACAAATACATCAACAGAGATAAGCAGACATAACATACAGCTATTATGTATAGACGAGTAGATGAAAAATAAATACATTTACAATTATTTGAAGACTTCTCCTTGGGCTCTTGGAAATTATGATTTTTCATTTTTTTCTGACATTTTCTAAACGAAGCGATAAATTGATTATCTGCAGAGTAACTAATGATACAAAATGTTTTGTTGATTGCAGCCCTAATCTGAACTTTTATTGTAAAGTGTGTATTGAAGTGACTTTGTTTACATCCAGTATAATGTCCCTGTTACCTGTGCAATTATTAAACAGTGCAATACTCAAATCACTTACTGTATTACAAGCAATAATCTTGTTTTCAGCCTTAATATTATCATACTGCTGTATATATGGTAGTATACATATTTTTACATATTTATTGTTGCTATATATTGTAGTACAATGTGCACATTTTTACATCTCTAAACAACTGCTACGAAATACAATCCCCCCAGAATAAAAAAAGTATTTCTGATTCTGTGTCTCTTGCAGCAGCAGACTACAGTGAAACCACAGGGATGCCTGCAGTAGAGAGCAACCATGCACAGCGTGTGCTGTCCTCCCTGAACCAGCAGAGGGCAGTGGGGAGGTTTTGTGATGCAGTGTTGAATGTGGGAGGCGGGGTGGTTTACTTGGCCCATCGCAGCATCCTTGCCTGTTTCAGTGAAATGTTCCAACAGTCCAACACGCCCACTGCAACGTGCATGGAGTTCTCCCTGCAGGAGTGCCCCAAAGACGGCCTGGAGCTGCTCCTGAACTTTGTCTACACCGGAGAGCTGAAGTTGGATCCGGACAACCTGGAGAAGGTGCAGCATGCAGCAGCCAGCCTGTGTGTACCAGAAGCTCTCACACTCTGTCAGCAGTTCAAGGAAACCTCTGCTGATCCTGTGCCTTTCAAGCGTAAAAGAGGCAGACCCAGAAAGTCCACATCAGATACAAAGCCTCATTGTTCAGTCAAAGAAGAGAACTTGCTTACAATCACAAAGGATGAGTCCAGCTTTGATACTGCTACAACTGCTTTTAGCATGACAGCTGGCGCCACTACCACCACCACCACCCGCTCTGGTCGGGTAGTGAAGGGC